>NC_140961.1:41939021-42189021 GCF_056783735.1 Eptatretus burgeri
CCATTTAACGAACAGCCTAGCTAAACATGCATTTAATGGGGGATCTGAGCTAATCCTATATTTAGTAGCCTACTAAGGGCCATTTCCGTAACAATATATATATATATGTAAATATACATACAAATATTTTTATATATATATATATATATATATATATATATATATATACATATATATATATATACATACATATATACAGTAATCCCCCTGTTTCTCGCGGGGGTGACGTTCCAAACCTCCCCACGCTAAGTGAAAATCCGCGATGAATGGACGCCTCCCCCCCCCCCCAAAAAAAATTGATTCGTCTGGTCTGGTCGGTTTGGGTTTGAGGTGCCTGAGATTGACTAGTCTGGTCTGGTCGGTTTGGCAGTGATTGGGTTTGAGGTGCCGGATAATCGACTAGTCTGGTCTGGTCAGTTTTGAGGTGCTGGGTATGAGCAGTACTCGTCCAACGGCGGCAAACCTTTTTCCTTCCCGAAGCATATCGAGCACCTTAACCTTCTCCTGGAGCGTCCCAGGACCTTCCTCTGGCGCTTCGGTTCCTTGCCAGAAGCCTTAGAAGGTGCAGAGTGTTTGGGCGGCATCGTGGGGCTTGGAGAAAAAAAACGTAGAAAATATTCGAAGTTCACAAGCGAAACTTTGTCTCGTGCTTTGTGTGACTGGTCGAGCACCACGCGTTATAATTTATTGCTTAAATAATTTACATTTTATTTATTATCACCGCGATGTACCGGTGGAATCCGCAGAAAAAATTAGTTACGTTCCAAGGGAAAACCCGCAATGAACCGGGGGCGCGATAGGTGTACCGCAATGAAGCGAGGGTTGACTGTATATACAGGATGGCCTGAAAGTCGCTTTACCCCTTCCAAGGGAAGCATTGTTCTTGAACTCTTTTAATATACAGGTTTTATTGTACAGTACTTACAATAATCAATTTGTCATTGTATCTGTATGTGCTCCATCATTTTTCTGAATCAGTGTTTCTGCATACCACAGCGGGTGAGGGGGGGGGGGGGATGGAGGGAAGTGCGAGAAATTTATCACGGGTAAAGTGACTTTTGGGCTACCCTGTATGTATATATATATATATATATATATACATATATATATACATATATATATATATATACATATACATATATATATACATATATATATATATACATATATATATATATATATATATATATATACATATATATACACACATATACAAATACATCTATATAAATATATATATATATATATGCATATAGTTCTTCCTCAAGCCAAAACAAATATCGGTTCATCTGACCACATGCTTGTCAAAGCAGTCATCTCTCTGGCTGTTATTAGAGAACCACCTCAGCGCTGTCAATTCTGGGATTTCACTCAGGCTAACTGGCAGGGTATTCAAGCAGCCATCAAATTGAGACATGTCTCCCATCGCTACTTTCGACAGCATCAACTCATCCTGGGAATTCTTTCAAAGAAACATGCTCTCTCGTGCACAGATTTATCCCCTCTCGTCTTCAGTTGTCCTCCCCTTCCTCCCGCTCATGGTTCACTGAAGCTTGTGAAGAGGCAGTTGGCGTGAAACAACTTTCCTTTGCCCCATGGAAAGCAAATCCAACTCAGGGTAATCTCAGTTCCTTCCATGAAGCTCGGAAGAAGTGTGTGCCTACCCTCAGGAGAGCCAGAAAAAAAAAAATCTTTCTAATCTCAAGTCTGAAATATCAAACCTCTCTCCCTCCTCCAAATCCTGGTGGCATCTAATGAAATCTGTTTCTGGTGCATGTTCCCCCTCCATCCCCTCCCTTACCTCAAATGGCCACACTGCTGATACCGCACATTAAAAGGCTGAATGCTTGAACTCGGTGTTTGCATCGAAATCTTGTGCAAAACCTATCACTTTCTGCATCCACCTTACCCAGTCACACCCAACTGTCCCTAGACTTTGTGTCCTTTTTTCTGGCAAAGTGGAGAGCTTGCTGTCAAACCTCGACTCAGATTCTGCAAGCGGTCCAGACGGCATCAGCCCACGTGTCATATAAACCTGCTCCACTGCTCTTGATCACCCTCTCTCTGTTCCATTCACCCTCTAATTTGCTCAAGGTCATCACCCATCTGCTTGGAAATCAGCAAACATTACTGCCCTGCATAAAAAGGTGCAAAAACAGATCACTGCAACTACAGACCAATCAGCCTTCTCCCAATCATCAGCAAGGTTATGGAATCCATCATCGCTTCAAACATTAAATCCGTCCTCTTCACCAATGGCTTGATTTCCAATCATCAATTTGGCTTCAGACCAGGTCACTCTACTCTGGATATGCTGCTTCTGCTCTCCCAACAATGGATGGAGGTACTCAATGCCAGACATGAAATCAGAACCAGATCCCGAGACATATCGCGTGCTTTTGACACGGTCTGGCACCCTGCCCTGCTCACCAAACTCTCTTCCTATGGTATCCAAGGCCATCTCCACTCATGGCTTGCAGACTTCCTCTCCTGTCGCAGTCACCATGTGGCCCTAAATGGAGTTCTTTCATCCCCTCTTCCTGTCCAGGCTGGAGTTCCTCAAGGCAGCGTTCTGGGTCCTGTTCATTTTCTGGTTTTCATTAATGATCTCTCCTACTCTCTGGAAAATCCTCTTTATCGCTTTGCTGATGACTCCACCCTCTGCCGTACCATCTGTCATTCCTCAGACTGGCAAGCAGCAGCCTCTTAGCTCTCTGCAGATCTTGGTAAAATCACAAACTGGGCCAACAGGTGGAACATGCCTTTCAATCCTGACAAATCTCACACTCTCACAATGTCTCTCCGAAAGGACCGTTTGAAACCCCCCTCCCCCCACCCCTAATTTACTTTCTCAACAGTCCTCTGGAAGAAGTCCTTTCATTCAAGTTTCTGGGTCTCACCATCTGCCATGATCTTTCCTGAGAAATCCACATTTCTCACCTGGCCTCCAAAGCCAGTCGCCAACTGGGAATCCTCCATCGTGCAAAGCCCTTCCTCGGCCCACCTGAGCTTCTGACCACATAGAAAGCTTTCGTCCGCAGTCTGATGGAGTACTCCTCTCCCCTCTGGGCTGGGGCTCTTGCCTCTTACCTTTCTCAGGTTCACGCTGTGGAAACTAAGGCATTTCGGATCATTGTTATCTCCCGTGGTGAGGCTGAGTCTGTGGGCCTCTCACTCTCTCACCGCAGGCAGGTCGGTGGTCTTTCAGTCTTCTACCGTGTCGTTTCTGGTCTCGACCCCCCCCCTGCTCTGCCTGCGATATGTCCCCTCCCTCCCATATTTCTGCAAGATACTCAAGGTCCGCCAGCAATGCCCTTCCGGTAAAACTACCAAAATCACGAATCACTGCTCACCTTCACTCTTTCATTCCTCATTTTTCCACCTTTGGAATAAACTCCCTCACTCTGTTCAATCTCATTCTTCCCTTCAAGCCTTCAAAACAGCCGTTCACCACTACCTCTTATCTGCCCGCATCCAAAACCTCGATCTTTTCTGCCCGTTAGTCCACCCCAAACCCATCTCCTTCAAATTTCCTACTTTCCTTCCTGAAAGTCCCTGTGGTGTCCATTTTGTATACCCCGTGTACCCTGCCCCATCCCTCTCCCTTCCACAGATCTCCTAATGTCTCTCTTCCCCACTGTTTTGTCCTTCGCTCTCCCACCCCTCTTGTCTCATGCCTCCCTCGCTGTGCATTGTGTGTTAGCTCTCATACGAGCCTTGACAATGTATACAAAAAAACGCTGTTTCTTTATGAGACGCAGAGAAGGTGAACGGATGATCTCTGCATGTGTGGGTCTCACCATGAAGCATGGAGGAGGAGCTTTGATGTGTGAGGTGCTTAGCTGGTGACACTGTTGGCGATTTATTTAGAATTAAAGGCACACATAACCAGCATTGCTTCCACAACATTCTGTAGCGATATGCCATCCCGTCTGGTTTGCGCTTCGTGGGACCATCATATGTTTTTCAACAGGACAATGACCCAAAACACACCTCCAGGCTGTGGAAGAGCTATTTGACCAAGAAGGAGAGTGATGGAGTGCTGTATCAGATGACCTGGCCTCCACAATCACCTGACCTAAACCCAATTGAGATGGTTTGGGATGAGTTGGACCGCAGAGTGAAGGAAAGGCAGTCAACAAGTGCTCAGCATATGTGGGAACTCCTTCAAAACTGTTGGAAAAGCATTCCAGGTGACTACCTCATGAAGCTCGTTGAGAGAATGTCAAGAGTGTGCAAAGCTGTCATCAAGGCAAAGGGTGGCGACTTTGAAGAATCTTAAATATTAAGTATACTTTATTTTGTTTAACACTTTTTTGGTTACTACATAATTCCATTTGTATTATTCCATAGTTTTAATGTCTTCACTATTATTCTACAATGTAGAAAATAGTAAAAATAAAGAAAATCCCTTGAATGAGTAGGCATTTCGGATCATTGGTATCTCACACACACACACACACACACACACACACACACACACACACACACACACACACACACACACACACACACACACACACACACACACACACACACACACACACACACACACACACACACACGTTCCAGCGAAACGTCGTGTTATCTAAAATGTGTTCTCGGAGCAATATTTAGCATACAAAATGGAGCTTGTGTTCCAATTGGGGATGATTTCAACATTATGAGGTTGAAGACCTACATAAAAACATCAAAAAAGCAGTAAACGATGCATATATCTACTATATAAATTGCAGTCCTTCTGTCTGTCTGTTTTTTGTAACCAATAAGCTCCTAGACCAGTGAACCAGTCTTGATGAAACTTTACACACATATAGACCTAACATTCAGCTCCAGGATGCGCTAAGTGGCTCTCCATAAAAATGAATATATATATATATATATTTTAAAAAAATGGTTTTCGAATAGTGCGCCGGCATATTAATCATAACAAAAGGCTTCATGGTTAAAAAGGCTAGAGTTCTTTGAAATACAAAATGTTCGTATTCGTTGACTTTTTAAACATACACATTCTCCTGCTGTTATTTGAATTCTCGAACTGCACGCGCAAGGCAACAGCTAACTGCTGATACATCTGCTCATGAAAGAGCCAGGCAAGCGGAGTCAGCTGCAGAGAGAGAGACGAGAGACGAGAGACGAGAGACGAGAGACGAGGGACGAGAGAAATCTTACTGCTGATATATCTGCTCATGAATGAGCCAGGCAAGCATAGTCGGCTGCAGAGAGAGAGAGAGAGAGCGTCGCCTAACTGCAAATAGAGCATCACACCGATGGGCGAGAGAAGCACAAAACTCACGTTCCAGCTTTCTAGGTCCGGGTTTTGGCAGGACAGACAGTTGCCACTGCTGCTAGAAACATTGAGTGGCTCAAGGCCGCCTTCAACTATGACCTCACTGAGGATTACGGCAGCATAAAGCCTTCCTTCCATAAATCTGAAGAATAAAAGAAGCCTTCCCAATTTTCTCCATACAACTAATGCCTCAGTCTAACTAGCGTGAGGAAAATAGGGCAAATTTCCCAGGTACTTCAGCTAGTAAAACATAGAACAAATAAAAAGATTAAAATGAATTATTTAATAAATGGGTATGGTGAGATGCGAATCCGTACACTTCTGAACTTCCAAGGTGAAAATGGACTGCATTTTCGAACTCAGTGGGGTCGATTTACTCTAAGAAATGTTTAGACGGACAACAAATTAATTATAGATTAGAAAATATCGAAACGAGAAGGATTAGTTACTCAACTCCAGTAATGATAAATCTTGTTTTAGGTCATATTTTCGAAATGGTAGTGAATTCAATGTCGGTGCAGTCATTTCTTTGAGTAAATCGACCCCATAGAGTTCGAAAACACACTCCATTTCCACCTCGGACATCCAGAAGTACCCGTAATCGTACCTGGTCATACCCTAATTTATTCAAGTCATGAGACTAAAAGTCATCATATGGAGCGACCTCAAAATCACCTCCGATCAAGCTAAAAAAAAGTATGCGTGTTATTGGATCATATTAGTACAATTTTAAGCTTGTGGAGCAACATGCTATTTTTTTTTTCAACTTTTTTGGACCACCCTAATATATATATATATATATATATATATATATATATATATATATATATATATATATATATATATATATATATATATATATATATATATATATATATATATATATATATATATATATATATATATATATATATATATATATATATATATATATATAGACATAAATACTCGAATATAAGAAAAGCCTGGTGTTGGCACAGTGGTTAGGGCAGCGGCTTGGGATCCAAAAGGTCCTGAGTTCAAGCCCCGTTGGGCCACTGAATTAATACACCAGGGGGTTGACTCAGCCTGTCATCCTTCCGAGGTCGGCGAAGTGAGTACCAGTGTACTGGGCCGGTGTATACCCTGGTTAAATAGGTGTACCATATCCCTGTGTCGTAAGAGGCGACCAGGGTTGCGTCAGGAAGGGCATCCGGCGGGGTAAAACATGTGCCAAATCACTATGCGGATCATACGGATGATCCGCTGTGGCGACCCCCAACGGGAGCAGCCGAAGGAAGAAGAAGAAGATACTCGAATATAAGAACTGGTAAAAAGAATATATATACATTCCAATTCCCCTTGGTAAAAAAAGAAAATATATTTTTATGGCTGTGGAAATTCGCAGAACACCATATAGGTCCTTAGTTCAGTTATGCCGGTAAGTCCGTGTTCAGTTAGATTTCCCCACCGTTGTTTAATGGGAATTATTCGTGTCACCCGGACTGTGATCTTTGAGTTAGCCGTTTTTCTTTACTATCGTTATTTTGGACCAACCACAACGCCAACCACCAACCACCTTCTCCACCACGCCACCCACCAATCACCTTCTCCACCACGCCACCCACCAACCACCACATCAACCACCTTCTTCACCACGCCACCCACCAACCACCACGTCAACCACCTTCTCCACACCACCCACCAACCACCACATCAACCACCTTCTCCACGCCACCCACCAACCACCATGTCAACCACCTTCTCCACATCAACCACAATGCCAACGACCAACCACCACGTCACCCACCTTCTCCACCAAACACCACCTCAACCACCAACCACCCTCTTCACACCGCCTTCATAACGACGACATCTCCCCACCATCTCCTCAACCGCATCTCCCCCACCCGAATAACATCGCCTCACCTTCATCCCCAAACGCCACCATCTTTGCGCCAGCCACAGCGAGTTCCCGGCGAACAGCATCGCTGCAGGCACACGCGGGGGTTCGCTCACCGAGCAATTATGGTGATTTATACACCGTCCGCTCTGTGTCGAAGCTTTGCCTCGGAATTCGTATCACAAGACAGAAAGGGGAGGGGTCTGTGGAGGTCAGAGGTCAGAGAGCGGAGGTCAGATCTCACCTCATGGACCCGATATAAGGGCGCGCAGAGCACCAGTTCAGTCAGTCGAGAGTGGAGAGTGAGTCGAGAGTGGTCGGTGGAGTCTGGAGGCGGTCGGAGAAGTCTGGAGCCGGAAGAACACAGGCGGGGCAAAGTCCAGGGGAGCGGAGGACGCGCGAGGCAGAGAGCGTGGCTGAGCCTGCAGTGCCGGGCAGACCTGCGCGTTCGTGTGGGGAGAGCCGGAGAGAGCTCGCTTGCCAGCACCAAACTGTCTGAGGTGATCGGGCTTTGGGACAGTCCGAGCATCGCTGAGGAACGGACGGGTTCTTACAAAGAGCATCAACTTTGAAAGAGCATCCAAATCCGTTCGTTCCTCTCAGAGCGTCGCCGGCTGAGGCCTGACTCTCCCTGCCGCCTGGCAAGGCCTGGGCGCAACCGTGGCTACGCTAGCTGCCGTGGGGAAAGAGCGTCGCGGGTCGCCCCATCGAGGCACCACGAGGGTGGAGGTAACCTGCAACGGTCTCGTGGGACTCCTTCGGTCCGCCAAGTCCCACGTAATAAAGGCCTATGGGTCCAGTCTGACCCCCTTGCCTCTGAGGGGGGTCTTTTCTTGGTTTATTTGGGTGAATGTTGTGGCGCCGTGTCCTGCAAGTAGAACTGTGTAAGTGCTTGTGAATAATAATCATAGACGGTTGTAGTGCTTTACCTTGCTCGTGTCTTGTCCACTTCTCCCATTTATTGCATACCTGCATAGTGCATCCCTGTTTACATGTGCATTAGAAATAAATGTCCTTGTGTGAATGTTAAACCGTTCGTCGTGTCCTCTTTCCCCATTGAACCGTCGTATTACTCTCGGAATTTAGCGGGCTTTCTAATAGCCGATAAAAGAATTGGGTCCAACGAGGCCTGGCGATAATACACCGCTTGATTATCCCAGAACGGAACGAACCGCTTAAGCGGTTCTTGTCCAAGCAGGCCTTCGTTGAGGTACGGTCTCTCGGTAGTCTGCCCGCGCGAATACTTAGGTATATCGATAATTCGGCGATTGACCCTGTCGCGCACGGGTGGAGTGTTGACTAGGCCATGGTGTGTGCTTGGAGCACACCCGTGACTGCTTTTCGGCGTTGTTCCGGAATGTCGCGACTGAATTGTCCGTCCAGTGGGCGAGACGGCCACCATTGGCTAAAGCGGTCGTTCGCACGCTGGGTGGGCAGCAGATTCGTAACAATATATATATATATATATATATATATATATATATATATATATATATACATATACATATACATATACATATACATATATACACACAAGCTAGAATCCACCAAATGTCAAATTTTGGAACGTACGTCGTATGTGTCAATAAGCGGGTGTCCATAATGTGATTACTCGCCTTCTTTCAATCCACTCCCATCCAATATACTCAACTGAAAAGATGCCTGTAAAACTAGCATTCTCAAGAAGATAGCTCCTTGTAGTCCATTCGCCAGAGGAGATATTGGTATATTGGTCCCACCTCTGGGGGCAAAACTAAATGGTGCTATATGATTTGTACCACCCCTACGAGTAAGAAAATATGTGACAACCATTTCTTACAAGTAGCTTTATCCTTTTTCCAGCACAATACCTACTTTGTGCATGAAACGCCAATACATGCCCACTCTTTGTGGCACAGTTGGCTATGGTATGGTATTTTAAACAGAAGAAAAGACTTTCAGATAAATGTAGCATGTCCCAGAATATTTCAGTAAATCAAACTAGGCATTATATTTGTAAACATTTTAGTCGGCCAACAAAATTAAAATATGCATTTCAATAAAGGACATTACCAAAGCTTTTCGACTTGCACTCCTCAGGATAAAACGGTTGAACAACATGTCCCTTTGGGGATCAGACAGGGTCAGTCAACCGAACAGAGACAACCAACTCGGGTTTGTAAGAATGTACAGAGTACAACTATTCCCTGTGCCTCTGCAATTGGTTACCATTGACTGAATAATCCTCAGTGTGCAGATCAATATCGTATTGGCTGGTTGAAAATCCTGAGTAGAGGACGCACTTTAGCTCACCTTCGTGCAGTGGAGGCCACATTCATCAGGGTCAACCAATCCCATTCTTTGAAGACAAATAATTTGTCTGAATTTTATATCTATTTTGAAGATGATGGCTTGACTGTGTGACAACTGTACCACAGTCAACTTTGAGTCATCATGAACCCCTCCCCACCCCCTCCTCCACCCATAATTAGCCCTCAGCCAATTAATATTGCGTTTCCGCTGTTTCTTTGGTGATTAATCTCTGCCAGCTCATTATTCATGAAGGTTCATATCTGCCTACTTATTATTCATGATGCTCCATGGTTCCACCAATCAGGAAATCCCATCCTTTCTTTCCCTCAACCAATCAACGTTGTGGATTTTACATTGTAACTTTGTAAACGAGAGTTTGGTGCCTCTTCTTCATCTGCTAGCGCGTTATATCCTGAGGAGTGCGAGTCGAAAAGCTTTGATAATGTCTATTTTATTGAAATGCACAATATATATGTATATATATATATATATATATATATATATATATATATATATATATATATATATATATATATATATATATATATATATATATATATATATATACATATATACATACATACAGACACACAGACACACACAGTGGGGAGAACAAGTATTTGATACACTGCCGCTTTTGCAGGTTTTCCCACTTACAAAGCACGTAGAGGTCTGTAATTTTTATCATAGGTACACTTCAACTGTGAAAGACGGAATCCAAAACAAAAATCCTGAAAATCACATTGTATGATTTTTAAATAATTAATTTGCATTTTATAGCATGAAATAAGTATTTGATCACCTCCCAACCATTAAGAATTCCGGCTCTCACAGACCTGTTAGTTTTGTCTTTAACAAGCCCTCCCATTCTCCACTCATTACCTGTATTAACTGCACCTGTTTGAACTCGTTATCTGCATAAAAAAAGACAGCTGTCCACACTCATTCAATCAGACTCCAACCAGGCAAGACCAGAGAGCTGTCTCAGGACATCAGGGACAAAATTGTAGACTTGCACAAGGCTGGGATGGGTGACAGGACAATAGGCAAGCAGCTTGGTGAGAAGGCAACAACTCTTGGCGCAATTATTAGAAAATGGAAGAAGTTCAAGATAACAGTCAATCTCCCTCGGTCTGGGGCTCCATGCAAGATCTCACCTCGTGGAGCCTCAATGATCATGAGAAAGGTGAGGGATCAGCCCAGAACTACACGACAGGACCTGGTCAATGACCTGAAGGGAGCTGCGACCACAGTATCAAAGAAAACCATAAGTAACACACTACGCCGTCATGGATTAAAATCCTGCAGTGTACGCAAGGTCCCTCTGCTCAAGCCAGCGCATGTTCAGGCCCGTCTGAAGTTTGCCAATGACCATCTGGATGATCCAGAGGAGGAATGGGAGAAGGTCATGTGGTCTGATGAGACCAAAATAGAGCTTTTTGGTTTAAACTCCACTCGCCGTGTTTGGAGGAAGAAGAAGGATGAGAACAACCCCAAGAACACCATCCCAACCGTGAAGCATGGAGGTGGAAACATCATTCTTTGGGGATGCTTTTCGGCAAAGGGGACAGGACGACTGCACCGTATTGAGAGGAGGATTGATGGGGCCATGTATCGTGAGATCTTGGCCAACAACCTCCTTCCCTCAACAAGAGCATTGAAGATGGGGCGTGGCTGGGTCTTCCAGCATGACAACGACCCGAAACACACAGCCAGGGCAACTAAGGAGTGGCTCCATAAGAAGCATCTCAAGGTCCTGGAGTGGCCAAGCCAGTCTCCAGACCTGAACCCAATAGAAAAATCTTTTGAGGGAGCTGAAAGTCTGTGTTGCCCAGCAACAGCCCTGAAACCTGAAGGATCTGGAGAAGATCTGTATGGAGGAGTGGGCCAAAATCCCTGCTGCAGTCTGTGCAAACCTGGTTAAGAACGACAGGAAACGTCTGATCTCTGTAATTGCAAACAAAGGTTTCTGTACCAAATATTAAGTTCTGTTTTTCTGATGTATCAAATACTTATTTCATGCAATAAAATGCAAATTAATTATTTTAAAATCATACAATGTAATTTTCAGGATTTTTGTTTTCGATTCCGTCTTTCACAGTTGAAGTGTACCTATGATAAAAATTACAGATCTTTACGTGCTTTGTAAGTGGGAAAACCTGCACAATCGGCAGTGTATCAAATACTTTTTCTCCCCACTGTATGTGTATATATATATATATATATATATATATATATATATATATATATATATATATATATATATATATATATATATATATATATACACACACACACATCGTCATTACGACGTTCTGGTCAACAACGGATCGCATATACGACGGTGGTCCCATAAGATTATAATGGAGCTGAAAAAGTCCAATCACCGAGTGATGTAGCCGGCGTAGCGCTGCCAGTCGTATAAAAGTACAGGATAGCACATACAATTTTGTACAGTACATACTACTTCATAATGATAATAAACGACAGTGTGGCCGCGTTATAATGCGATCGTTGAGGTCCATAAAATGTCATCGTGAAAAAAGCAGGGTCGTGCTAAATAGGGATTCAAGGAAATCGGCTTTCAAACTGAACCAATGTTTGCACGTTTACCTTCGAGCAAGTAAATTACCTTTGAATTGAAGAATTCCGCGAATAAATCGTTGTTGTTAGTCAAAATTAAAAGACAAATTTTTTTTTAGTGAAGCTTTTTATGTTGTGAAAACAATCGCACTGTTCCGAAAATAAATCACACAATTGACAGGTGCTCGTTTATTCATTTGTAAATTATAACATCGATGCAATGATTAAGTATTTATAAAATCCAAACGCTATTTATTCACCTTTCTATAAATCGATGCGAGAGGAGATTGTAAGCAGCCGCTAACAACACCATGAACAGCACAAAGGTAAAACTAACGCGTCTTCCGTCTCTCTTGGATGTGCGTTACAATTGCCGACAGTATTCAGTACAGTAACATGCTGCACAGGTTTGTAGCCGAGGAGCGATAGGCTATACCATCTCGGTTTGTGTAAGTACACGATGATGTTGGCAAAATGACGACATCGCTTAATGACGCATTTCTCAGAACGTATCCCGTTGTTAAGTGGTGCATGACAGTATACATATATATATATATATATATATATATATATATATATATATATATATATATATATATATATATATAGTTGTGGGCTGGGGGTCGGGTGAGAATGCCACTAGGGGGAAGCTATCTCGGATCCCATCAGACTCCCCGGAATTGTGGGCCGTCGCACACGGACAATTCCATGACGCAGTGGGTCGCAAGCCGACCGTGGACGCCAATAACTCAACCACGTGACTTAGGGTCCTCCGTCTAGTTAATTCGGTTACCTAAAAATAACCACGTGATTTAATTGCCGGGGAACACACCCTCAGTACGCCTTGTCCGAACCGGATCTCGACCGGACCAGAAGACTTTACCGGATCGGATGCAGCCGAGCGACACTGCCAAGGATGTACTGGCTAAAAGGAACAGATTGTTGGGAATAAAGTCCCGGCTCAGCTAGGATTCGGACCATGCTGGACCAATGAAGGAAAAGACAAAAACGAGCAGGGAACATTCCTAATAGCAATTTATTAACAATGGGCGAGGAAAGGTATGTGGTACGATCAAGATATATTGGGGTGTGTTGTGTAGAGATAGGGGAGAAAGGTGTGGTGTGATGATAAACAAGCAACTAATGAAAGCAGACGCCGAGCAGACCTAACCCAAAAATAATAACAATCTTCAACGTTACTTATATGGACAGGCGCCAGGACACACGCACGCACGCACGCACGCACACACGCACGCACACACACCCCAATGAAGAGGAATGGAAGCAAGACAGGAGAGGAGTTGAGGCTACGGTCTCTCGGTACCTTTGTATAATTGATACGCGGTACTCAACCATGCCACCAATATACAGTGGGGAGAAAAAGTATTTGATACACTGCCGATTGTGCAGGTTTTCCCACTTACAAAGCACGTAGAGATCTGTAATTTTTATCATAGGTACACTTCAACTGTGAAAGACGGAATCGAAAACAAAAATCCTGAAAATTACATTGTATGATTTTAAAATAATTAATTTGCATTTTATTGCATGAAATAAGTCTTTGATACATCAGAAAAACAGAACTTAATATTTGGTACAGAAACCTTTGTTTGCAATTACAGAGATCAGACGTTTCTTGTCGTTCTTTTTATTTTTTTTTTGTATACCTTGGTCGAGGCTCGTATGAGAGCTAACACACAACTCACAGCAAGGAGGCATGAGACAAGAGGGGTGGGAGTGGAAGGGACAAAACAGTGGGGAACAGACACATTAGGTGAACTGTGGAAGGGAGAGGGATGAGGATGGGACGGGGAACATGGCGAAGAGAAGATGGACATTTCAGGGACTTTCAGGAAGGAAAGCAGGAGAAATGAAGGAAGTGGGCTTGGGTGGATTATCGGGGGTAGAAAAGATCGAGGATTTGGATGGGGGAAGATAAGAGGTGGTGGTGAACAGCTGTTTTGAAAGCCTGGAGGGAAGAATGGGAAAGAATAGAGTGAGGAAGTTTATTCCAAAGGCGGGAAAAAAGAGGAATGAAAGAGTGAAGATGAGCAGTGATTCGTGATTTTGGTAGTTTTACCAGAAGGGGTTGTTGGCGGGCCTTGAGCGCCCTGTGGAAATGTGGTGGGGACAAATCGCAGAGAGAGCAGGGGGGGCAAGGCTGGAGAGGAGTCGGTAGAAGACAGAAAGACCACCGACCAACCTGCGGTGATTGAGTGAGAGGCCCAAAGACTCAGCTTCATTGCGGGAGATGCCGATGATCTTAAATGCCCTGGTTTCGACAGCGTGAAGCCGAGAAAGGTGGGAGGCAGGAGCACCAGCCCAGAGGGGAGAGCAGTACTCCATCAGGCTACGGACAAAAGCTTTGTAAGTGGTCAGGAGCTCAAGAGGGCCGAGGAAGGACTTAGCACGACGGAGGATTCCCAGTCGGCGACTGGCTTTTGAGGCGAGGTTGGAAATGTGACTTTCCCAGAAAAGGTCAGGGCAGATAGTGAGACCCAGAAGCTTGAAAGAAAAGACTTCTTCCAGAGGATTGTTGAGAAAGTGGATGGGGGGGTTTTGTAAACGGTCCTTTCGAAGAGACATAGTGAGAATGTGAGATTTGTCTGGATTGAAAGACATGTTCCACGTGTTGGACCAGTTTGTGATTTTATCCAGATCTGCAGTGAGTGAAGAAGCTGCTGCTTGCCGGTCTGAGGGATGACAGATGGTACGGCAGAGGGTGGAGTCGTCGGTAAAGAGAAATAGAGGATTTTCCAGAGAGTCCGAGAGATCATTGATGAAAACCAGAAAAAGAACAGGGCCCAGAACGCTCCCTTGAGGAACTCCAGCCTGCACAGGAAGAGGGGATGAAAGAACTCCATTTAGGGCCACACGTTGACTGCGACAGGAGAGGAAGTCTGTGAGCCATGAGTGGAGATGGCCTTGAATACCATGGGAAGAGAGTTTGGTGAGTAGGGCAGGGTGCCAGACTGTCAAAAGCACGTGATATGTCCAGGGATACGGCTCGGATTGCCTGTCTGGCATTGAGGACCTCCATCCATTGATGGGAGAGCAGAAGCAGCATATCCAGGGTAGAGTGACCTGGTCTGAAACCAAATTGATGATTGGAAATCAAGCCATTGGAGAAGAGGAAGGATTTCATATCTGAGGCGATGATGGATTCCATCACCTTGCTGATGATTGGGAGAAGGCTGATTGGTCTGTAGTTATAGGGATCTGTTTTTGCACCTTTTTATGCAGGGCAGTGATGTTAGCAGATTTCCAAGCAGATGGCAGATGACCTTGGGCAAATGAGAGGGTGAATAGAACAGAGAGAGGGTGAGCAAGAGCAGAAGAGCAGGCTTTGAGGACACGTGGGCTGATGCCGTCTGGACCGGTTGCAGAATCTGACTCGAGGTTTGAAAGCAAGCTCTCCACCTTGTCAGGAGAAAAGGATACAGAGTCCAGGGACAGTTGGGTGCGACTGGGTAAAGTGGGTAGAGATAGTGATGGGTTTAGGACACAAGATTTAGCTGCAAATACCGAGTTTAGACATTCAGCTTTATCACGTGTGGAATCAGCAGTGCGGCCATTTGAGGAAAGGGAGGGGATGGAGGGGGAACATACACCAGAAACAGATTTGATTAAACGCCACCAGGATTTTGAGGAGGGAGAGAGGTTTGAGAGTTCAGACTTGAGATGAGAAAGATGTTGTTTTCTGGCTCTCCTGAGGGTAGATACACACTTGTTCCGAGCTTTGTGGAAAGAACTGAGATTTCCCTCAGTTGGGTTTGCTTTCCATGAGGGAAAGGCAAGTTGTTTCAGGACAACTGCCTCGCCACATGCTTCAGTACACCAAGGGCGGGAGGAAGGGTAAGACAACTGAACACGAGAGGGGATAAATCTGTGCATGAGGGAGAGCAAGTTTCTTTGAAAGAATAACCAGGTTTGCACAGACTGCAGCAGGGATTTTGGCCCACTCCTCCAGACAGATCTTCTCCAGATCCTTCAGGTTTCAGGGCTGTTGCTGGGCAACACAGACTTTCAGCTCCCTCCAAAGATTTTTCTATTGGGTTCAGGTTTGGAGACTGGCTTGGCCACTCCAGGACCTTGAGATGCTTCTTACGGAGCCACTCCTTAGTTGCCCTGGCTGTGTGTTTCGGGTCGTTGTCATGCTGGAAGACCCAGCAACGCCCCATCTTCAATGCTCTTGTTGAGGGAAGGAGGTTGTTGGCCAAGATCTCGTGATACATGGCCCCATCCATCCTCCTCTCAATACGGTGCAGTCGTCCTGTCCCCTTTGCCGAAAAGCATCCCCAAAGAATGATGTTTCCACCTCCATGCTTCACGGTTGGGATGGTGTTCTTGGGGTTGTTCTCATCCTTCTTCTTCCTCCAAACACGCCGAGTGGAGTTTAAATCAAAAATCTATATTTTGGTCTCATCAGACCACATGACCTTCTCCCATTCCTCCTCTGGATCATCCAGATGGTCATTGGCATACTTCAGATGGGCCTGAACATGCGCTGGCTTGAGCAGAGGGACCTTGCGTACGCTGCAGGATTTTAATCCATGACGGCGTAGTGTGTTACTTATGGTTTTCTTTGATACTGTGGTCGCAGCTCTCTTCAGGTCATTGACCAGGTCCTGCCGTGTAGTTCTGGGCTGATCCCTCACCTTTCTCATGATCATTGAGGCTCCACGAGGTGAGAGCTTGCATGGAGCCCCAGACCGAGGGAGATTGACTGTTATCTTGAACTTCTTCCATTTTCTAATAATTGCGCCAAGAGTTGTTGCCTTCTCACCAAGCTGCTTGCCTATTGTCCTGTCGCCCATCCCAGCCTTGTGCAAGTCTACAATTTTGTCCCTGATGTCCTTAGACAGCTCTCTGGTCTTGCCTGGTTGGAGTCTGTTTGAATGAGTGTGGACAGCTGTCTTTTTTATGCAGATAACGAGTTCAAACAGGTGCAGTTAATACAGGTAATGAGTGGATCATGGGAGGGCTTCTTAAAGACAAAACTAACAGGTCTGTGAGAGCCGGAATTCTTACTGGTTGGTAGGTGATCAAATACTTATTTCATGCAATAAAATGAAAATTAATTATTTAAAAATCATACAATGTGATTTTCAGGATTTTTGTTTTGGATTCCGTCTTTCACAGTTGAAGTGTACCTATGATAAAAATTACAGACCTCTACGTGCTTTGTAAGTGGGAAAACCTGCAAAAGCGGCAGTGTATCAAATACTTGTTCTCCCCACTGTATGTTTTGGGGGGGAATGCTCCGTGGCACGGTACCCCCTTGACAGCTGGCGTGTCGTCTCTCGCTTTGGGCAGCTCGCGTAAAGACCGTGGGCGTAAAGGAGGGGCTTGAGTTGGAAGGGTGGAATTAGTCATGTGGGCAGAGAAGAGGAGGAGGAGCCCAGCGATGACGACAGAAGGCGGAGTCGAAGATCAGTTTGAGCGGAAGGCGAGGCAGGGCAGAGAGAGAGAGAAAGAAGGATCTGCTCAGACCTTTATAGGCCCCGCGGCGCGGGGCAGGGGGCCACCCAAGGGCGTCGATCCAAGCCAAAATGTGGGGGGGGGGACAGGTAACTGGACCCTTCTCCCAAGGTGTGCCCAGGCAATAGATCACCACGACAACTGCTCCCCATGAATCGATTCGGCGTCATGAAAAATGGACTGCAACGTTTTTTTTCAGTTCCAGATACGGTATATTAATACATGTACACATACAGGTACATATACTGTACTGTATTTATCCAAATAAAGTGTGACGGTTCGGAACATTGGAAACCAACGTATTTTCCAACTCGTGGGGATCCAGTGCTGCCAACCGATCACTGTGGACGTGGCAAACGATCAGGTGGTTCAGTGTTTGTTGACTCATCGTACTTCTCAGCTAGGTTTTCAGATGCCTGAGTACGCTGAACGAGCGCTCAGCCGAGCAGGAGCTTGCTGGGGAGATCATGAGCAATCGAAGCAACCGTTCAACCTGCGGGAACAATTGGTGCACCTCCAGTACCATCTTTTGAAAGATGGCTTGGTAATCCTGAATACAGGACCCAGTGTACTGCTTCTTGAAGAAGAGCAATTCTTCTTTCAGACTCTCTGACAATTCTGGATAAATGGAAACAGTGTCAGGGTCATACTCTCCAGAGAGGAACATCTTTGCGAGGCCGCCGTACCATTGCAAGTCTGTAGAGGTGAAGTACGTAGTCATGTTCGACGTAGCTGAATCGAGCGCCGCAAAATTCCTCATTTTGTTTTCAGCCGTGTACACTGTATGAGTGCGAGTGACAGAGCTACCGTCAGTGGGTGAGCGGCCAGCCAGCTCCGTGTGTAGAAGAGACGGTGCATACAGGGGGCGACGGTAGTGTACATGATGTACACTACCGTCGCCCCCTATATGCACCGTACAGTACATGAGGTATATCCACAGCGTGGGGCTACATGGTATAATGTCAAAAATAGCAACAAAGGCTTATCGCTGCATACCAACAGCCATTGCTTGATTTTTTGCATTTTTAAAATAGGCATGGGACTCGAAATGTGGGGGGGGGGGGGGACAGAATATACTCTGTCCCCCTGGTAAAAAAAAGTGGGAGGGACATGTCCCCCCCAACCCTCCCCCAGGATCGACGCCCATGGGGCCACCTAGAAACTCGGTGACGTCACCCGAATCGGGCGTTCTGATTGGTCCCGACCCCCTGCGCGGCCTGGCCGCGATGGCCGGAAGCAGCAACATTCCACTTCCAGTGTGACCCCACGCCACAAAGATGTCCCGCTCCAACCCCAAGACATGATATGAATCACCCACACCCACACAATCTGCGAAAGGTTATGTTTTGGTCGGCGTGTATTTATTTATTTGTAATCTTGTGATTCGTATAACTCAAAAAGTATCAAACCCAATTGCATGAAATTTGGTGGGATGATTGGTTATTAGCCAAGAAGCATTCGATTAGATTTTGGGATCGTTCGGGTCAGAGGTCAAGGTCAAGAAAAGGTCAAAATCGTCTTTTTACGATAACACGGTCAATTTTTATTCAATTTGCATGCAACTAACGCCAAAATGTTCAGAATTCAACGCCTCATCTTGTGATATGCAATATGACACAATGACGCCCATACTCTTGTTACCTTCGCATTCTGCGAAAGGTTATGTTTTGGTCGGCGTGTATTTATTTATTTATTTGTTTGTTTGTAATCTTGTGATTCGTATAACTCAAAAGGTATTAAACCGAATTGCATGAAATTTGGTGGGATGATTGGTTATTAGCCAGGAAGCATTCGATTAGATTTTGGGATCGTTCGGGTCAAAGGTTAAGGTCAAGGTCACGAAAAGGTCAAAATCGTCTTTTTACGATAACACGGTCAATTTTTATTCAATTTGCATGCAACTAACGCCAAAATGTTCATAATTCAACGCCTCATCTTGTGATATGCAATATGACACAATGACGCCCATACTCTTGTTACCGGTTAGGGGTCAAAGGTCAGGGGGGTCACGACCTTGAAAAATATGCCGTTTTTGTCATAACGCGGTCAATTTTTGTCCGCTTTACATGAACCCAGCACCAAAATGTTCAGAATTTAATGCCCAATCTTGTGACACAATGACGTCATAACACATGTCACCGGTTGGGGTAAAATGTCGGGGGGGGGGGTCACGCCCTTGAAAAATATGCGGTTTTCGGCATAACTCACTCAATTCTTATTCGATTTGCATGAAACCAGCATCAAACGAGATTACCTTCTCTTGTTGAAACGTTGTATTCACCGAGCTTGCGAGTGAAGACTCGCCAAAACGACGTGTTGATTGTTGTTTAGTCCGTAGCCCCCGAAAGTCGGGGGGGGGTCATGACATTATAGATATGTGGTTTGTGTCATAAGACCATTCATATGAAACCAGTTCCCCACACTCATACCAAGAACAAAAAAGTAGTGGCGGCGAAGGTATGCGCTCTATGAGTGCCCGTTCTTGTTTAATGATATTATGATAGGCTCAGATGATAGGGTAAGGGTTAAAATAGAGCTATATGGCATTAACTCCAAAATGGACGATGTGGCCCTTACATCACTCCTCCTCACACACACACACACACACACATATATATATATATATACATATATACACACACACACACGAGATATCCCTTATCGTCGGGTTTTCCGTGTGTGTGTGTGTGTGTGTGTGTGTGTGTGTGTGTGTGTGTGTGTGTGTGTGTGTCTGCAACGCGAGGCTCCACAGCACGAACCAGTGAAACGATTTCGATGAAACTTTGCCAACAGGTGGAATATATTGTGACTGGCCGGGGGGTCAGCCGCCAACTGACCGCTCTGAACGGATCCGCAAGTCGAGTCAGCCCGACCGATCACCCGGAATATAGATCGCCACCCAGATAACTCCAAGCGACGGGTCCTTTTACAAGAACCGAAATACGCCAATCGGCAGATCACGTGGGGTCGGGTCGATTGCCAATCTTTAATGTACCTAAATACCCACGTGATCCAACTACCGGGGTATTCCACCCTCGACGGATCTCGTACGGAACAAGCCACAGAGGCGAGCTTGTCCGTGCGCGATTCCGAGTGGCATAATCGCCGAGAACCGTCGGTCCAAATGTCCCCCTATTACGGCAAACCAACGGCTTTCTAACTCCCAACACACGAAATGTTCAGTCAATGAGGGAATGGACGCAACGAACAGGTTTACATTTACACAAGGACATTTATTATGATGAAACACGTATGCAATTAAATAAGGCAAAACACGTATGCAATTATACAAGCAACAAAAGCACGACAAAAGAACTACAACCGTCTACTTATTATGTACAGTCATTTACACTAAACAGCAGTCCCTACTAATTAGACGGGTCCACGGACACACGTACACACACGTAAGCGCGCGCGCACACGCACGCACGCACGCGTGCGCACGCGCGCACGCACACGCACACACACACACACACACACACACACACACACACACACACACACACACACGAAATGGTGGCCGAGGCCTTTAATCACGAGCTCCAGCTCGGAGGACAGGTGAGCTGAAACTCAGAGCTTGACTCGAACCTTTCCACCTCGTGTGGTCTTCAACTTGTCCGGACCCAGGCTCCAGCGAGAGCGAGCTGGATCCAATCGCCGCGATCCTTCCCGAGCTCCCGCGAATCCTTCCGCGCTTCTCAACACGTGCCGGTGAGACGAGGCGCCGATCCTTCCTGCTGATCGTCGCTTCCCCGAGGATCCAACTCCAAGAAGAGGCCGATGCGTCGCACCAAGCCGGGAAACAAAATGGAGGACAAAAGCTCCACGAACCAAGAAGAAGAGGAAGAAAAGAAAGAAGCCTCCACTCGCAGCTCGAGCCGAACAACCGGCTCAAGTTCCTTCCAAAACAAAGCAGCAGCCGAAGCTCACTGAGCCAGCTGAAGCAAAAAAAAGCTTCCGAAGGCCTCAAGCCAAGCAAGACCCGACGGCTGAACGACTGGTCTCTCCGAAGCAAAAAGTTTACTCCTCCCACGGGACTCAACACACGAGACTCATTACGGGATCCTTCACGAACTCTGCCATGGGACTCCCACAAACTCAGCCCAACCACGGGACTCCCACGAACTCTTTTCGAACAAAGAAAAGATGTCCTCTTTATCCTTTGCACCCTCCCCCGCACCCGGCGTGACTCATGCCCTCGTGATCCACCCCCCCCCCCGCTCAACCACGGGTGGGAGGGAGTTGTTGACGTCACCGCAGGGTTCTTCTTCCTCTTCGCAGAAGAGGGGAGGGACGTCTCCATTGTTTCGTTCCCTAACTATTAAATCGATCCGCAGCGCATTCAATCGATCTCTGAACATTTAAAGAATGAAAGGTGAGGTATCTAGGGAACAAGCAGTTATCGACATCGCTGACTCAGGGAACCTGTATGTTGTGTGCAATTGAATTCCAAATATATATTCCAACATCGTAACAATATACTGGGAATGTGCACGTTTGAATTTCGTTGCCTAGCAACCACCCGTTGCTGTGCAGCGGCCGAAAAACCGTGTACAGTAGAGAACATTGTACTTTACGGTAATTCCACATATCGACGGTCCCCTGTGCCAGTGCGCATGCGCAGCCTGACCCGGAGCCAGGGATGTTGTGGGTGTTTCAACCTGTTCAATACTTGTTTGATTATTGTCGTTCCACGCTAATAAAGTGGTCGAACAAATTGAACTCTGTTCTTATTTATAATCAAACAGCTTGATGCAGTCGAGTAAAGATCGTCGGTGCTGAGGAGGACGCGACTGGGTGAAAACGGACCACGAGAACGTCGACAGTGAGTTTGGATTTCTCGGGTACTGTACCCAATCTTCGCCCCCAGGACACTGTACACACGTGTGCATCACCGAAAATAGAACGTTTACTCCAGAATAACTGTTCCTATGGCGCCGGTGGAAGCAGAGTGCCCGATCGAGGGTTGTGACTATATGGCGACACACGCAGAGGCGTCAGTGGTGGCCGCCATGTTGAGTATACACGCCACTGTGCACGTCGCCGCCCCCAGGGCGGCGAGCTCGAATGCCAAGATGGAGAAACTCAAGCGTCCCTCCATAGCACTGGCCGGAACGGGCGAGGCCTGGTCGTACTTCATAACCCGCTGGGGCGAATACAAAACAGGTACTAAGCTTGTCGGACCTGACATAGTCGCGCAGCTACTGGAGTGCTGTGAGGAGGAGCTGAGAAAGGACCTCACTCGCGCGGCGGGTCGGAGCCTCGTGGGCAGCGATGAAGAAGACGTCCTCGCCGCCATGAAGGCGCTCGCCGTCCGGACGGAGAACACGATGGTGGCTCGAGTGGCCCTGTCTAACATGCGGCAGGGACACGAGGAGCCCGTCCGGTCGTTCCACGCCCGCATCAAGGGGCAGGCGGACACGTGCAAGTATGAAATGAAGTGCACCAAGGCGGGGTGCGATCAGGTCAACAACTTCACCGAAGAGATATTGCGCAACGTGGTTGCCCGTGGCATCGCGGACCAAGCAATACAACTTGACCTCCTCGGTGAGAAGAACCAGGACATGCCATTAAAGGACATGATAGAGTATATCGAGGCCAAAGAGTCTGGAAAACGCTCGGCATCGCACCTGCTTGACACTCAGAGCACGGACGCGATCAGTAGTTCGTATCGGCGGGGAAAGCGACAGGACGTCCGCGCCAGAGTAGGAGCCAGGCCGGAAAAACGGAAGGCCAAGCCCGAAGGAGTATGCATCTACTGCGGCGAGGTGGGCCACGGCAAAACGCCTCAATGGCGCGCCAGACGCGCCGAGTGCCCCGGATACGGTAAAAAGTGCCGGAAGTGTGACCGCCAGAATCACCTCGACAAGGCGTGCCTGGGCGGCCGATCGGCAAGACGCCCATCTAAGGAGACCGACGGGATGTACGACGAGCAGACGGCAGCCTTCGTCGAGCTATGCACGGTCACCATGGCCAGCACAGAGGACGAAATGCGCACGCTTCCCCTCGCTCACCACCTGTACGATGATATGTGCGATAAGTGGATGAAACGCATATCCGACCCGCAGCCATACGTCAACCTCACTCTCACCAACAAGCGCGAGGATTACAAAGCGCTGGGTTTTAACCTCCTGAAACACACCCGCGCGGTAACCCTACCCGCTATGGCAGACACGGGGTGCCAGAGCTGCCTGATCGGCATTAAAGTCGTCCAACAAATGGGCCTGAGTACCGAGGACCTCATACCTGTATCCATGACCATGAAGGCCGCAAACAACAGAGGAATTCGTATCCTCGGAGCCGTGGTAGTCAGATTCGCCGGTAACAGTGATGACGCTCGGAGATTGGAGACGCGCCAAATCGCGTATGTGACGGACTCTTCAGACCGCATCTTCCTCTCCCGCGCGGCCTGCATGGACCTGGGAATGATCTCGGACAGATTCCCGACACTCGGAGAGGTGAATCTGACAACCTCGGAATTGTGCGACTGCCCGCGACGCGCGGAGCCGCCGACCAAGCCGACCGCACTCCCCATGCCAGCGACCGAGGCCAACAGAGAGGCACTACAGTCACATTTACTCAGGATGTATGCTCAGAGCACATTCAACACGTGCCCACACCAGCCACTACCGAGAATGACCGGCCCGCCACTACGTCTTATGCTCAGTGAGAACGCGACACCGGTTGCCCATCACACTCCCATCTCCGTGGCCATACATTGGCAAGATGAGGTAAAAGCAGGCCTCGACCAGGACGTTCGGCTCGGCGTGTTGGAGGAAGTACCCGTCGGCACGCCGGTGACATGGTGTCACCGCATGGTAATTTGCGCGAAAAAGAATGGCAAGCCGCGACGCACCGTCGACTTTCAGGCCTTGAACAAACATGCGTTCCGCGAGACCCACCACACCCAATCCCCGTTCCACCAGGCGAGACGCATACCTAACGGGAAGCGCAAGACAGTATTCGACGCATGGAACGGTTACCATAGCGTCCGCCTACACGAGGACGACCGCCACAAGACGACCTTCATCACTCCATGGGGGCGCTACCGGTACCTATCTGCCCCACAAGGGTATATGGCATCGGGGGACGGTTACTCACGACGATATGATGAGATCGTCGCGGACATTGGTAACAAGACCAAGTGCGTAGATGACACGCTCCTATGGTCAGACACGATTGAGGGGAGCTACTTCCAGGCGGTCCAATGGCTGGATATATGCAGCCGGAATGGAATCATCCTCAACCCGGAGAAGTTTGTCTTCAGCGCACCCACGGTGGACTTCGCGGGCTTCACCATCACCATGACCGACGTGCGACCGTGCAGCCGCTACCTGGAAGCAATCCACGATTTCCCACAACCGCGTAACATCACCGACGTCAGATCGTGGTTCGGGCTTGTCAACCAGGTGGCATACGCCTTTAGTATGGCCGAACGAATGCAGCCATTCCGGAAGCTCCTGAAAAGTGGAGAACGCTTCCAGTGGTCCATGGAGTTAGAGGACATATTCCGCGAGTCGAAAGACGTGATCGTACAAGAAATCGAACACGGTGTCCGCATATTTGACAAAACTAAGCCAACATGCATCGCCACGGACTGGTCGAAGGAGGGAATCGGATTCTGGTTGCTTCAAAAGCACTGCCGATGCGTGCCAGTTAGACCATTCTGCTGCACTGATGGATGGAAAATAACCCTGGTCGGCAGCAGATTTACACACGCGGCAGAATCCAGATACGCGCCCATAGAGGGCGAGGCTCTCGCAGTCGCGGACGCCTTGGACAAAGCGCGCTACTTCGTACTGGGCTGCGAGAACCTGATCGTTGCGGTAGACCACAAACCACTGCTGAAACTCCTTTCGGACAGAGCACTTGACGACATACCCAACCCCCGCCTCAGGAACCTCAAGGAGAAGACCCTGCGTTATCGCTTCCGCATCATACATATCCCGGGCATGAAGAACAAGGCGGCAGATGCCATGTCGCGCAGGCCAGTTGGCACCACGCGACCTCCACTCATGAACCTTCCAGATGACAATGCCACCATAGCGACCCACCTCCAACCAAGCACGCACACCGACGTCCTGTCCCTCCTACGCCAAACTGAGCCGGAGTATGACGACGACGTCGAGGACAACCTGGCATGGTGTGCCGCGGGCCTCGAATCATTGCGATCAGTAACATGGGATCGCGTCAGGGAAGCCACCAGCAGCGATGGCGATATGCACATATTGGAGGGAATGACAATGAACGGCATCCCCGACTCAAAAATCGAGATGCCAGAGACAATTCGCGACTATCACCAGTACCGCGAGAACATTACATCGACAGATGGAGTGATCCTATACAAGGACCGAGTAGTCATACCACCCTCACTCCGCGGCGATGTGCTGAGCGCCCTACACCCTGCCCACCAGGGCGTATCAATGATGACCGCCCGCGCAGAATCCTCTGTATTCTGGCCAGGCATGTCGGCCGACATCAGCGCCACTCGGAAAAACTGCGAACACTGCCACCGGATGGCACCATCACAGCCTGGAGCGCCACCAACTCCACCTATTCCGGTCGTTTACCCCTTTCAGGCAGTGTGCTCGGACTTCTTTGTACACAGGGGTGCACACTACCTTGTGACAGTGGACAGATACTCGAACTGGCCGATCATCTCAAAGTCGACGGGTGGCGCCGCCGGACTCATAAACCACTTACGTCGCGCCTTCGTGACGTACGGGACACCAGAAGAGCTCGCGTCGGATGGGGGACCGGAGTTCACCTCCACCGAGACCAGGTCATTCCTGCACAGATGGGGCGTACACCACCGCTTGTCATCGGTGGCCTTCCCTCACAGCAACTGTCGCGCGGAGATTGGAGTTAAGACAATGAAACGACTTATCACGGACAACACCAGCCCGCAGGGAGAACTTGACACTGACGCTGTGCAGAGAGCGATACTACAATATCGTAACACGCCTGACCCTGACACGAAGATCTCCCCGGCAATGTGTGTCTTCGGCCGCCCGATACGCGATTTCATCCCAATTATCCCCGGGAAGTACAGACCGCACGACACTTGGCATGAGACCCTGAAAGCGAGGGAGGAGGCCCTCCGCAAACGTCATATCCGCACAGCCGACACCTGGGCAGAACACACCAAACGCCTTCCGCCACTTGCTGTAGGGGACCAAGTCCGCGTACAGAACCAGACAGGATTCCACCCAAAAAATGGGACAAGACAGGCAGTATCGTGGAGGTACGCCAACACGACCAATACGTGATCAAGATCGATGGCTCGGGCAGAGTCACACTTCGGAACAGGAAATTCCTGCGCAAGTTTAGCCCAGTTCGCAATGACCAGCTGCCACCCCGGTCTATCTATGATGATCTAGCAACCCGCATCACTGTACCTGCACCCGTTGTATCACCGCAACTGCCTGACCTCGACAGCGAACCCGTGACATCTGCGACGCCAACGGGGCCCACGCCGGCACTGACGTCAGTATGCACACCCCGGCGCAAGACGACACCCGTTTTAGACACGCCAGCAGCACCAGGACGAGGCACACCGAGGCGCGCGATCCTTCAGACGCCACCATCGGCCCCTGAAACCCCGAGAGCCCCATCCCCACTGGGGCCCGATGTGACACCACCAGCACCAGCAATAGGTCAACGCCGATCCACCAGAGCGACCAGCGTGCCTGCCTGGCACAAGGACTACTCCATGGAATAGTCACACGATGGGCGATATAAACTTTTGTTCATTCATTAAACTTAATATTTTCTCAGCCTTTATCTATTAACATAATAAAGACTCGGAGGGAGATAGAGAACATTGTACTTTACGGTAATTCCACATATCGACGGTCCCCTGTGCCAGTGCGCATGCGCAGCCTGACCCGGAGCCAGGGATGTTGTGGGTGTTTCAACCTGTTCAATACTTGTTTGATTATTGTCGTTCCACGCTAATAAAGTGGTCGAACAAATTGAACTCTGTTCTTATTTATACAGTATTTTCAATACTTGTCCTTCCGTTTTGAATGTAGAGAAACGAGACTTCGGAATTAAACACTTCGAGATACAGTATTTAGAAAATTTTACTCGAGCCGATTTTTGGATTGAGGTTTTATTTTTCAAATGGAAGTCCTTAAAAAATCGGGTGTCTATTTACCGTCATTTAAGGTGTGTATGCAGTGTTTGTAAGGAACTACACCGTCGTTCCACCTTCGATCTCTCGATCTAAACGTCATTGACCAAAGTGAAAAGGATCCAAAATAAATGGAATTACCGGCATTTCTGTCATTGTGGATTTCTAATAACATAATATGTTTATTTATTTCCCGAAAACGATTCCACGATCCACACACCACCTTCAATTATTTATTTATTTACCGAAAACAATTCCACGATCCACATACCACCTTCAATTATTTATTTATTTACCGAAAACTATTCCACGATCCACATACCACCTTCAATTATTTATTTAGCAAAAACGATTCCCAACCACACACCACCTCCAATTATTTATTTATTTACCGAAACCGATTCCACGATCCACCCACCACCTTCAATTATTTATTTATTTACCGAATCCGATTACACGATCCAGACACCACCTTCAATTATTTATTTATTTACCAAAAACGATTCCACGACCAAAACACCACCTCCAATTATTTATTTATTTACCGAAAACTATTCCATGATCCACACTCCGCATGCAATTATTTATTTATTTACCGAAAACGATTCCCCACACAAACACCACCTCCAATTATTTATTTATTTACCGAAAACGATTCCCCACCCACACACCACCTTCAATTATTTATTTATTTACCAAAAACGATTCCCCACCCACACACCACCTCCAATTATTTATTTATTTTCCGAAAACGATTCCACGACCCACACTCCGCCTCCAATTATTATCTTGCCAAAACGAAGTTTTTGCAAGATATGTTCGTCAGCTTGTATTTTTTTGTTTGTTTGTTTGTTTGTTTGTCTGTAATCACGTATAAAAAAATTCTGCAGAGCACAGTTATCATTGGAAATTTTTGTAACTTCGCATATCAGAGGCCTATAAAGGTCCCTTTCAGTGCACAAAATTTTGAAGGTCAAGGTCAAAGGTCAAGGTCACTTTGTCACAAATCAGGGGAGTCGACGAAACCCTTATTTTTTGAGTAATTTTGATCGGATCGTCTTCAAACTTCATGGGAATATAGTTCATGGCCTGGCGCTCAGCTGATTAATTTTTGGTGGCGATTAGCCTTGACCTTCATGGTTAGCGCCTGAGGTCAAACATATTTGACCCCAGGGTCAAATTTTCAAGTTTTAGGAACTATATCGTGTAGCACCTCAAATTTAACACCTCGATGAGTGCTTTCTAGATATGTCGAGCTTGAGACATCATGACGTCATTTGGTGACGTTATGAGGCAAACGCATATTTGTCATGGTTACTCTGTAGAACGATTCTCATCGGAATCTCTCGTCGGCAGATATTCCTCAAGGAGTCGCTCCTCGTGGATAGCAGCTCTGTTCACCTCAGTGTGACCTTAAAGAAGTCACACGTGGTCACCTTTTGGCAAGATACGGGTCACCCTGTGGGTGACATTGGTTTATTATTTTTTTTTGTCTGTAATCACGTATAAAAAATTCTGCAGAGCACAGTTATCATTGGAAATTTTTGTAACTTCGCATATCAGAGGCCTATAGAGGTCCCTTTCAGCGCACAAAATTTTGAAGGTCAAGGTCAAAGGTCAAGGTCACTGTCGCAAATCAGGGGAGTCAACAAAACCCTTATTTTTTTTGAGTAACTTTGATCGGATCGTCTTAAAACTTCATGGGAATATAGTTCATGGTCTGGCGCTCAGCTGATTAACTTTTGGTGGTGATCAGCCTTGACCTTCATATGTTTTTTTGGTTTTTTTTTTGTCTGTAATCACGTATAAATCACTCTGCAGAGCACAGTTATCATTGGAAATTTTTGTAACTTCGCATATCAGAGGCCTATAGAGGTCCCTTTCAGCGCATAAAATTTTGAAGGTCAAGGTCAAAGGTCAAGGTCACTTTGTCGTAAATCAGGGGAGTCGACGAAACCCTTATTTTTTGAGTAATTTTAATCGAGTCGTCTCCAAACTTTATGGGAATGTAGTATATGGTCTGGCGCTCAGCTGATTAGTTTTTGGTGGCGATTGGCCTTGACCTTCATGGTTAGCGCCTGAGGTCAAACATATTTGAACCCAAGGTCAAATTTTCAAGTTTTAAGAACCATATCGTGTAGTACCTCAAATTGAACACCTCGATGAGTGCTTTCTGGATATGTCAAGCTTGAGACATTATGACATCATTTGGTGACGTTATGAGGCAAACATATTTTTCATGGTTACTCTGTAGAACGATTCTCATCGGAATCTCTCGGAGGCAGATATTCCTCAAGGAGTCGCTCCTCGTGGATAGCAGCTCTGTTCACCTCAGTGTGACCTTAAAGAAGTCACACTTGGTCACCTTTTGGCAAGATACAGGTCACCCTGTGGGTGACATTGGTTTATTTTTATTTATTTTCTGTAAACGATTCCACGATCCACCCACCACCTTCAATTATTTACCGAAAACGATTCCACGATCCACACACCATCTCCAATTATTTAAAGTGGGAGTGGCGTAGGAAAATGGGCGTGGCTTATGAAAAATATTGTGTGGCTCAGGAGGTGTGGTCAAACAAGAGCATTGAGAGAAGTTTATCAGGTTTTCCGTGTGTGTGTGTGTGTGTGTGTGTGTGTGTGTGTGTGTGTGTGTGTGTGTGTGTGTGCGCGTGTGTGCGTGCGCACGCGTGTGTGTGTGTGTGTGCGCGTGCGTGCGTGTGTGTGTGCGTGCGTGTGTGTGTGCGTGTCTGCAACGCAAGGCTCCACAGCACAAACCAGCAAACCGATTATTTTTCAAATGGTTGTCCTTCAAAAATAGGGTGTCTATTTACCGTCATTTTTTTATGAGGAGTGCCAGTTGGCAAAATACGCAATAGTAAAAATCTTGCCAGGCAGAGGAACAATTGTATGTGAACCAATACGTCTTGGCAATGAATCTTCGTCGGTGGATCAGTCAGAATGAAAAGCATCGTATCCAGTGCTCCGATCCTAGCGAATCCCTCGTCGCCTACCGGCGTGTGTGTGTGTGTGTATGTGTATGTGTATGTGTATGTGTATGTGTATGTGTATGTGTATGTGTATGTGTATGTGTATGTGTATGTGTATGTGTATGTGTATGTGTATGTGTATGTGTATGTGTATGTGTATGTGTGTGTGTGTGTGTGTGTGTGTGTGTGTGTGTGTGTGTGTGTGTGTGTGTGTGTGTGTGTGTGTGTGTGTGTGTGTGTGTGTGTGTGTGTGTGTGTGTGTGTGTGTGTGTGTTAATATAGGTTATGAATTCAATTATTTTTCACATTTTAGTGTTTCATTTAACCACCAGACAGCATTGATCTACATGTATATTCTTAGTCACAAGGAGAAGCTGATACCGTTGAATATTTGTTGCTGGCAAATGCAGGTGGATGACTTTTTTGTGGCACTGGCTGTCATAAATTCCTATCTGTGGCACTGATAAGATAGATCGGTGATGTAATGATGCTAGAGTGAGAAGCTGTTTTAATTTGCTTGGTGCAGATGTATGTAAACTTGCTTTGAGATCCCACCCTTCCTTTACTCCAGTTATCAAGTTTCTCAAATCGGAATTATCATATTTGAAGATGTTCATATTATGCAGGTGCTTGAATGAAAATAGAAAAAAGCAAGACAAGCAACACCTTGCCATCAAAGTGGCTGTGCATGGACTCCCTCATCCATTGCTGTGACCAGGAAGCAGACTCAAAGCCGTTATCCCCTCAAAGTTTAGACTCGTGTAACACTCTGCTGAAAGCAGCCCGAATAGGAAAATATGCTCCACTGTTGTACCTGGCGAAAGACTTACCTGATGGACAAATCCCACCAATTTACGATTATCGAAAATGTCACAATATCTTCATGATGAAGAGACTTCTTAATGGTATCAGCACAAAAAAAGGAACATACAGATGAGTTTGAAAATAATGCCAGTTCTAGGAGATCATCGAGGCAAGGATCAAGCTTGACATCTAGAATTTATGAGGCAGAATGCTTCTTTTATCAGACAGCCAACTGGTTTCTTCACGGACAGAAAACAAGAAAATCCCTTGTGCAATGCCAAGAGCTGCGAGCAGATGCCAGCATCAGAAATGCAGCTATGAAGAAAATGGATGGGAGATTTCTTACTCGTGTCAGCAGAGACCTTGTAGCAGCAGGACACTATCTTAAGTTGTGCTACAGATCCTACACAAGGGAGGAAAAGGCTGCCAGCAGTGTGACACGTGATGACGACTACAATGTTGAAGCTCATTGTCAGTTAAAAGTTAGATGTTGTGGTAAATTTAAGCATAAGTAAATGCCTGTAAATGAACAATTAAAATTGACAGTTACATGTTGTAAGTTTCGTTTAGCACACATTGGGAAATTGTAAAACTGCTTGATGTAATGAGATAATTTTGACTGTAAATGGCATTATTGTACTGTAAGCTGCTTGGTGACATTCGTGAAGATGCTGGAACATTCTCAGATGAAACTTTCAGTGTGGAATAGAATCACATTTGCTGGAACGCACAGGATTGTTCTGTGATACTATATAAACACACGAGAGGGAGGTGTAGAGAGACGGGTGATATGTGACGAGCTGTGCGTTTCCATCGTCCCCATGTTCGATTTCACTCTGAGTGAACAAGGTGTTAATGTCCAGCGTGGTTGTTAACACGTGGAGCCGATTATAATCAAGTTGTTTAAAACTCATGAAAATTGTGGAGCGGGAAAGAATTCCTTTGAGCTCTTTAAATGATCCCTGTAAACAGGCCAGCGTACGAGAGAGGACACCGTGACGGGAAATGAAGGATCAAGAGCCCCGAAGGATGAGGTTAATACGCGTGAGTTGTGCTAGCAGGACTGGGGCACTGGGCGGCGGGAATAACTCAATGCAGGAATCAGAGTTGGACATTGCATGTGATGGTGAACTTCCTCATTTGACTTTGTATCTGTTTATTTCAAATGCCAGTTTTAAAAACATTACGCTGTTGATGTGGTCACTGTGACCCCAGTCAGAAGACATAGACACCAACTGACAACGATCCATTTGAGTGGTAGCTGAACTGTAAGTTCATTCAGACTAATGAAGCTTAAAGCTTGGATTGCAGTCATTAGAGAACGCGCTGAGTCCGGCACCACGAACAACATATGTACATCAAAGGGAATGAAGCCCTCGAGGTGCGTGCATCTCCTCACCTCGCTGACACTCAGTACGAGACGGCTCTTAGACAATCATTCAATGAGGTGTTCCTGTTTATCAGCAATGAGCTTTTCACCAACCCCCAGGTGATAACAATGGCTGATCTCACATTTAAACTGTTTTCATTAATCAAGTCTGTTGTTATTAAACACATGAAAGACTCCTTTAAGAAGCACCTCCGCCGAAGGCTGGAAAGTGAGTTTGGTGAAGTCCTACAAATTTTCACCAATGAGAAAGGGAAACTTCTTCTCTATACTGACTACTTGTTAATAACTGAACTAGTGAACTTGCCAAGTCCTACCAGATGCTGAAAGTGGAGCTGCAGACCTTGAAATCTGTCGCTACACAAAACATTATAGTGAAGGCAGCCCATCAGGTAAGAGCAGATGTCAAAAAGCAAGATTTTCCCCTTGGCCTGTCCACCACTGGTAATGTAAGCAGAGGAGAGTGGACCAATCAACCTAGTCTGTCACCCTCTTTCTGCAATACTTGCTGACAGGTACCAAGGACAATGGCCATGCATCACAAAGAGATAAGTGGCTGCTTGTAAGCTCATTTGGTTACAACTTGATATATGCCATCACTCATGGCAAGACAAAGCCTCCCAGATGCATCATTCTGCCATTTGCAGTCAAGTCTCTGACTGGAAATGTAGAGTTCATACAGACACTCAACCGACTTGGTCACAATGTATCCTACTCTGAGATGGAAGACACTTGCACCCCCAGTGTCAGCAGAAGCTCTGTGTCAAAATATGATCTTGGCCTTCCAGCAAACACCCATCCTGGAGTTTTCGCTACCCTAGCCTGGAACACATTAACTGACTTGAAGAGACCAGCAGTGGGGAGTCGTCAAACCCCCCCCCCACCCCGAGTCATCAGAATTGTTATCCAAGCCAAGGCAATTTTGGTGCAGCCAGCGAAAACCTTGCCTCCTGTTGACAAGACAAAGAAGAGAAGCATCAGTACTTCACCACTGATGCTGCCCACATACAATGCTGGGCAAAGAGAGGGGCCACCCCAAACTGAAGGCGTATACATTGACTCTGCTAATGTCCTGCCTGTGAGATGGAAGAAGCTCATCTGGGTTATGGCCCGCATATCAGAGAAAGAAGATGGAATCAATCAGCAGCTGGACTGGCTTCAATATCCTGACTCGAGGTGACGTCGCAGTCCTCCAAACATTGGCTATTTACCCACCATCAATGTTTCTGCAACACAAATGCCGACTGTCAACAAAGTGCTCAATCGCTTACTTTCCATCATGTTGTTCAAGATCTTAAGTGTCTTTGACCAGGCACTGTAACGCAAAGGCTGCCGAGATTATATGGAAACATTTTGAGAACTAAATGTCTCCTCGGGGTGGGTGCATTAAACAGCTGATTACCACTACTAAGCTCGTTCTCAGCAATGGTTATCATCGCAAAATATATGCCATAGCCATCGACTAATTAAAAAGAAAAACATTGTGACACTTTTCCCTCCGATATGGTACCAATAATAAGTGAAATTTCTGGTCCTGGCCCATGGACGATGAAAACAAATTGTCCTTTTAATCAAATAAGGCAGTGAACTGTGATGAAAAACAACATTCCACACCAGTTATTTTTTCAAAGAATAATCACAGTTCATCATGACAAATCATCGTAATAAGCCGTAGCTCGATTGTGCTAAAACAGAAACAGATGGTAGTCGACGTACGTTTCGAGAATGTTCATTCATTAGCTGGGTTAAAATGGTGAAAGGGAAAGTGTCCCAAAAGCAAACGTAAGGTTTTTCTCGACCATTTGAAGAGACCAACGAACAGAGAAATAAAGTCTCCTTTCCTTTTGCCAACAGCCGGGGTCACTATAAGTGAGAGAGTTGTTTGCCATGACTGCCGTTACGAATTTGGGATGGCGTGGAGGGCATACAGCTTTCTTTATGATTGCAGCTTTCCGCTGGTACGTTTTTTTTTCCCCGTTATTTTTTTTTTTTCCAAGTCATGGCACGTCGAAGGACACAAAGCAAGAACAAAAGGCGATTGGTGAGTTTGCTACAGGAATACGTTTTACAGGATAAATTACAACAAAAAGCAATGTAAAAGCCAATCCCATGCCATAAAAGGAGGAAAGCATATTTTCAAACGCAAGACATGCAAAAACAATTAGTCTTCAAGGTGATGAGAACCGGTATTATCACCCGCTCTCCAATCTCAGCATGGCTGAACTGTATATTCAAGAAATATAAAAGATTCTGACAGCATGTATGAGTTTGAATAATGTGGCACGGCGAGGATGGAATTGAGCAATGTAAAACCAAGGTTATGGTTACAATTAAATTTTCTTTACAATCATAAGGTTATGGCACACCTCTCAAGATTTGGCACATCACAAGAAACAAGTATGAGCTGGGGTTATCGTTCTGGAGTACTTGTACAGCAGTCTCAAGTCCTAAGTAGTGGGAATTATACCAAGAGAGCTTTGAGGTCAAACAAGTGGAAAGTTTATCGTTCTATTGTTTTTTTTTCTATTTTTTTGCAGCGCCATGCAGGACTTTAAAATCCAATTCAACCGTAAAATAACAAAGACACTACTTTGGATAATGATACGCTGATATTCAGATTGTTTCCAAACTGTCATTTAAAGTTGGCGCAACACATCCAACATCCCAAGTGTAAATATTGTTGCGAATTCGCACCCGCCGGCGTGCGATCGGCCACGTAACTCGAATCGCGGCACGTCGCCCACCGGACGGACAATTCAGTCGTGACCCTCCGGGAACTATCGCCCGGAGCCAGTCACGGGTGGGGGTTTAACCCCACCACTATCGTGCCAATTGCCCACCCGCGCAGGATAGGGTTGCTCGCCAAATTCGATCTACCTAAGTACCTGCACGAGTGGTTGACCGGGCGATCTTACCACGCCACAGGCCGACTCCGGACACGAACCGCTTAAGCGGTTCGTTCCGTATTACAGGGATAACCGAGCGGAGTTATCATCGGCCTTGACGGTTCCGATTAATTACCAGGCGTTTTAAACCCACGACGAATCTCTTACGTGATGCAGGATGGAGAGTCAATAAAAAGGAAGGAGACGAAGCAGAGCGGGAACAGTTCAACAAGCAAGCATTTTATTCTCACACACACGCACACACGCACACACGCACACACGCACACACGCACACACGCACACGCACGCGCACACACACACACACACACACACACGCACACACACACACACACACACACACACACACACACACACACACACACAGACAAGCGTGTATATACAGCCATACAAAAATGCACAAAAAGCAAATGCAGAGTTAAAACCGACTACATGCGTACACACGGCAACACTTACACAGTTCTACTTGCAAGACGGCGCCACCACAAGCATTTACGCAAAAAGCAAAGGAAGAAAGCCACCCTCACAGGCAAGGAGGCGGACAGTCCCATAGCCCAAATGAACGTGGATCCCGGAAGATCGGCCAGGTCCACAAGACCAGGGAGGTCTTACCCGCGTCCTCGTGACGCGATGGCGGGCAAGCCGCAATGTTCGCGCAGCTGCGCCCCGACTCCGTGCCCTGGCGTGGTCGGCGAGTCCTCTCTGGCGTGCTCCGCGCGAGCGGTCCCGTTGGCACCACGTTTAGGGTGGGGGGGTGGGAACGGGGGCCCCCCTCGGCACTATCTCAGCGCGAATGGGGGGGGGGGATCGTTGATGTTAGTTGAGAGTGTAGTGGGCTGGATCGTTGAGAGGGGTATGGCTGGCCGGCCTGGATCTCTGGACGAGTCGAGCGACCCCCACACGGCGACCTCGTCGCCGTCTGCCGTCTTCCCTGCAACTCCTCCGCAACTTCTCTCCAAGCTCGACTCCCCCTCTCTCAGTTCCACTCAGCTCTGCCCCGCTCTTCTCCCAACTCACGCTTAGCTCCACCAGTTCCACACTCTCCTCGCGAGTCGCCTTGCGCTCGTCTCTTTATAGGTCTCAGGAGGAGCCGATATGCAAATATGCGGATCAAAACGCGATTGGAGGCGGGGCCACGCCACCCTCTGTTCAGCCATTGGTCGGAGGGGAAGTGGGCGTGAAGCGTTTTGGATCCGAATTTTCCCCTCGGAAAGGCCGCCATTCACACTCGTGGCTCGGTGCATTTGGCACCAATCGCCGAACGGGCCCTAGACAGCCCGACGTTCAGTGTTCACAGGTGGTGCGGTTGTTGGTTGTGAAGGAGAAAGGCGAAGGTGGTGGAGGGTTTTCGGTAGTGGTTTGATGGTTATGGTGTCGTTTGGGAATGGCGGTGAAGCGATGTTTGCGGGATGGAGTTGTGAAGGTTTAGTTAGGGTAGTGGCTGTTTACGTTGTTGACGGCTTAATGGTCGAAAATAACAATAGAGAAAGAAAAAATGGCTAACTCAAAGCGTCGCAGCCCGGATGAATTACACATATTCCCTCCATACAACGGGTTTGGGCTAACTACAGGTTAGCTTACCGAGAAATCTCACCTGAGGACTCTTTATGGTGTAATGCGAAGTTCCTCAACCATAACAATATATTCCAGGTGACATGTTCTACAAAGTAACAAAGGGGTGAAGGGGTACGATCTGTCGATGGGGGAACACAAGCTGAAGTAAAACGGTCCATCAACTTATGTCTTTAACTGTTAAAGTGAAACAACGGCAAACCATTGACTGTGTTTCCCTCGAATCCCTGTGCTGTTTTAAGGATCAATCGCTCTCAATGATTGCAAGTGCCCCCAAGCCGCCCCCTGGTGGTCCCAAACCATGATAATGAATACATTTTCCATCAATCCAAAATTTAGGAAACTCTACATCAGTGTTGTAAACAATTTTGCTGAAAGATGTGCTTGTATTTATGTTTTCAGATATTTCCAAGAGAAAAAGAAGAACAAGAAGAACAAGAAGAAGAACAAGAAGAAGAAGAAGAACAAGAAGAACAAGAAGAACAAGAAGAACAAGAAGAACAAGAAGGAAGTGACAACTACTTTTCTGACAGTACTCATACTTGTCTGTATAAATCTCCAATCATTTTTACATACAGGGTCTACCATTTGATCATAACGAATCAATGTCTACAAGGGGATAGCTATTTGTTAGGTGAGCCAACGTGTCAAAATCTTTGAACCAATCATCTCCGCCCCACCCTCATTCTCCATGATGCCTCGACCCTCCTGTGCCAAGCTTCTTTCACTTCTCTCCATATTCCTCTCACTCCCATACCATTCATATCTTTTCTAAATTTAGCTACACCAGCTCCTACCCCATCGTTCTCATGCATACATAAAAAAAAAACATAAAGGCAACAAATGGCACTTCCATGGAAACATCAAAGGTGTATGGATGCAAAAGTATGTTGGTGACAATCACAGGAAGTTTGTGTCCAATCTCAAGCAAGCAGAATTAGGAACACAAATATAGGGTATATTAGTGAGCGTAAACAGACACCGATTACAATTTTCACTAAATTTTGCATTTGACATGATTCATTTGTGTACCCTCTCCTCTTCAACCTCAAACTGATAAAAACAGAGCACTGGGTGATCAAAGAATAAAGCCGAAAACAACCATCAAGGATAAATATGAAGTGAATAAACAATAAACCATACTCAGAAGTATGGTGCTCAAAATGTCCGCTCTAAGTCAGGTTGGTCGGTGATTTGATCGATTCTGATCCCACAGCCGAGTCACACCAAAGGCTTAAAAAAAAAAAATCAAATGCTGCTTCCTCATGTGATGTTCAGCATTTAGAGGACAGAACATGTATAAGGTCTGTAGGTTGACATCCCATGGCATCGCAGGTGAGGGGGGGGGGGGGGGGGTTGTGGAAAATTTATCCTCAACTGCTCTGCTGAATAGACTGCAAAACATAAATAAACGAGAGGGGGAGCACTCGGTAGAATGCAAAACCTCCGCCGCCAATACTGCTGGGTCACTTAAGTGAACCTGATATCCCATTCATTGTAGGTCAAAACGGATCAGACTCTACTGAACCACGATTGAATAAACTAAACGAGATTGACGCGCATGTAGAAATGGCAAAAAAAAAAAAAAAAAAAAAAAAAAATCGAAATTTTTTTGAAAAAAAAATGCAAAATTTTTTTTTTTTTTTCTCTAACAAATTTTTTTTGGGGGTTGGAAATCACTTAAAACATGGAGAAATGCAAAAAAAAAATCAAATATTTTTTCAAAATGGCCGCCATAGCGGCCATATTGGATTTTGGACTGAGTCCAAAATCTAATGGCATGATCCTTGGACCATACATAATCCCCCCACCAAGTTTCGGCGAAATCCGTCCAGGAGTTTTTCCGTAATACTGTTCACAAAGAAACAAACAAACAAGCAGTCATAGACTGGTACTTACGAAATCATCAACTTGACCTCTGACCTTGTCTAATAAAAGCTGTCTCCAGAGAAGGTAGCGACGCAAACCAGAAGTTTCTACAATGATTCTGTATCAAACCATCAAAAATCGTAACGTCGACCGAAGCAAAAATCTCCATTTCTCCACGCAATTATACCTTAACATAACTCAACAACGCGTCTGCTCGAGCGCACTGCATCATGGGACGACCGGTGACGTGTCGAGTGAAATATTTTTTATACAATCTTAAAACGTCTCCAAAACATCTGATTTTTACCAGAATTTCGACAACCGAGATTTAAGCGTCCTAAGCGATCGCAAAAACCGAAGACAAAATTAAAATCGAAGTTAAAACGAACTCATAACGTCGAGCGAAGCAAAAATACTCCATTTCTCCAAGTGAATTTACGGAATTATGTTTGACCTCACTGTAACCTTGACCTTTGACCGATTTTGACCAAAATCTAATCAGCGCTAGCCACCACCGTCGTGAATCACGTGGTGTAATTTGACATTGGTAGCTTCTTCCGTTCTCGAGTTATCGTGCCTACAAACAAACAAACAAACAAACAAACAAACAGGAACGGAAGGCATCAATATTCTTACGAAATCTAAAGATTTCGTAAGTAACAAACAAGCAGTCATAGACTGGTACTTACGAAATCGTCAACTTGACCTCTGACCTTGTCTAATAAAAGCTGTCCCGAGAGAAGGTAGCGACGCAAACCAGAAGTTTTTACGATGATTCTGTACCAAACCATCAAAAATCGTAACGTCGACCGAAGCAAAAATCTCCATTTCTCAACGCAATTATTTTATCAAAGTCACAAAACCGTAATATTCGGCCATCCACCAACAATCTTTACATAATCCGACGGCTTAGCGAGTCAGGCATGCGACGATAACCTTTATTGGGATAAAAAATGACTTTTAAACACCATCTTTATCGAAAACACCGTCAGCACGCACACGCAAAACCTTTACGAGGTCAACGCCGCCTCTGCTCAAGTGCACTGCACCACGTGACGACCCGTGATGCGCGAGTGAAATATTTTTTATACAATCTTAAAATGTCTCCAAAACATCCGATTTTTACCAGAATTTCGACAAACGAGTTTTAAGCGTCCGAAGCGATCGCAAAAACCAAAGACAAAATTAAAATCGAAGTTAAAACGAACTCATAACATCGAGCGAAGCAAAAATACTCCCATTTCTCCACATGAATTTACGGAATTATGTTTGACCTCACTGTGACCTTGACCTTTGACCGATTTTGAACAAAATCTAATCAGCGCTAGCCATCACCCTCCTGAATCAGGTGGTGTAATTTGACATTGGTAGCTTCTTCCGTTCTTGAGTTATCGTGCCAACAAACAAACACACAAACAGAAACAAGCAGTCATAGACTGGTACTTACAAAATCGTCAACTTGACCTCTGACCTTGTCTAATAAAAGCTGTCTCAAGAGAAGATAGCGACGCAAACCAGAAGTTTATACGATGATTCTGTACCAAACCATCAAAAATCGAATGTTTTGGATGTTTGACCTCACTGTGACCTTGACCTTTGACCGATTTTGACCAAAATCTAATCAGCACCAAAATCTAATCATGTTTCCTGAATCATGTGGTGTAATTTGACATTGGTAGCTTCTTCCGTTTGAGTTATCTGCACCAAACCATCAAAAATCGAATACTTGACCTCACTGTGACCTTGACCTTTGACCGATTTTGACCAAAATCTAATCAGCACGAGCCATCACCCTCCTGAATCACGTGGTGCAATTTGACATTGGAAGCTTCTTCCGTTCTCGAGTTATCGTGCCTACAAACAAACAAACAAGCAGTCAAAGACTGGTACTTACGAAATCGTCAACTTGACCTCTGACCTTGTCTCATAAAAGCTGTCTCTCGAGAAGGTTGCGAAGCAAACTAGAAGTTTCTACGATGATTCTGTACCAAACCATCAAAAATCGAATGTTTTGGATGTTTGACCTCACTGTGACCAAAATCTAATCGGCGCTAGCCATCACCCTCCTGAATCAGGTGGTGCAATTTGACATTGGTAGCTTCTTCCGTTTTCGAGTTATCGTGCCTACAAACAAACAAACAAGCAGTCATAGACTGGTATTTACGAAATCGTCAACTTGACCTCTGACCTTGTCTAATAAAAGCTGTCTCGAGAGAAGGTAGCGACGCAAACCAGAAGTTTCTACGATGATTCTGTACCAAACCATCAAAAATCGAATGTTTTGGATGTTTGACCTCACTGTAACCTTGACCTTTGACCGATTTTGAGAAAAATCTAATCAGCGCTAGCCATCACCCTCCTGAAGCACGTGGTGTAATTTGACATTGGAAGCTTCTTCCGTTCTCGAGTTATCTGTACCAAACCATCAAAAATCGAATATTTGACCTCACTGTGACCTTGACCTTTGACCGATTTCGTCCAAAATCTAATCAGCACTAGCCATCACCCTCCTGAATCACGTGGTGTAATTTGACATTGGTAGCTTCTTCCGTTCGAGTTATCGTGCCTACAAACAAACAAACAAACAAACAGAAACGGAAGGCATCAATATTCTTACGAAATCTTTAGATTTCGTAAGTAACAAACAAACAAGCAGTCATAGACTGGTACTTACGAAATCGTCAACTTGATCTCTGACCTTGTCTCAAAAAAGCTGTCTCTTGAGAACGTAGTGACGCAAACCAGAAGTTTCTACGATGATTTTGTACCAAACCATCAAAAATCGAATGTTTTGGATGTTTGACCACACTGTGACCTTGACCTTTGACCGATTTTGACGAAAATCTAATCAGCGCGAGCCACCACCCTCCTGAATCAAGTGGTGTAATTTGACATTGGAAGCTTCTTCCGTTCTCGAGTTATCATTTTTTGGATGTTTGACCTCACTATGACCTTTGACCGATTTTGACCAAAATCTAATCAGCACGAGCCATCACCCTCCTGAATCACGTGGTGTAATTTGACATTGGTAGCTTCTTCCGTTCTCGAGTTATCGTGCCTATAAACAAACAAACAAACAAATAAACCAATGTCACCCGCAGAGTGACCCGTATCTTGTCAAAAGGTGACCACGTGTGACTTCTTTAAGGTCACACTGAGGTGAACAGAGCTGCTATCCACCAGGAGCGACTCCGTGAGGAATATCTGCCTACGAGAGATTCCGATGAGAATCGTTTTACAGAGTAACCATGAAAAATATGCGTTTGCCTCATAACGTCACCAAATGATGTCATAATGTCTCAAGCTTGACATATCTACAAAGCACTCATCGAGGTGTTCAATTTGAGGTACTACACGATATGGTTCCTAAAACTTGAAAATTTGACCTTGGTGTCAAATATGTTTGACCTGAGGTGCTAATCATGAAGGTCAAGGCCAATCACCACCAAAAATTAATCAGCTGAGCGCCAGACCATGAACTATATTCCCATGAAGTTTTAAGACGATCCGATCAAAGTTACTCAAAAAAATAAGGGTTTTGTTGACTCCCCTGATTTGCGACAGTGACCTTGACCTTTGACCTTGACCTTCAAAATTTTGTGCGCTGAAAGGGACCTCTATAGGCCTCTGATATGCGAAGTTACAAAAATTTCCAATGATAACTGTGCTCTGCAGAGTGATTTATACGTGATTACAGACCAATTGAAAAAAAAAAAACATATGAAGGTCAAGGCCAATCGCCACCAAAAATTAATCAGCTGAGCGCCAGACCATGAATTATATTCCCATGAAGTTTGAAGACTATCCGATCAAAATTACTCAAAAAATAAGGGTTTCGTCGACGCCCCTGATTTGCAACAAAGTGACCTTTACCTTTGACCTTGACCTTCAAAATTTTGTGCACTGAAAGGGACCTCTATAGGCCTCTGATATGCGAAGTTACAAAAATTTCCAATGATAACTGTGCTCTGCAGAATTTTTTATATGTGATTACAGACAAACAAACAAAAAAAAAACATACAAGCTGACTCGCATATCTTGCAAAAACTTCGTTTTGGCAAGATAACAAACTAACAAACAAGCAGAAACGGAAGGCATCAATATACTTACGAAATCTTTAGATTTCGTAAGTAACAAGCAGTCAAAGACTTGTACTTACAAAATCGTCAACTTGACCTCTGACATTGTCTAATAAAAGCTGTGTCAAGAGAAGGTCGCGACGCAAACCAGAAGTTTCTTCGATGATTCTGTACCAAACCATCAAAAATCGAATGTTTTGGATGTTTGACCTCACTGTTACCTTGACCTTTGACCGATTTTGACCAAAATCTAATCAGCGCAAGCCACCACCCTCCTGAATCACGTGGTGTAATTTGACATTGGTAACTTCTTCCCTTCTCGAGTTATCATATTTTGGATGTTTGACCTCACTGTGACCTTGACCTTTGACCGATTTTGACCAAAATTTAATCAGCACTAGCCATCGCCCTCCTGAATCACGTGGTGTAATTTGACATTGGTAGCTTCTTCCGTTCTCGAGTTATCTGTACCAAACCATCAAAAATCGAATATTTGACCTCACCGTGACCTTGACCTTTGACTGATTTTGACCAAAATGTAATCAGCACTTGCCATCACCCTCCTGAATCACGTGGTGTAATTTGACATTGGCAGCTTCTTCCGTTCGAGTTATCGTACCTACAAACAAACAAACAAACAGAAACGGAAGGCATCAATATACTTACGAAATCTTTAGATTTCGTAAGTAACAAGCAGTCATAGACTGGTACTTACGAAATCATCAACTTGTCCTCTGACGTTGTCTAATAAAAGCTGTCTCGAGAGAAGGTAGTGACGCAAACCAGAAGCTTCTACGATGATTCTGTATCAAACCATCAAAAATCGTAACGTCAAGCGAAGCAAAAATCTCCATTTCTCTACGCAATTATACCTTAACGTAACTCAACGACGCGTCTGCTCGAGCGCACTGCATCATGCGACGACCCGTGAGGCGTCGAGTGAAATATTTTTTATACAATCTTAAAACGTCTCCAAGACATCCGATTTTTACCAGAATTTCGACAACCGAGTTTTAAGCGTCCTAAGCGATCGCAAAAACCGAAGACAAAATTAAAATCGAAGTTAAAACGAACTCGTAACGTCGAGCGAAGCAAAAATACTCCATTTCTCCACATGAATTTACGGAATTATGTTTGGCCTCACTGTGGCCTTGACCTTTGACCGATTTTGACCAAAATCTAATCAGCACGAGCCATCACCCTCCTGAATCAGGTGGTGGAATTTGACATTGGTAGCTTCTTCCGTTCGAGTTATTCTGCCTACAAACAAACAAACAAACAAACAAGCAGTCATAGACTGGTACTTACGAAATCGTCAACTTGACCTCTGACCTTGTCTAATAAAAGCTGTCTCTCGAGAAGGTAGCGACGCAAATCATAAGTTTTTACGATGATTCTGTACCAAACCATCAAAAATCGAATGTTTTGGATGTTTGACCTCACTGTGACCTTGACCTTTGACCGATTGTGACCAAAATCTAATCAGCGCTAGCCATCACCCTCCTGAATCACGTGGTGTAATTTGACATTGGTAGCTTCTTCCGTTCGAGTTATCTGTACCATACCATCAAAAATCGAATATTTGTCCTCACTGTGACCTTGACCTTTGACCGATTTCGACCAAAATCTAATCAGCACTTGCCATCACCCTCCTGAATCACGTGGTGTAATTTGACATTAGTAGCTTCTTCCGTTCTCGAGTTATCGTGCCTACAAACAAACAAACAAACATACAAACAAACAAACAAACAAACAGAAACGGAAGGCATCAATATACTTACGAAATCTTTAGATTTCGTAAGTAACAAACAAGCAAACGGAAGTCATCAATATACTTACGAAATCTTTAGATTCTTCCGTCAACTTGACGTGAGGTGACGTAAGGTCAAATATAGATTCTTCCGTCAAAATCTTTAGATTTCGTAAGTAACAAACAAACAAACAGAAACGGAACTGATCAATATACTTACGAAATCTTTAGATTTCGTTATTAACAAACAGAAAGGGGTGAAAACAGTAACCTCTGATCTTCGATGGCGGAGGTTAAAAATGAAATATAAAAATAAAAACGGCACAAGATGGCATCGCCAGCATCCAGGGTGCCCCAGGAAGTCACGCAACTCCTCCCCATGGTTACCTGCTGTGTTCGTCTGAAGGAAGTCCGGTGCTGTTAAATGTCTCTGTCTGCATTATGTGTGAAAGCGATTTGTGTAATGGCTTTTCCTTGAGCCAATTGAGACCCAATTAACCCCGCCCCCCCAAAAAACAAAGAAACTCAGAAACCGAAGTGCATATTTCACAAAATGAAAACGATTCACTCCAAAATCAGACCACATTCTATATCCCCAGCGAACAACCGATTGAAAACGCAAGGTAAGCTCCAAAGCTACTGGATGGTGTAGTACGACGAACATCCGTGTGAAAGCAAATCCCGGAGAGTGGACTTGCTTTGGGCCAGGAATGCTTGTAAAGGTAAAGTGAAATTCACCAACAGTATCCTTGGCTATGAGCAGACAGTAGTAGCCAGGCATCGATTCAACATTTCCCAAGATGATGCATATTTCGAGGCTTGAATGCAATAAAGAAAATTAATCATGAGGAATAAGAATCAGCCAGGATTCATTCTAGTTTTACAAATCTCTCGAGACGGAGGCAAGGAATGCAATCGCCACCGTTAACGTTTCCTTCCCTTTCATGGCCAATCCCAAATTCAGGACCATTCACATTCGAACACACTCACAGTTAAGGGTTTGCCTCGTTTCGATAAAAGCATCAATTTATAAATTACCATTATAATCTCAACAAACACCGATTTTAATGTCAACCTCTTCCAGGTCTTCAAGACAGCTGTTCACCATCATCTCAGATCGTCCCCAATCCAAAACAATGATCTTTTCTACCCTTGTTAACCCCACCCCAATCCCTCCTCCTTCCAAATTTCCACTTTCCCCTCCTGAGAGTTACCTTCTCTATCCATATTGTCCACCCCATGCATCCTCTCCTGCCCCCCATTCCTCCCGACAGTCATTGTTTGTCCTCTGTCCACCTCTCTCTGTCTTAGCCTTCGGCTCTGTTGTTGGTGCCCCCCCCCCCTTCTTCCTCTCTCTCACTCTGCTGTTCCTTTTGTCCTGTTGCATCTTGATCCATTGTGTACCAATACTAGCTCTTCCACAAGCTTCGACTACGTGTACAAAAAAAAAAAAAACAATCCCATGCTAGCCGAAATATTTTACTGTGTGCTTCCCTCTCTCCCCTGGTTATAACTCCCAAACTGTGCAACAATTTATATAAAAGTCAAGGAAGAAAAGTGGAGGACGAAGAGAGGAGAACATGCAGAATTCAGTCCAAGGACAGCACTAAAATAGACGAGTTCGTAACTCGAATCAAAAGCATTGAACTAGAAATGAATATGACAAAGACAGAATGAATGTTCAACCCCTATCCAAAAAAAGGAATCAAGATAAAAATTAATCTTTGCAAAACTGAAGAAACCAGCCAGCGATTATGTTTACTTAAGCCAACTCATACAAATGGATACGGATCACTTTGAAGAAGTGAAGAGGCGTACTAGAGCAGCACGGGCAGCATTTGGAATATTAAAAAGTGTCATGAAAAGCAAACTGCCATTGCGTCTGAAAATGGAATTTTACAATCAGTACGCCCTACCATCAATGAAACATCGTCTCCAACAAAGGCGGAGGAAAAATTGATCAGCACGCAAAGAGCCGACGAAAGGTGCCATATTGGCATGTCCAAAATGGACAAGAAGCGAAACCAGATGGATCAGACAGAAAACAATATTCCCTGATTTTTCTGCTCACAATCAAGGAACCGAATTGGAACTGGGCTGGACGCATAGCGAGAAACACGGACAACTGCTGGACAATAAGGAATACAAACCGGCAACCTCGATGGCCCTGGAGGAAGCAGAGGGTACACCAAGGATCAGAGGGAGAAATGAAATCGAAATATTTACTGGAGTACAATGGCCTCAAATTGCATTGAATAGGACAGAATTGATCGGGTCGAAGGAGGCCTTCATCGTGTAGTGGACTAAGTAGGCCGGTTGGGTCAAGTCCAATCAAGTAACTTGAACGAGCCATGCTCCAATTATAGACCCTTAAGCCCACACTTTATCCGTCCTTCAGACACCGCAGTACCATGTTTCAACCACTCTCAAGATTCATTCAAATCCACACGAGTTGTTCCTACAAATGACAATGCGAATCATTTCGTTTTTGAAAGTAGGGCAATGTGCATCAAATGAGAGTGCAAAATTTATACCACAACATACCTGCCTCTGATGGTAGGCAACTGAACCGAGTCCCTGGGAGGCCGCAATGGGGAAGCGCTGTGCAGAGGGTGGACTGTAGATAGGCTGAACTGTGTATGGGTTGCCCGAAGGGAGGTAACTAGCTCCTGTTGTGCCATACACCTGCCCACGCTTCATGGCCATAAGCTCCATGGCGCTTGTCTGGCAAATCGTGGGTCAGGGACGTCAGAGGGGTCAGATGGGTATGGGAAGCAGAAGCAAAAGAGAGAAAATTGTTTTCTGATCAATTTCCAAAATTAATAAACAATTTCATTTGCAATGACATGGAATATGCATGACACAGTGCTCTGACCAACTTCACAATGAAAGAGTATTTATTTAATAAGTGTGTGTGTGTGTGTGTGTGTGTGTGTGTGTGTGTGTGTGTGTGTGTGTGTGTGTGTGTGTGTGTGTGTGTGTGTGTGTTTTCGGTGCTGCTGGCAGTCCCATGGCAAGGATTACACTGGGTAGTTTAGCAGACGCAGACCGGACCATCTGAGGGACAGCACACTTTGTGACGGAACACCCTGCCCGTGAAGCATCAATCCAACAGTTTATAGTTGGGTCGGAAAACGAACCCAGACTAGACGGTTCAACCAAAGTGAACGAAGACCTCTGGACCATCCCGTCAGACCTTATAATCAACATAAAACACTTGCATAACGATAATAAGCTGCTATTACCTACGACCCCCTTGTACAACATTTCACTGCACAGAAGCAGTAAAATTTCCCAACATCAGTGGCTGCCAAAGGGAGCGCACAATGTGCGGCTGAGCAAAGCTGCTGGAGCATTTGGAGCGAAGAATGGCCTTGGATTAAAAATGGCTCTTTACTACAAGGGGTGGTGCCAGCAATATCTCCTCTCGTAACGGCACAACCGTTGCAAAATACAAACCAAGGTGTTTCGGAACTTCTCACTCTCATAACGTGAATGTGGTTGCGTTTGAAGCTCTTCATCATTGGTAAATATTAAGTACCGCACGACTGATGAGTCTTCACACGCAAGTGCTGGAAAATACTCAGGACATACGTGCAGGGCATGTCTCCAATAGGAACGAGGTGGGTTGCTCGAGTTAAGGAAACTTTAAAATCGAGCATCAGTATGAACATGACATGATGTCAATCAATAAAGAGTAAGTGGGGGCAGAGGGTGGTGACCTTTTAAAGGGACACAGCAATCTCATGAACAAGAGCAGAAACAGTGGTGCAGGCAAATATGACAACACGTACGTGCATTTAAATGAAGGATATGTACTTCAAATCAAAAAGGGTGCAACGATGGTTGACCACACAGCTTGATCAAATTAACAGCACATTTTGCTGAATCAAGTTCACAAGGGAGACGAGGATGCTAAGAAAGTGCCTTTTTTGGAGAGAGAGAGAGAAAAAAAAACAATCACTGAACAGGAAGGCTCAGTCAGTATGTGCTGGAACTTAAGGAACACAGGGTACATGGTTCGGCTTCACGGGTACTTCACCACTCCGGCTGCAGGATTTGATTTTGAGCAGAATCGCATCAGACAAAAACTGCATTTTGATGGTAGTGGCGGGGAGGGGGTACTGCGTCATAAAGGACTGTGATCTGAAGGATGTGTTGAGCTGGCTGTCCATATGCAATGCACACCACATGGCCAAAAGTACGTGGACACCTGTTCGTCCAACATCTCATTCCAAAATCATGGGCATTAATATGGAGTTGGTTCCCCCCCCCCCCCCCTTTTGCTGCTATAACAGCCTCCACTCTTCTGGGAAGGCTTTCCACTAGATGTTGGAACATTGCTGTGGGGATTTGCTTCCATTCATCCACAAGAGCAGTAGTGAGGTCTGGCACTGATGTGGGATGATAAGGTCAGGCTTGCAGTCGACGTTCCAATTCATCCCAAAGGTGTTTGATGGAGTTGAGGTCAGCGATATGTGCAAGCCAGTCAAGTTCTTCCACACCAATCTCGACAAATCATTTCTGAATGGACCTCGCTTTGTGCATGGGGGCATTGGCGTGCTGAAACAGGAAAGGGCCTTCCCCAAACTGTTGCCACAAAGTTGGAAGCACAGAATCATCTGGAATGTCATTGTATGTTGTAGCGTAAAGATTTTCCTTCACTGGAACCAAGGGGCCTAGCCTGAACCACGAAAACAGCTCCAGACCATGATAGTCCTCCTCCACCTAACTTTACAGTTGGCATGATGCATTCAGGCAGGTCGCGTTCTCCTGGCGTCTGCCAAACCCAGATTCATCCGTTGGATTGCCAGATGGTGAAGCGTGATTCATCACTCCAGCTCCAGCTTTCAAAGTCAGACATCATCCAGATGGTGAAGAGTGAACGTGTTTCCACTGCTCCAGAGTCCAATGGCGGTGAGCTTTACACCACTCCAGCCAACGCTTGGCATTGTGCGGCTGCTCGGCCATGGAAACCCATTTCATGAAGCTCTCGACGAACAGTGCTTGTGCTGATGTTGCTTCCAGAGTCAGTTTTGAACTTGGTAGTGAGTGTTGCAATGGACGACAGACAAATTTTCTGTGCTACGCGCTTCAGCACTCGGCGATCCTGTTCTGTGAGCTTGTGTGGCCAACCACTTCACGGCTGAGCTGTTATTGCTCCTAAACATTTCCACTTTACAATAGCAGCACTTGCAGTTGACCGGGGCAGCTCTGGCAGGGCAGAAATTTGACGAACTGACTTGTTGGAAAGGTGGCATCGGATGACGGTGCTACGTTGAAAGTCACCAAGTTCTTCAGTATGGCTTATTCTCCTGCCAATGTTTGGCTATGGAGATTGCACGGCTGTGTGTTTGATTTTATACACCTGTCGGCAACGGGTGTGGCTGAAATAGCCGAATCCACTAATTCGAAGGGGTGTCCGCATCCTATATGCACATACATACATACACACATAAACAAGTGGGGCATGCATATACATTGTAAGCAATAACGATCCGTGTTTTCCCATTGTCTCGGCTCGCTCACCTGCATTTTTAATCATTGTTTTGTTTTTTTCCGTTTATTTTTTCATTTATTTATATTTTCATTTATGGATGCCGTCTGAAGATTGTGATTTTTTTTTCTGGTGTACCAGCTTCGATGTGCGTCGGCCTGCAAAATTTCAGCTTTTATGTCACCCGGAAGGTACCGAACATTAATGTCAGTGAATTAGTGAGTGAGTGGTTCGAAAGAGCTTTATATAACATATATAATTTATTTATTTATTATTCCTTATTATATTTCAAAGGCACCATCGATTTATTACATACCCACTAAAGGGGGCTAAAATGAGACAAAGGGAGAGAAGGAAGGATGGTAAAAAGATAAAGACAAAGTCGGAAAGGGGAATGTGAGAAGAAGAGGGAGAAAAGGGAAAGAAGAAAGAAGGTTAGGAGGATAAAAGAGCAAAGGGTTGGCAGGATGGGGAATATGTGGGGGTAACATGAGGGGGCGTTCAAAATTCCACCATTTTTGCACTCGCAATAAACATGTGCCCCACGAGAGCAAGTCGTTGAGCCGGCACCCTGAACAGTCTCTGTAGAGTCTAGTGTTCCTCATTTATAACAGCCGTGAAGGCCCCTTGAAGACACAAAAATGGCGGGCCTCAAATCAGTTGCATAATACACACAAGCAAATAAAACATTTCTGGAGAAACAAATAGAGGAAGTGCCTACCAAGTGCATGGAGCGTTTGTGATGTACACCCACTTAATTCCCAAGATGTCATATTTATATATACACAGGAACAACTTCAAGCGAACAAGACAACGTAGTACGAGCTGAAAATCTTCTTCTTCAACACCCACAATTATAATTTCCTTGTGGGGTTGGCCACGTTTTTGGCCCAAGTCTTTCATGAACAGGCTGGCCAGGCCTGACGCTCGACGAAGTAGTTCGGGCAGGAATTTGTAGTTTGTTCATGGTGCCGGCGATAGCTCGCCTACTCTTCACAAAGGTCACCATCCGGGATGTTTAACGCCCACCCAGTTTAACGTCCATCGGAGTGATGGCACACGCACTGATGAATCACCCTGCCTGTGAAACACCGGGATGACGGTTTATAGCTGGGCTGAGATTTGAACCTCGGCGAGACAGCTTAGAGGCGAACGTGCGTACCTCTCGACCATTCTTCCAGCCCAGTAGGAGGTGAAAATATTCATGGGAAAGGAAAGAAAAGCTGGACCAATAAAGCAGACAGGCCAGACTTTTTGAGAAGGACATCAAAAAGAGCAATTTGGGGTTTGAAGCACTTCCAATCACCTTGAGGCATGTCTGCGTTCTCTTGCAGCATGGTACAGCACACACAGATCCCCCGAGAACTCAAAATGCACAGTCTAATAAGACTCGCACGCAGTTGTCTTTCCTACCTACCAATCCTCATCCTTTTCTAAGAACGTGGTGGCATTTACTCGTGCAAGTGGATCAACACGGAGCGATTCATACAAATAAAACCCCGTGTCCCTTCTTTCGGGAGCTGCCGATGCGTTACGGCTGATGGTGCAATCTTCCAGAGCGTGTGGAATTAGTCCGTGGGATAAACAGGAGGAATGTTCTGTGGGTAGGATGAAGCAGCACAGAAAAAACAGTCTGACACAGGCACATGACGCAACGGGCATCGTGTTGCACAGGCTCGATATGCTGATTTGCACATCACGGTACTGTGTTCTACGTAGGATTACTTTCAAGGCAAACTTTTATTAGACCTCGACTCTTGCATTTATTGGTCGTACAGCTCACTTCCCAACTTCGGCTGAAACGTGATCACAAGCTTGGAAGCAATGGAGTTGGTTCAGAAAGTTAAAGCTACCCAGTCAGCAATTTTGCCGAAGTTCATCGATGCTGCACCTTTAGTTTAGTTTCAAACTTTGCAACAGCCCCAATTATATCCACCTTCTCGTCGGCCGGAGAAAGTGTTTGGCCGAAGTCCTTCATGAACGACTGAAGTTGGCAAAAGCCTCGTGCTCGACTGACTTTCGACAGCAGGAATTTGTAATTTGGCCAGGATGCCGGCGATAACTACTAGTCAATTATTCAAGAAACACACCATGGGATCTCTCACGTCCAACAGCTCATATCAGCAGACGGGACACCCGACTTAACGTCCGCGCAGAGGACGGCACACTTAATGTCGCAAAGCCCAGGCTGCAAAACACCAATCGGACGGTCCATACGGTCCGGTAGAGAATCAAACTCAAACCAGACAGCTCCAAAGGTAAGTGCACGACCCCAGCACCACGCTGCCGGGCCATCCTCGGAAATAAACACAAACAAAAGCAAGCTGTCAAAGTGGAAGTCACCACGTCACAAATCCGCCGGTCAATCGACGTCGCACCACGACAGCGACATTCAACCTCACTCCAGGAGAGAGAGTTTCAAGCAAACAGTGAAAGCCATTGAAACCGGTTAAAAGCGTCTGGAGGAGAGAAGATTGAAACTGGCACCTGGACCATTACCGTACACGAGCTTCACGTGACGTCCAGGAGGCAAAAGTGCAGAAGACCACCTAGGGGGGCTCAGCTGAAGGATGCTGGCACAGTTTGGAGTGCAGTACCGTATATCGATCTGAACACCAGGAGAAGTGAGGGCATATAATACGGAGAGACGAGAAGGTCATGCGTTGGGTGCCTGTCGTAAAACATCCTACTTGCGTGCCATCAGAAGCTGTGCCACGTACCACACACACAGGACTTTCCAGAAACGTCACCAGTGATTTATTGGCAAGACCTTGTGGATAATGCATCGGCGATACGGACACGACTGGTGGGACATCGATAAGTACTGACACTCGCCGTCTCAACTCGGAGCCCCAGAAGAGAACATGAAACGTGGCATTGGTCTCGCTTACAATGTGGGGGAAAAAAAAAAGACTCGTCACAAACAAAACAACAACAACGAGGGGATTCAAACCAGAGATGGAGGAATATGGAATGTGACATGAAGAGTAAGGCAACTGCTCTTGCAGCATGAACGTTGCACACTCCTCAATGACAGCGGTTAAACGGGTTTGAATGAGGGTACGTATTGTTATGATACCAAGAGGGTCAATCAGGAAACAGCTCAGCAATCAGAATTGGCAAATACAACGTTCAAAGGTGTCCACCTGTCAAATCTCACCTGCCCACGAGAAAGACCTTGCCCGGAGCTGCCGGGACTCAGTGTCGGCTGAATCCTCTGCTGCTGCTGAGTCGGCCACGATTGTCCAGCAAACTGAAGGACCTCGGAAGCCTTGCTTCCAGATGCAGAGTGACCAGGAGGGCCACCACCACCACCACCACTAAACACATAATCCCCATGTCCAGGAGTTGTAAAATAACCATAATTCCGTGCAGGACTGGATGCAGTCAAAAGGTGGTTGAGGGTCGGCGTAGCTCCCGAGGGCAACAACGAATTTCCATGACTGACGAATCGATGCAGTTGCTGCTGTTGGTGAGGATGGACCGATTGGTGTTGTTGTTGTTGTTGTTGTTGATGGTGGTAGAGATGACGATGTTGATGTTGATGTTGGAGACCGTAACTAGATGCGTGCAATCCTTGCTTTCCGGAAGCAACACAACCTGACATTCCAGATGCGGGGCCACCACCCCCACCGTGAGCACCACCAAGCGCCGAGTGTCCCACAGGCACGCCACTCCTGGCGGCCTCGTACACCTTGGGCCCGTAACCTCGCAAAGCAGCGAGCTGGGCCGCCTGTAATCGCGGCCCGTCCGCCAACCAGCACACCCCGCCGTCCCTGTGCGAGTTCAGGCCGCTTTGTTGTCCGCCATGTTGCTCAGAACCTCCGCGGAAACCGATCGGACCTCCGGCTGCGGACTCCGGCAGGGCCTCCAGGCCCGGGCCGCACGACGCCCGCTCGGCCTCGGACGCATCGCGGACTTCCCGGATGCCCGCGGACTCCCTGCCGCTGGGCTCCGAGCGTCGGCTCTCCCCCGATGGGCCTTTGGAAGCCGCGTCGGCCTCCCGAGCCGACAGCACGGGCCCGACGTGCGCGGCCATGACGGCGCTCTCAGGGCGCCGGGCGATCTCCGGACCTCTTTCTGCGCCTCATCAGCCCCTCGTCCACTTCCCTGATTTCTCGCTGCTCTTCAGCAGCCAATAGTTACCAATATCGGCTGCGCTTCCACTCGCAACCACGAATATCACAGCCGCCACCACCACCACCACCACCTCCTCCTTCTTCCTCTCCTCCCTCTTCTTCTTCTCCTTCTACTTCTTCTCCTCCTCCTTCCTCCTCTTGCCTCTTCTCCTGTTTGTCCTCCAGTCTCCTCTCGCTCTCCTCCCCTCTCTTCCTCCTCCTCCTCCTCCCACTTCCCACCACCACTCTCTCCATCATACTCCCTCTCCACAACCACTCTCAATATCAAGACTACCACACTTCAACAATTCTCTCCACCACTCTCTCCTGATAACAACCACCTTCTCCATCACCACTCACCCTTCACTACCACTTCTTCAGCACTACTCCCTCCTCACCACTACTCGCTCCATCAGACTCGAACTGCACAGAACGACTCCCTCGATCTATCACCACTCCCTTTCCACCATCACTGTCTCCACGAGAATATACATCAAACATCATGACCTCAACCTCTCTCTCACTACTTTCCTCACACCCCCCAACCAATACCACGACCTCCTGCTCCTCATTTCCACAAGTTAAGCTGTTTTATATCACGTATCATCACCATTCACCTGTCAACCATCACACTTCCAGCTTACACACTCCCTTTTGCTCACTGTCAACCTGAACCATCACACTTCCAGCTTACACACTCCCTTTTTCTCACTGTCAACCTGAACCATCACATTTCCAGCTTACACACTCCCTTTTGCTCACTGTCAACCTGAACCATCACACTTCCAGCTTACACACTCCCTTTTTCTCACTGTCAACCTGAACCATCACATTTCCAGCTTACACACTCCCTTTTGCTCACTGTCAACCTGAACCATCACACTTCCAGCTTACATACTCCCTTTTGCTCACTGTCAACCTGAACCATCACACTTCCAGCTTACACACTCCCTTTTTCTCACTGTCAACCTGAACCATCACACTTCCAGCTTACACACTCCCTTTGGCTCACTGTCAACCTGAACCATCACACTTCCAGCTTACATACTCCCTTTTGCTCACTGTCAACTTGAACCATCACACTTCCAGCTTACATACTTCCTTCTGCTCACTGTCAACCTGAACCATCACATTTCCAGCTTACATACTCCCTTCTGCTCACTGTCAACCTGAACCATCACACTTCCAGCTTACATACTCCCTTTTGCTCACTGTCAACCTGAACCATCACACTTCCAGCTTACACACTCCCTTTTGCTCACTGTCAACCTGAACCATCACACTTCCAGCTTACATACTCCCTTTTGCTCACTGTCAACCTGAACCATCACACTTCCAGCTTACACACTCCCTTTTTCTCACTGTCAACCTGAACCATCACACTTCCAGCTTACACACTCCCTTTGGCTCACTGTCAACCTGAACCATCACACTTCCAGCTTACATACTCCCTTTTGCTCACTGTCAACTTGAACCATCACACTTCCAGCTTACATACTTCCTTCTGCTCACTGTTAACCTGAACCATCACATTTCCAGCTTACATACTCCCTTCTGCTCACTCTCAACCTGAACCATCACACTTCCAGCTTACACACTCTTTTGCTCACTGTCAACCTGAACCATCACACTTCCAGCTTACAAACTTCCTGCTCACTGTCAACCTGAACCACACTTCCAGCTGACATACTCCCTTTTGCTCACTGTCAACCTGAATCATCACACTTCCAGCTTACATACTCCCTTCTGCTCACTGTCAACCTGAACCATCACACTTCCAGCTTACATACTCCCTCTGCACACTGTCAACCTGAACCATCACACTTCCAGCTTACACACTCCCTTTTGCTCACTGTCAACCTGAACCATCACACTTCCAGCTTACACACTCCCTTTTGCTCACTGTCAACATGAACAATCACACTTCCAGCTTACACACTCCATTTTCCTCACTGTCAACCTGAACCATCACACTTCCAGCTTACACACTCCCTTTTGCTCACTGTCAACCTGAACCATCACACTTCCAGCTTACACACTCCCTTTTGCTCAATGTCAACCTGAACCATCACACTTCCAGCTTACACACTCCCTTCTGCTCACTGTCAACCATCACACTTCCTTCTGCTCCATCAAAACCATTACACTTCCAGCTTGTACACTCCATTTGGCTCACTGTCCACCTGAACCATCACACTTCCAGGTTACACACGCCATCACCTCACTGTTAAACCATCACAATTCCAGCTTACACACTCCCTTCTGCTCTGTTAACCATCATAATTCCAGCTTGCACACTCGCTGAAGTTCCTTCGCAACCATCACCCTTCCAGCTTACACACTCCTTTCTCCTCACTGTCAACGATCACACCTCCAGCTTACACACTCCCTTCTGTTCCCTTTCAACCACACTTCCAGCTTACACACTTCCTTCTGCTCACTGTCATCCATTGCACTTCTGACTTACACACTTCTGTCTGCTCCCTCTCAAACATCATACTTCCAGCTTACATACTCCCTTCTACTCACTGTCAACCATCACACGTCAAACTTACACACTTCCTTCTGCTCACTGTCAACCTGAACCATCACACATCCAGCTTACATACTCCCTTCTGTTCACTGTCAACCATCACACTTCCACCTTGCATACTCTCTCTCAACAATCACACTTCCAGCTTACACACTTCATTCTGCTCACTATCAACAATCATACTTCCAGCTGACATATTCCCCTCCCCTTAGTGTCAACTATCACACTTCGAGCTTACACACTCCCTTCTGCTTCCTCTCAACCATCACACTTCCAGCTTACACACTTCCTTCTGCTCACTGTCAACCATTACACATCCAGTATGCACACTCCCTTCTGCACCCTCTCAACCATCAAACTTCCACCTGACACACTCCCTTTTGCTTCCTCTCAACCATCACACTTCCAGCTTGCACACATCCCACTCCTCCCTCTCAACCATCACACTTCCAGCTTGCACACTTCCCACTCCTCCCTCTCAACCATCATACTTGCAGCTTGCACACATCACACTCCTCCCTCTCAACCATCACACTTCCAGCTTACACACTTCCCACTCCTCCCTCTCAACCATCACACTTCCAGCTTGCACACATCCCACTCCTCCCTCTCAACCATCACACTTCCAGCTCACACACTTCCTTCTGCTCACTGTCAACCATTACACTTGCAGTATGCACACTCCCTTTTACTCCCTTTCAACCATCAAACTTCCACATGACACACTTCATTTTGCTCACTGTCAACTACCACACCTAGGCTTGCACAGTCCCTTATTCTCTCCCTCAACCACCACACTTCCTTCTGCTCCCTCTCAACTATCATGCTTCCAGCTTACGCACTCCCTTTTGCTTCCTCTAAACCATCGCACTGAAAGCCTACACATTTCCTTGTGCTTACTGACAACCATCACACTTCCAGTTTGCATGCCCCCTTCTGCTCCCTCTCAACAATCACACTTCCAGCTTACACAAACCTTATTTTCCCTCTCAACCATCACAATTCCAGCTTACATACTCCGTTCTACTCACTGTCAAACTTAACCATCACAATTCTAGCTTACACACTCCATTCGGCTCACTGTTAACCATCACAATTCCAGGTTGCACACTCCTTTCTGTTCCCAGTCAACCATCACACTTCCAGCCCACATACTTACTTCTACTTACTGTTAACCTGAACCATCACACTTCAGCTTACACTCCATTTGGCTCACTGTCAAACTAAACCATCACACTCCAGCTTACACTCTCTCCCTTCTGCTCACTATTAACCTTCACAATTCCAACTCACACACTCTCTTCTGCTCCTTTTCAACCATCGCACTTCCGGCTTACACAGTCCCTTCTGCTCACTGTCAACCCGAACCATCACATGACAGCTTACACTCTCCCTTCTGCTCACTGTCAACCTGAACCATCACAATTCTAGCTTTCACACTCCCTTCTGCTTCCTCTCAACAATCACACTTCCAACTTACACACTTCCTTCTGCTCACTGTCAACCCTCACACTTCCAGTTTACATACTTCCTTCTGCTCGCTGTCACCCATCACACTTCTGGCTTACAGACTTCCTCCTGCTCCGTCTCAACCATCACACTTCCAGCTTTCACATTCCCTTCTGCTCCCTCTCAACCATCACACTTCCAGCTTACACACTTCCTTCTGCTCAATGTCAACCTCAATCATCACACTTCCAGCTTGCACACTCCCTTCTTCTTACTGTCAATGTGAACCATCACACTTCCAGCTTACACACTCCATTCAGCTCACTGTCCACCTGAATCATCACACTTCCAGCTTTCACACTCCATTCGGCTCACTGTCAACCTGAATCATCACATTTGCAGCTTGTGTACTTCCTTCTGCTCTCTCTCAACCATCACACTTCCAGCTGACACAATCGATCCATTCTGCTCACCGTTAACCATCACACTTGCAGCTTATGCACTCACTTTTGCTCACTGTCATCCTGAACTATCACACTTCCAGCTTCCACACTATCTTCTGCTCACTGTCAACCTGAACCATCACACTTCCAGCTTACACACTCCCTTTTGCTCACTGTCAACCTGAACCATCACACTTCCAGCTTACATACTCCCTTTTGCTCACTGTCAACCTGAACCATCACATTTCCAGCTTACACACTCCCTTTTGCTCACTGTCAACCTGAACCATCACACTTCCAGCTTACATACTCCCTTTTGCTCACTGTCAACCTGAACCATCACACTTCCAGCTTACACACTCCCTTTTTCTCACTGTCAACCTGAACCATCACACTTCCAGCTTACACACTCCCTTTTGCTTTATCAACCTGAACCATCACACTTCCAGCTTACACACTCCCTTTGGCTCACTGTCAACCTGAACCATCACACTTCCAGCTTACATACTCCCTTTTGCTCACTGTCAACTTGAACCATCACACTTCCAGCTTACATACTTCCTTCTGCTCACTGTCAACCTGAACCATCACATTTCCAGCTTACATACTCCCTTCTGCTCACTGTCAACCTGAACCATCACACTTCCAGCTTACATACTCCCTTTTGCTCACTGTCAACCTGAACCATCACACTTCCAGCTTACACACTCTTTTGCTCACTGTCAACCTGAACCATCACACTTCCAGCTTACAAACTTCCTGCTCACTGTCAACCTGAACCACACTTCCAGCTGACATACTCCCTTTTGCTCAGTGTCAACCTGAATCACACTTCCAGCTTACATACTCCCTTCTGCTCACTGTCAACCTGAACCATCACACTTCCAGCTTACATACTCCCTCTGCACACTGTCAACCTGAACCATCACACTTCCAGCTTACACACTCCCTTTTGCTCACTGTCAACCTGAACCATCACACTTCCAGCTTACACACTCCATTTTGCTCACTGTCAACATGAACAATCACACTTCCAGCTTACACACTCCATTTTCCTCACTATCAACCTGAACCATCACACTTCCAGCTTACACACTCCCTTTTGCTCACTGTCAACCTGAACCATCACACTTCCAGCTTACACACTCCCTTTTGCTCAATGTCAACCTGAACCATCACACTTCCAGCTTACACACTCCCTTCTGCTCACTGTCAACCATCACACTTCCTTCTGCTCCCTCAAAACCATTACACTTCCAGCTTGTACACTCCATTTGGCTCACTGTCCACCTGAACCATCACACTTCCAGGTTACACACGCCATCGGCTCACTGTTAAACCATCACAATTCCAGCTTACACACTCCCTTCTGCTCTGTTAACCATCATAATTCCAGCTTGCACACTCGCTGAAGTTCCTTCGTAACCATCACCCTTCCAGCTTACACACTCCTTTCTCCTCACTGTCAACGATCACACCTCCAGCTTACACACTCCCTTCTGTTCCCTTTCAACCACACTTCCAGCTTACACACTTCCTTCTGCTCACTGTCATTCATTGCACTTCTGACTTACACACTTCTGTCTGCTCCCTCTCAAACATCATACTTCCAGCTTACATACTCCCTTCTACTCACTGTCAACCATCACACGTCAAACTTACACACTTCCTTCTGCTCACTGTCAACCTGAACCATCACACATCCAGCTTACATACTCCCTTCTGTTCACTGTCAACCATCACACTTCCACCTTGCATACTCTCTCTCAACAATCACACTTCCAGCTTACACACTTCATTCTGCTCACTATCAACAATCATACTTCCAGCTGACATATTCCCCTCCCCTTAGTGTTAACTATCACACTTCGAGCTTACACACTCCCTTCTGCTTCCTCTCAACAATCACACTTCCAGCTTACACACTTCCTTCTGCTCACTGTCAACCATTACACATCCAGTATGCACACTCCCTTCTGCACCCTCTCAACCATCAAACTTCCACCTGACACACTCCCTTTTGCTTCCTCACAACCATCACACTTCCAGCTTGCACACATCCCACTCCTCCCTCTCAACCATCACACTTCCAGCTTGCACACTTCCCACTCCTCCCTCTCAACCATCATACTTGCAGCTTGCACACTTCACACTCCTCCCTCTCAACCATCACACTTCCAGCTTACACACTTCCCACTCCTCCCTCTCAACCATCACACTTCCAGCTTGCACACATCCCACTCCTCCCTCTCAACCATCACACTTCCAGCTTACACACTTCCTTCTGCTCACTGTCAACCATTACACTTGCAGTATGCACACTCCCTTTTACTCCCTTTCAACCATCAAACTTCCACATGACACACTTCATTTTGCTCACTGTCAACTACCACACCTTGGCTTGCACAGTCCCTTATTCTCTCCCTCAACCACCACACTTCCTTATGCTCCCTCTCAACTATCATGCTTCCAGCTTACGCACTCCCTTTTGCTTCCTCTAAACCATCGCACTGAAAGCCTACACATTTCCTTGTGCTTACTGACAACCATCACACTTCCAGTTTGCATGCCCCCTTCTGCTCCCTCTCAACAATCACACTTCCAGCTTACACAAACCTTATTTTCCCTCTCAACCATCACAATTCCAGCTTACATACTCCGTTCTACTCACTGTCAAACTTAACCATCACAATTCTAGCTTACACACTCCATTCGGCTCACTGTTAACCATCACAATTCCAGGTTGCACACTCCTTTCTGTTCCCAGTCAACCATCACACTTCCAGCCCACACACTTACTTCTACTTACTGTTAACCTGAACCATCACACTTCAGCTTACACTCCATTTGGCTCACTGTCAAACTAAACCATCACACTCCAGCTTACACTCTCTCCCTTCTGCTCACTATTAACCTTCACAATTCCAACTCACACACTCTCTTCTGCTCCTTTTCAACCATCGCACTTCCGGCTTACACAGTCCCTTCTGCTCACTGTCAACCCGAACCATCACATGACAGCTTACACTCTCCCTTCTGCTCACTGTCAACCTGAACCATCACAATTCTAGCTTTCACACTCCCTTCTGCTTCCTCTCAACAATCACACTTCCAACTTACACACTTCCTTCTGCTCACTGTCAACCCTCACACTTCCAGTTTACATACTTCCTTCTGCTCGCTGTCACCCATCACACTTCTGGCTTACAGACTTCCTTCTGCTCTCTCTCAACCATCACACTTCCAGCTTTCACATTCCCTTCTGCTCCCTCTCAACCATCACACTTCCAGCTTACACACTTCCTTCTGCTCAATGTCAACCTCAATCATCACACTTCCAGCTTGCACACTCCCTTCTTCTTACTGTCAATGTGAACCATCACACTTCCAGCTTACACACTCCATTCAGCTCACTGTCCACCTGAATCATCACACTTCCAGCTTTCACACTCCATTCGGCTCACTGTCAACCTGAATCATCACATTTGCAGCTTGTGTACTTCCTTCTGCTCTCTCTCAACCATCACACTTCCAGCTGACACAATCGATCCATTCTGCTCACCGTTAACCATCACACTTGCAGCTTATGCACTCACTTTTGCTCACTGTCATCCTGAACTATCACACTTCCAGCTTCCACACTATCTTCTGCTCACTGTCAACCTGAACCATCACACTTCCAGCTTACACACTCCCTTTTGCTCACTGTCAACCTGAACCATCACACTTCCAGCTTACATACTCCCTTTTGCTCACTGTCAACCTGAACCATCACATTTCCAGCTTACACACTCCCTTCTGCTCACTGTCAACCTGAACCATCACACTTCCAGCTTACACACTCCCTTTTTCTCACTGTCAACCTGAACCATCACACTTCCAGCTTACACACTCCCTTTTGCTTTATCAACCTGAACCATCACACTTCCAGCTTACACACTCCCTTTGGCTCACTGTCAACCTGAACCATCACACTTCCAGCTTACATACTCCCTTTTGCTCACTGTCAACTTGAACCATCACACTTCCAGCTTACATACTTCCTTCTGCTCACTGTCAACCTGAACCATCACATTTCCAGCTTACATACTCCCTTCTGCTCACTGTCAACCTGAACAATCACACTTCCAGCTTACATACTCCCTTTTGCTCACTGTCAACCTGAACCATCACACTTCCAGCTTACACACTCTTTTGCTCACTGTCAACCTGAACCATCACACTTCCAGCTTACAAACTTCCTGCTCACTGTCAACCTGAACCACACTTCCAGCTGACATACTCCCTTTTGCTCACTGTCAACCTGAATCACACTTCCAGCTTACATACTCCCTTCTGCTCACTGTCAACCTGAACCATCACACATCCAGCTTACATACTCCCTCTGCACACTGTCAACCTGAACCATCACACTTCCAGCTTACACACTCCCTTTTGCTCACTGTCAACCTGAACCATCACACTTCCAGCTTACACACTCCCTTTTGCTCACTGTCAACATGAACAATCACACTTCCAGCTTACACACTCCATTTTCCTCACTGTCAACCTGAACCATCACACTTCCAGCTTACACACTCCCTTTTGCTCACTGTCAACCTGAACCATCACACTTCCAGCTTACACACTCCCTTTTGCTCAATGTCAACCTGAACCATCACACTTCCAGCTTACACACTCCCTTCTGCTCACTGTCAACCATCACACTTCCTTCTGCTCCCTCAAAACCATTACACTTCCAGCTTGTACACTCCATTTGGCTCACTGTCCACCTGAACCATCACACTTCCAGGTTACACACGCCATCGGCTCACTGTTAAACCATCACAATTCCAGCTTACACACTCCCTTCTGCTCTGTTAACCATCATAATTCCAGCTTGCACACTCGCTGAAGTTCCTTCGCAACCATCACCCTTCCAGCTTACACACTCCTTTATCCTCACTGTCAACGATCACACCTCCAGCTTACACACTCCCTTCTGTTCCCTTTCAACCACACTTCCAGCTTACACACTTCCTTCTGCTCATTGTCATCCATTGCACTTCTGACTTACACACTTCTGTCTGCTCCCTCTCAAACATCATACTTCCAGCTTACATACTCCCTTCTACTCACTGTCAACCATCACACGTCAAACTTACACACTTCCTTCTGCTCACTGTCAACCTGAACCATCACACATCCAGCTTACATACTCCCTTCTGTTCACTGTCAACCATCACACTTCCACCTTGCATACTCTCTCTCAACAATCACACTTCCAGCTTACACACTTCATTCTGCTCACTATCAACAATCATACTTCCAGCTGACATATTCCCCTCCCCTTAGTGTCAACTATCACACTTCGAGCTTACACACTCCCTTCTGCTTCCTCTCAACCATCACACTTCCAGCTTACACACTTCCTTCTGCTCACTGTCAACCATTACACTTCCAGCTTGCACACTTCCCACTCCTCCCTCTCAACCATCATACTTGCAGCTTGCACACATCACACTCCTCCCTCTCAACCATCACACTTCCAGCTTACACACTTCCCACTCCTCCCTCTCAACCATCACACTTCCAGCTTGCACACATCCCACTCCTCCCTCTCAACCATCACACTTCCAGCTTACACACTTCCTTCTGCTCACTGTCAACCATTACACTTGCAGTATGCACACTCCCTTTTACTCCCTTTCAACCATCAAACTTCCACCTGACACACTCCCTTTTGCTTCCTCTCAACCATCACACTTCCAGCTTGCACACATCCCACTCCTCCCTCTCAACCATCACACTTCCAGCTTGCACACTTCCCACTCCTCCCTCTCAACCATCATACTTGCAGCTTGCACACATCACACTCCTCCCTCTCAACCATCACACTTCCAGCTTACACACTTCCCACTCCTCCCTCTCAACCATCACACTTCCAGCTTACACACTTCCCACTCCTCCCTCTCAACCATCACACTTCCAGCTTGCACACATCCCACTCCTCCCTCTCAACCATCACACTTCCAGCTTACACACTTCCTTCTGCTCACTGTCAACCATTACACTTGCAGTATGCACACTCCCTTTTACTCCCTTTCAACCATCAAACTTCCACATGACACACTTCATTTTGCTCACTGTCAACTACCAGGGAGGAGGGGGAGGAGGGGAGGGGGAGGGGGAGGAGGAGGGGGAGGAGGGGGAGGGGGAGGGGAGGGGGAGGAGGAGGGGAGTTGGGGGAGGAGGAGGGGGAGGAGGGGAGGAGGGGAGGAGGGGAAGGAGGGGGAGGAGGAGGAGGAGGAGGGGAGGAGGAGGAGGAGGAGGGGGAGGAGGAGGAGGAGGAGGAGGAGGAGGAGGAGGAGGAGGAGGAGGAGGAAGAGGAAGAGGAAGAAGAAGACTTGTACATTTTTCTAATAACAAAAGTGTGTGTGAGTGCGTGAATGAAAAGTGGGTATGTTGGTAAAGTTAAACACTCCTTTTGAAAAATATGCCTGGTGTTATCTTAATGGTTAGGGTGGTGGGCTTTGGATCCTGGGGTCCTGAGCTCAAATCCCGCTCAGCTGTTGAATTAATACCAGGTGGGGTTAACTCGGCCTGTCATCCATCCTTCCGATGTGGGCAAAATGAGTGCCAGCATGCTGGTACACTGTGTCAGAGTGGTGACCTGTCCAGGATTGTGCCCAATAGCCAAGGAGACTGCCAAGGCAGCACCAATGCTCTGCACAGAGTATGGTCCCAATCTCTCTCTCCTCTCTCTTTTGAAGATAATTTACGGCTTAACTTCATGAAAGGCTTATCCTTGGTCAGCCCAACTTCACCTCACAGGGGTCTTAGCCACCATTTTGATTGGGCCTGCTAAAATATTTTGCCTTGGAAACACGATATACTTTCACGGATTAGGGCTCACAAAGTGAAAAGTGGGGTAAAGCGATCAGTCCCTTACGTGCGTACATGCTTGTCCGCATTTTGTTATTCCCTTTTCTGTGGAACCGCTTGTCATTATTAACATGAAATTTTCACCATATGTGCGACTACTCATGTAGAATGTTTCAATGATAATTATGACATCATAGGTCATGTGGTGTGGCAGCCATGTTGGGGAAAAAAGAGAAACGCTGGACCTCTGTATCTCCAAAACCGCTCCATGAAAAAAATTGAAACTTGACACCTGTCAGGTATTCCCCATGGGGAATAAGGGTGATTTTTTTTTAATGTCGTCATAGATGCCTCTGCTATGTCATAATTGCATACGGAGAACGCTACATCCGATCAGGATGACAATTTTTGAGGGTCATTTCGGGATAAATTGGTCAACAGAAAAAAAAAATGAAGACATCATCAGTCACATGATTCGGCAGCCATATTTGTATACATATACTGTATAATATATAATAGGCAAAGCCTAGAAGCGAACGTAGAATTCTTCTTTCATTCGATGCTGCAATTTCCGGTTACTTCAGCCTGGATTCGGGATCAGCGATCAAATTATGTAAATCACGATTAAAAATTATTTTTTATGATGCGGGAGATATCGTTATTAAAATCAGTGGAGGAAATATACACCATGTCTGATATTTGGGTCTTTCATGTCTCCATTTCTCTCTGACTCGGTTCAAATTGTTTCACCTTTTTGTGAGATCTGTTTTCATTTAGGATGTCATTTCATTTCATTAGGAGCTTGGAATGATGTTATCCCTCCACTTCGACACTCCCAGAATGGTCACTCCCTCCACTTCAACTCTCCCAATATGCTCCCTCCCTCCACCTCGACTCTCCCAGTGTTCACTCCCTCTATCTCAACTCTCCCAGGATATGTTCACTGTTTTTTTTTTTTTAAGGATGATACTATCTGTCTATGAGCAGGATATCTTAAGGTATGGACAGATTCAGATGAAACATGGACAGTTTGTGATGAGTGGAGGTTGTGACGGACGACACTTAATGGACACAAGGTGTGTGACAAGGATAAATTGATTAAATTTTTGTGAAGATCTGAATCCAGATACTGGAGTTTGTGAAAGTGATTTTTAACCAGAGGAATTGGGCCAAAAACGATATATATATATATATATATATATATATATATATATATATATATACATATATATACATATATATATATATATATATATATACATATATATATATATATATATATATATACATATATATATATATATATATATATGTATATATGTATATATATATGTATATATTATATATATATATATATATATATATATATATATATATATATACATATATATATATATATATACATATATACATATATATATACATATATACATATATATATACATATATACATATATATATACATATATACATATATATATATATATATATATATATATATATATATATACATATATACATTGTTGTAGATTTCTGCCCGTTCGGCGTGCGCACGACCTTTTCAGCCCAATCCAGGCCGCGCGTCCACCGAACGCGACAGTCTAGTCATAGCTTCCGGACAAATGCCGAAACCCAGCTACGGGTGTTTTTAATACACCACAAACATGTCAATGCTCTGCCCACACGCTTAATCGCCGAATTATCGATTTACCTAATTATTCGCGCGGACAGACGACCGAGAGTTTGGACCTCGACGAGAACTTGTACGGAAACGAGCCGCTTAAGCATGCTCGTACCGTGTGCGTATGCCGAGCGGTTTTAAATCGCCAAGTTCCGTCAGACAGATTTACTTTTATCGGCTTTAAAAGCCAGCTAATTCTCCATATGCACCATAACAGTCAATGGAATGAAACGACACGACGAGCAGGTTTACGTTCAAACAAAGAGGAATTTATTTTACAGGCAATGCAATGAATGGGGGGATGGGGAAAAAAGACACAAGCAAAGCCTACAGCCGATATCTATTTGTTATATACGCGAGCATGCACTTAACAATTATACTTATAAGACAGGGCCCACAGACTTCCATGCACAACCCAAGAAAGAACAGAATCGGGCTCGTGAGACTTTAATGCACTCAGGGCCGGGATGACCGGAACAGGCCCTGAGAGACCGAGTCGGTTACTTGGCCGCCCTGGTGGCGACTCGATGGTCTTCGGGCCGGTGGCGTCTGGTGTCTCTGCTCGGTCCCTTTGGTGTAAACGAGCCAGTCGCTTGAGCGGCTTGGCGAGCAGCTTGCTCGGTTCCCCTCGGCCGTCCGGCCTTCACTGCGGCCTAGTCGGTCGGGCCTAGCTGACGACGCGCTGGAGGAGTGAACAGGTCTTTCGCTCAACCGCTTCAGAGTCGGTTGCCCGGACCCCCGAGCTCCACGCTCCGACTGGCTCCCTTGGTTGCGCTGGCGAACCTTCCAGCGAACTGCGGACTTGGCTGGCTCCCTTGGTTGCGCTGGCGAACCTTCCAGCGAACTGCGGACTTGACGGGCTCCACCGGTGAACGACCCGTCGAACAACCACCTCTGCTCGCCAGCTTCACCACCAACCAACTCACCAACTGCCTGCGACACGACACCGACCGACTCTCTTCAACCGCCAACCGACTGCCTTCAGCTCAACTGCTGCTCGCCCACCAACTGCCAGCTTAGCCACCAACTCACCAACCGCTTTCTCGGCGTTCCAACGTGGCCCTTTATCGGGTCCGGGGCGTTTGCCCCCCCCCCTTCCGGCTCGCGGGGGAAAATCCCAGCAGTGATCGGGCTTGCATATTTTGTTGTTGTAATAACAGTCATCCTTGTTTACGCCGTTCTGAGGGACCCGCCCCAACCGTCATTTCTGTTTTCTTCTCAGAATATCGTGGCGGAAGTTGTCGGGTTGTTCTTTTTGTTGGTAGAGGAGGGTCGTTCTTCTGGTTATGTTTGTGGAGATGCCGTGGTTGTAGACTTTGTGGCGTTGTGGTGTTTTTTTTTCGACTCGATCGACTACCCAATATATATATATATATATATATATATATATATATATATATATATATATATATATATATATATATATATATATATATATATATATATATATATATATATATGTACTCCTCCCATGCTCTTCTCGCTGAATAAAGCTGCATAAAGCAACCATGAAAGGCTACGCAAGGTAAGCCATTTGCGGTTTCAAATCCTTCCTAGAATTCCTTCACAGCTGTAAAGACATTCACAAATAGTACACACATGAGAATCCAAATGCTACACACCCCCTCAGCTGCCGGACTGGTTTTATCGATTGTTGGCAAATCATCAGCGACAGCATAGACAGAAACATGTTTTATGTCCATGCCTTTTTAATTAAAAAAAAAATCTCGACAGGTAATCAGAGACATGAATATCGAACGAGAAATCAAGACTCAAAAATCAAACGACAAAATCAGAAAAATCAACAAGTGGAAGTCCATGCATTGCGTGTCGAGCCATTGTGTGTTCATGATGCAACATAGATGCGAAAACAGGAATCTGTATCTAAGACAAGGTTTTGATTAATTAGTGCTGTGGGATTAAGATCACAGAGTGAGTGACATGTAATGCAGGATAACAACATCAAATTCAATGCTTTTTAAATTTTTATTATTATTAAATGCTTCTGACTTTAATTACACATTAAGCAAATGTGTTCTAATAACAATCATTCCAGTAATACTTTTATACATTTTATTATAAATTAAAAATACCAGCGGCATCCCCATGCTTAGTCGTATCTAACAATCGACACGCAACAAAACAAAAGTTTCCAGAATTCACTGAACATTAAACTTATGAAGAAACTTTTCTTCTTTTTTTTTTTAAACTGACGAGAAAATGGCGCTGGGCCTGGGTTAAGGCTCAGAGTCCGGCGCTTCGCGCCCTCACCGTGGCACCCTTTGCACTCCTCGTCGCTCTTCTTTTGTTTCTCTCTTCGTTATAATAGCTTTCCTTCTTGCAACTCTTTCAACCTCTGCTCTCCCCTTTCCTTACTCGTCAATGAGACAATCAGGCCTCATAAATATTCTGGCCTACAAGGCCTGACAAAACAACAAGATGGCGGCTTGTAAGACAAATCGTACATTCTGACGACATTACGTACACGTCTTAGAAGAAGGTGTGAAAGCAAATTACGTCATCGCGTATTTTGATCCGGGATAACACAAACGTAATATCACAAACGTAATAATTATGATGGAACATAGATGCGAAAACAGGAATCCCTATCTTAGACAAGGTTTTGACAAAATAGTGTGGTGGGATTAATTAAGATCAGAGAGTGAGTGGCATGTGAGTGAGTCGAACATAAATGTGACGTAACGCTGTGACGTAGGGTAGACGGACAATGAAAAGGAGACTGTGACGTAGGGTAGAAGGACAGGACATCAAAATTTTGCCCCTCATCCCAGTGCTTAGTCGATACTCGATACGCAAAAATCCAAGGACCACAAATCAAAGAAGAAATAACAGAACAACGGAAGAAGTCAAAGAAGAAGAGGAAGAACTCTCGAATAAATCAAGAAAGAGGAAGAACTCTCGAAGAAATCAAGAAAGAGGAAGAAGAAACCAAAGACAGGGAAGAAATCAAAGAAGAAATCAAAGGAAAGAAAATCAAGATCAAAAATCACAAACAAACAATGATCCCACCCTTTCAATACCCATTCCCTCCACTGCACCTGGAGGGAGTGAACAAATTTCTGGATTTGTCATTTTTTGGGTTGATTCGTGGCACCCATGTCTAAACACATCTAGAAACTTCACTGGTTTAGAAAAAAAGGGTGCCAGTTTTTCCATTAACATTTAGGGCCTCCATTTTGAATTTCAAAATGGCCACCGCCAAAAACTTCTTTTGAAAATAATATTGCAAATTAACCATAACTATCCATTCAAATGTCATACAATATTTATTTTATTTTATCTAAACTCATATAAAGGGGACAAAGATTCATTAGAAGCAAACTAAGAGCACGAGAAATACTCTAAATATTGGAAAAAAATTCAAGATGGCCACCTGATTTCGGGGCTTTTCTATGTAAAATGCCATTACTTTTGAACCAATAGACATAAGAACATGTTTTTGGTGTCTAATCATATGATTTGGCACAGGAGGATTCCAATAATAACAACATATTTATGATTGGAACACTCTTTGTCAATCCTCCAAAACATTTAACAGAAATAATATAGAGCATGTTATTCAATATAAATTTATTTGGGTGGTTATACAATTAGAAGATGGATATATATATTTTTTAAAGGTATGAAAATGCTTCATGTATGAATCAGGAGTGTCAATGTTACTGATTAAACATTTATAATTGTCATTGCTTCAATCATCTTCTAGATCTTCGCTAATCATTGGTGGTGTTATGTTCGTACAGCTGTCGCCTCCCCACCACATTTGCAAAGTTCGGTACAGACCACACTGTTTCCTCTGCATGAGCATCTTCTTGAACACTTTGATTTCTCACAGTTACACCTGATGAGCTGCAGCACTGAGACTGGAGCTGGTGCAACCTGAGAAAGAACAATCAGTAGCTTTTTGTCTTGGTTTTGCCACCCCAAGGTCAAAGGGTCAAGAAAAGTTAGGTTCAATACCATATCCTGGTGCCAGATATTACACTGGACATGGGCATGGTGTATATGTTCAATCCATGCTCCCTGAGTCGGTGGCAGTTTGTCAACTCCTTGTTCATCTGTGAGTTGCTTGAACAAAAACCATCTCAGCATCTTTGCTTGCCCAAAGTGGACTCCAGCTGGAGAGAAAAGAGAGCAAAGAAACTCTTCACAACCACGAAGAACTTCTTCAGATGGCTCATTCCCTTCGCCAAGGTCAACTAGTGCTCTCAGAATGGTGGTGCTTGCCTTCAGGAAAGTTGTAAAGCACCCCTTCTTTCCCTTCCCTTGGATATGTCCTGCCGTATCACAGCCTGTGAGAGCATGCCAGTTGATCAAAGCTGCTGATTTATCTGGGCCAAGCTTGTCATATATAGGCTGTAGGAAGACTTTCCGTCGTCTTTCGCTTGTGCCAATGATTAGTGCAGAATGGTTGCCAAGTAGTGGTGTTCTTCGTAGAGCCAGATGTAGCACATCAGTGTCTTGTGAATATATGTGGACATTCATTCCATTGCTCGCAACTTCTACAGCATGATAAATTATAAGAGTGTCCGCCTCTTCCTGTGTGCTGACACCGGTCATTGTTTCAACTTCATAATTCGTCATGACCTCTTTCCGTGTTGCAGTCATAACCTTGACGGTACTGTAGTGGATGAGCTGATGGGAAAGGCAGAGAGTTAGTGAATCCTTTGTGCTGCTGCTGGCGAGAAACGTCTTTTTGTCTTTGATGCCTGTTGAGTCTTGAACAATGTAGGATTTAGTTCCCTTCAGCTTGCCTTTCCACCGCTCTCTAGTCTGCTCCTTCAGTGCTGCATTCTTGGTGTAATTATCAAATATAACTCTCACTTGACAATATCCACGAGCCTTTGAGTCAATGAGTGTGATAAAGGATGTTGCAAGTTCTTTGCAAGTCTTGAAATTTTTGACTGCCATTAATTCCTGTACCACTCCCATTCCATCAACTACAAGACATGTCTCAGATCCCTCTTCAAACTCGGAAGGTTGTGCAGAAGCTTGAGCTGTGTCATTCGCCAACAGATCTTCCAGAAGCTTTATCACTGTGCTCTTGTCTGTAGTGGGATGAATAGATCCATCTGGTGCCACGAGAATTTTGTTGGTGTAGGCAAACTCATGCATGCCAATCATTTCTTCCAGATTGACATTTTCTCGACATGACCGGGCAATAACCAACAGTCTGGCAAAGAGTGATGTGGTTGCCTTCAAGGTCAACACCTCAGATTCTATGTTCAATTTAATGTCTTTTGCAGCAGACACCCATGTTTTCTGCTTCACTTTGGTCATCTTGTCACACAAATTGACACGCCCAATGATTCGGTCTTCCACAAACTTTTTGTAAGCTTCCATGCCAGTCTCCTCTGTTGCTAGGATACTTTGTTGAACTTCATCAGGAATGATCTCCTTTGACATGAGTTTGAACATGCAGCCTTTAGAGTCTAAGTTCTCACTTTGGAATAAGTTGCACGGTGCTAACACTGCCTTCAGCTGAGCAATAGAGCGTTCTTGGCAAGCAATTTTTGTCTGAGTGAGTTGATGATGCTGTGGTGGTGCAGTTGTGCTTGTAGTAGCTACAAGTTGTTCTGACTCATCAGCAAGTCGTGCCAGCTCCGGAGCAGTAAGACAAAACTTCAAGAGCATTGTTGGAGATGTTGTTATTCCAGAGATCCCACCTTGGCCTTTTGTTGATTTGTTAAGGTGTTCCATCGCCTGATCAACACCAATTCGTGTGAATGGAATACGGTTGCTGGTATTTACTGCAAACTCACCATTGGTGAAGCTTTGCCATAGTTGTGGATGAGAAGTTTTTATGGCACCAATGCATGCAATGAACTCTGGAATGTTTTGAGCATAATCTAGCCTGGAATAGGCAAAGAAGGACTTGCAAAGATGTTCCAGTGATGCCAAGTAGAGGTGCCAGTTGCCTTCCCTTATAGCCCTCTGAAACTGTAGCAGTGTCATCACCTGCTGCATGTACATCCTAGCCCATTTATACATTGCATTTGTCTTATGACTTGCATCAAACTCTTGTAGTTGTTTTTCAAGATTCAAGGATTCTATCTCCATTAAGAATGCCTGGTGTGCTTCTGCAACACCTGTCTTATCCCTGCATGCTTCAGTGAGCGTCTTTACACTGGCTACCAAGGCATCACGTACAACATGGTGATCCTCAAGGAATTTCTCCAACCAGAGATCGAAGAGTGCCTGAAGGGTTAACTGATGAGCTTCAATCGCTCTGTTGTAATGATTGCCATTTAAAATCTGTGATACAGTCACACTACTGTACAGATCTCTTTCTTGCCATGCGTCATTGAGACCACTGCCTTCAATTGTCAGTCATAAGCACCTAATTGCACAGATCACTGTGTGGAATGCTCCTGGGCTAACACCCACTTGTTCCTGAAATCTGGATGTATATACTCGTGTTTCACAACTCTCTTGTATAAGTCCATGTCCAAAGGCACAACGAGAGTACTGTTTGCTCCGGACACAACTGTGTTCAATTTAGTCAGCTGATCCAATGCAGTAACTAATGTGGGCCATTCAGTAGCTCAGCAGCATTGATGATAGGCAGACTGAACGTCTTGTCGATTACTGGTAAGGTATCCTGATCATTTGGGGTGTGTAAGAGTGAGTTATAAGCTGACCACAAATGTACTTGTTGCTTTTCAGTTCTTTGATTGGCTACCAGTCCCTCCTGTTCTATGGTGGTTTCTGCCGATTCATCGGGCTGTGATGTACTTGAATCAGACAAATCTGGAGCTTCAGAGTTAACACCAGGCAAGTTGATGTTTGTTGACAAGCTTCTTCTGTTTCAATAGCGAGCTGTCATCCAAGCAAGGTCATTGACTTGTGAAGCATCAAACAGCTCATCATATACACCCATCTTGTAGCTGGGATACTGTGGACTTGCCTGTGGTTTTGGACTGCCTTCGATAGTACAAGGCAGTAACTGGATAACATTCTGTGGGACATTCCTTAGAGTTTCTGATACAGGCTGTTGGCTACTGAGGTGAAGTTGGTTAAGTATCGTTTCACCATCACCTGATGACTGATACACTCCAATGACCATGCCATGGAAACTGTGTTTCCCATCTGGCGTGTCAACTTTCTTGTCAATGTTATCCATTGATGCTCGTATGGTCTTGTTTTTCAGAAGACCTAGTGGAACATAAACACCATACTCTCTCATGTTTTCATATACAGAAATGGCAATGCTGTTACATATCTTCTGTACTGTCATATGTAACCACTACACCGGCATTGTTCAGCAGTGTAGTTGCCTTTTGACTGCGGAAACCATGATACATGTACAAGGACAGTCCTACTGAGTAAGGGCTCTCAAACATACACCGGAAATCAGCTGTATTTGATTTTGGTATCAGAGACATTTGCCTCTTTGTTTTGCATGTTTGCACTATGGAATGTGAAAGAGTGCGACATGTGTTGCTGAGCTCTTTGGCTCGTGTGTCTGTCGTTGCAGCTTGAGTTCCTTGTAATGTCCACCTCATCATAGCAACTAGTTCTGCAGGTACACACTGTTCTTCACAATTTGTCAATGAGCCATTAAAGGTCCATGGGTTAGATTCGCGGGCTTGCAAGATAAATTGCCTGATAAGTTTTGAGCAATGAAAGATGGTCTTCATGTCTCGTCTGATAGCTAAAACATCACGTTCCTCCACAACAGCATGTATTGCTGACCGAACAGTTTCCTTCGAATGAATGACTGCAGGTTTTCTTCCTTTTGCTTCAGTAATTGTGAAGTTTGATATTTGTTGTTCTATTTTGGTGAGTAGCACTGCACGTGTAATCTGTGGGTTTGGAATGCCATGATTGTACATAATTTGGTTGTATCCTGTTGCTACTTCACTCAAAGTAAGGATGCTTCCTTGATCTATAGATTCCTGCAATTCAGCACTGAACTCAATCTCTACAGAAATAAATTCCACTGTATTTTCTGCCTGATGTTCTCTGTTGCTGATGCTTTCTTTGGCTTGTATGTACTTACGCCAGTTAATGGTATGGCAATTTTTGTGATATTTAATGTCCCTTGAAAGAAAGTCGCCATCAGTTATAATGTTTGCCAGGTTTACTTCCCATTGTTCATTCCCGCTAACATCAACTATGTTTTGGATTGACACTCCAATATCGACACTTCGACAAGTAATAAGGCGTTCTGTCTTACCACCACAAATCTTCTCGTTCTGACAGAAGAAACAGTGTTCCTTTTGGAATGGAGGGTAACGAGATCTTGTTAGTGTGCTGGTAGATGCAGGAGTTGCTTGCTTTGGGGTGTTAGATGTTTGTGATGCGGGAGGGCGACCACCGACTTTGCTGTATGACAATACACTTGATTCTTGAGATAAAACTGCTTTGTCATATCTAGCTTTGTCTCTCTCAATGTGTTGCTTGTGTGTTGCTTTACCATGACATGATTTGTGCCACACTGCATGTTGGTTGTTCAGTTCTTTTCTAGATATGCCACTCTGTTCGTTTGCATCAACAACTTACTCAGGGTTTTGATATTGAGCACTCTTGCTTATACAGTGCAACAATGATTGGTATGATTCCAGTTCTGGTAGTCGCAGATGCTCCAGTTGATGAACACCTTTAATGTCAATGAACTTGTCTCCTTGACACAACAAGCAGATTTGAAAGTCAATGGAAGGTTCAGTTGCACGCTTCTTACATGATGGTTCTCCACAGGACGCCATGGTTAATCTGGAATCATAACCATAAGTGAAATTTACAAGTTGCCATAAATTTCAATGCCTTAAGTATTTTATAGGATGGTATGTCCACTGTGTATTTTTGGTCTTCTGAAATAAAGCAACAAGTTATTTGGTTCACAGTGGATATGCATAAAATTGTAAGCAGAAAATATTTGTCAGATACCAGAAATAAGTGTCACATTCATACCAATATTTCTTGACATTAACATCAAACCTGTTGATATCCATGCAAACAGAGTTCAGATGAACAGTTGTCTCAACTACAATGCATTTGGTACCCAAACTCTATTTGCACACACTTTGAATTATATGTTCAAAATCACGTTAAATACCGAAAAATCATACATATAGGGTAAAAACAGCAGCCATTTAGAAATTCAAAATGGAGGCTCGAAAAGCTCATAGAAAAACTGGCACCCTTTTTTTCTGAATCAGTGAAGTTTATAGATGTGTTTAAACACGGGTGCAAAGAATCGACCCAAAATTTTACTTTTTTACATAAGCCCACAGACTACTGTGGCATACTTTTGGCTGTCCCACATAAAATACCCGGTCACGGTCCATCCGAATGACAATCCTACGAGGGATGTGGGTGACCGTGCCATCCTCCTTGACCCAAAACTTAACACGATACTGCCAAGCGCCAGTCCATATACCCAAACCATTTTCGATTAATCATGGTGGGCTCTTAACATCAACATATATTGACAACCAATAACAGACATCATAATCAGTTATGCTCTCATTGTCGAGGTGCACCATCACGACCCTCTCATAGGCAGAGAGGGCCTCGACTACCCAATCAGCCAGGAAACCAGCTGAATGGGCGGTAGTCCACCTCATCCAGAACTCGGCAAGCCTTCTAATGAACTGGAAGTACACATCAAATCCATGAGCCAAGGAAATGAAACAGTAAAAATCCTCAGCCTTGAACTCCAACATGCGCAACATTACCGTCTGCCCAAATACCTCACTTGATGGAATGGGTCCCGCCTTCTCAAACTTGAACGCAGTTATGGCGCCTGCTTGCCATGCCGGAGACCTGGGGAGGGTGGGGACAACACGAGGAAAGAGGGGGGGGGGGGAGGGAGGTGGTCACAAGGAAGCGCTAGGCTACCTTCCTGCCTGGTAGGCGAGGCCTACCAACAGGAGGAAGGCCAGGGAAAGACAAACGAAAACACGGGACGAACAGGACAAAAATTATAATAAAAACAGATAGACGAGATGGGGAAAATAAAAATGCACAAGAAAAACACAACAGGGGTACAAAGGGAGCATTTCAGACAGAACCATGCCCCACTGAGGCTCCCAAGTATGTACCACATGCACATGTCAAAAACAGTCAACATATAAAGGAAAACAAAGACTCACTCACATCTCTCACCTGTGAATTTCGGTTTGCGCTGTTACTGATGATTCGCCAACAAGTGATGAAACCGGTCCGGCAGCTGAAGGGATGTGTAGTTTTGGGATTCTCATGTGTGTACTATTTGTGAATGTCTTAACCGCTGTGGAGGAACTTTGGGAAGGGTTTGAAACAGCAAAGGGCTTATCTTGGGGAGCCTTTCATCGTTGCTTTATGCAGCATATTTGGTGAGAAGAGCATGGGAGGAGTAAATTTATTTATATTATCCTAGCTACCTGGATTAATTGATTAGTTGCGAGTTAATTGGTTATTCCCTCCATTCACAGGTGAGAGATATGAGTGGGTCTTTGTTTTTCATTAATGTATGTGCATGTATATATATATATATATGTTCAAAAAGTATCCAACCTTAATTTTTCGTGCGTAAACAAATGAAGCTAGGGAGGCGTGGTTTGGTGCATGTATGCAGGCGATCCTAATTCGTTTGCGTGAATATTTTCCCGCCTGCAGAAGCTGTCAGTCTCCGACAGACCGCCGATGAGTGAGGAAGTGTAAGTGAGCGCCGTCGGATTTTCGTTTTTGACAAATTGGCGGAAAAACTTGAACAACGCAACTGCATCAAATTTTATGTAAAGCTTGGCGATTCCCAAGTGGAAACGATCCGCAAGATTCAACAGGCCTTCGGGAACGAAGCAATGGGCACCACACAGATAAAAGAGTGGCACAACCGCTTCAAAGATGGTCGCACATCAGTGGAAAGTGAAGCACGTTCTGGTAGGCCCTCAACATCCCGAAATGAGATCGTCATTGACCAAGTGAGGACCCTGCTGATGCAGGATCATCGAATCACGATCAGAGAATTTGCAGACGAGGCGGGCGTCAGCATTGGATCCGTTCATTCCATTGTGACTGAGGATTTGGGCATAAGGAGAATCTCAGCGAAGTTCGTGCCAAAGCTGCTAACGATCGAGCAGAAGCAACTCCGTTTGGAGATCGCACAGGACATGCTGGAGACTGTGAACAGCGATCCCAACTTCTTCAACACAGTGATCACTGGCGATGAGACCTGGGTTTATGGGTACGACCCAGAAACAAAGTTCCAGTCATCACAATGGAAGCATCCAACATCCCCGAGGCCAAAAAAAGCAAGGAAGGTCCGCAGCAATGTCAAAATCATGCTGACCGTCTTCTTTGACTCCAGTAGCGTGGTTCATCACGAGTACGCACTACACGGCACAACCATCACCAAAGAGTACTACCAAGAGATACTGCGTCACCTTCGTGAAGCTGTGTGAAGCAAACGGCCAGACCTGTGGGCAGCGGTCAATTGGCAGCTCCATCACGATAACGCACCCGCCCATTCTTCACATTTGATACAGAGTTTCCTGGCCAAACACAACACATCTGTGCTTCGCCAGGCTACCTACTCTCCCGACATGGCTCCGTGTGACTTCTGGCTTTTCCCCAAGCTGAAAATGCCCCGGAAAGGGACCAGATTTCAGTCCAGAGAAGACAACATGTGGAATTCGACGGACCAGCTGCGCACCATCCCAAAAGATGCGTTCCAGCGCTGCTTCCAACAGTGGCAGAACCTTTGGGAGAAATGTGTGGCAGCCCAAGGGGACTACTTTGAAGGAGATTGGTGTAAGTTTGTTGTATCTGGATAAGAGTATTTTTTATGAACAAAGGTCAGATACTTTTTGAACACACCTCGTGCATATATATATATATATATATATATATATATATATATATATATATATATATATATATATATATATACATATATATATATATATATATATATATATATTGTTGCGAATTCGCGCCCGCCGGCGTGCGAACGGCCACGTGACTCGAATCGCGGCACGTTGCCCACCGGACGGACAATTCTGTCGTGACCCTCTCGGACTAACGCCGGGAGTTAGTCACGGGTGGGCCTTTCGGCCTCACCACGATCATGCCAATAGGCCACCCGCGTGGGATAGGGTTATTCGCCAAACTCGACCTACCTAAGTATCCACGCGGATGGTAAACCGAGCGATCGCACCTCGCCACAGGTCGACTCCAGACACGGGCCGCTTAAGCGGTCCGTTCCGTACTATCGGGATAACCGAGCGGTGTTATCGTCGGCCTCGACGATTCCGATTACTTATCGGGCGTATTAAGCCCACTACGAACCCTTTACGTGAAGCAAGATGGAGATTCAAACGAAGGAAAGGATGCAGCGAAACGGGGAACAAGTTCACACAAGCACTTTATTCACACGACACACGGAGAGCACACATACACAGCCAAACAGTCAGAATGCACATAAAGCAAATGCAAGAAGAAAACAATAAAAGCAACGATGACGCAGAGCTACAACCGACTACGCGAAGACACGGCAACACTTATACAGTTTTACTTCACAAGACACGGCGCCACAAGTTCCATACAAAAAAAAAACCCGAAAAGAAATGGAAGTGGTCACTTCCCTGTGCGCGCATAGAATCCTTCTCCGCGCCCTCAGCTCCCGCTCCTCCGGCGTTGTCAGCGAGCTCGTGCTTCGCGCCGGCACGTGTCGCCGTTCGACGCTACGGACCGGGGTTTTGGGGAATGAACGGGGTTTTCAGCGCTCTCTCGGTGCGGACGGGGGGCGGGGGAAGAAATCAGACACTCGGGGTCGAGAGGGAGAGGAAATGGCGGACGCTCCGTCCCACCAGCGGTGTCTCGGGACCACACCAACTCCGGCGAACCCTCGGACAAGAACCCTCGAACAGGATATCTATCTCTATCTCTATCTCTATCTCTATCTCTATCTCTATCTCTATCTCTCTCTCTTTCTTCACACCGTCGTTTGTCCAAAAGGTCCAAGGCTCATCAGGATCAAGGGCTCCGCAGGGATCAACAGGCCGGCAGGAACAACAACAACCCCGCAGGGATCAACCGGCCGGCAGGAACAACAACCCCGCAGGGATCAACAGGCCGGCAGGAACAACAACAACCAAAAGCCTCTACGCAGATCCATCCCTTTTGATATCGCGGGGCCCCGCCGCGTTGCTCCGCCCCGTTCTTTGCTCCACCCCCCTTCGAGGCGCTTCGAGAAAGGTCTCGAAAGGGGGCGTTCCTCCTCCCTGGCCGCGTCACACCGCGCATCCACCCATCGGGCGCCAGCTGCCCCCACCCCGCTTCTCCTCCCTCACACCAAGTGCGGAGAAGAATGGCGCGAAAAACCACCGAGCCCCTTGTTGGTTTTTGCTTGAAATAAAAGATAGAAAAAGAAAAACGACTGACTCAAAGCGTCGCAGTCCGAATGAATCACATTAATTCCCTCTAAACAACGGGTTTGGGGCTAACTACACATGTACTTAAGAGATACCTCACCAACGGGACCTGAATGGGGGTTTGCGAATTTCCACAGCCGTAACAATATATATATATATATATATATATATATATATATATATATATATATATATATATATATATATATATATATATATATATATATATATTGTTACGAATTCCGCCCGCCCGGCGTGCGATCGGCCACGCAAGTCAAATCGCGACGCGTTGCCCACCGGAACAGACAATTCAGTCGTGACCCTCTTGGAACTACCGCCAAGGAGCTAGCCACGGGTGGGGGTTTAACCTCACCACAACCCAGTCCGCATTCTATCCGCGCGAAATAGGGTGAATCGCCGAATGTCGATATACCTAAGTACCCGCGCGGGTAGCATACCGAGGAGTTTTACCACGCCGCAGGTCGACTCCAGACACGAACTGCTTAAGCGGCTCGTTCCGTGCTGAAGGGATAACCGAGCGGAGTTATCGCCGACCTCGACGGTTCAGATTATTCATTGGGTGTCTACACCCACTACCAATCCCTTACATGATGCAAGATGGAACTTTCAAACGAAGGAAAGGACGCAACGAAACGGGAAAACAGTTCAACAAGCAAGTAGTTTATTACACACGCAGACAAGGCACGTATTTACAGCCATACAGTGAAAACAAGCACGTATATACAGTCATACAGTAAAAGCAAGCAAAAGAGTTACCCACCGAATAAAGCAATGTACAAGCACTTATTCAGGTTTAGTTAAAAGACTGGCGCCACACACATTTACACAAAAAGCAAATAAAAGCCACCCTCATAGGCAAGGGGGCAGACAGGTCCGTGGACCAAATGTACGTGGGACCTGGGTGAGCGGCCAGGTCCACGAGACTGAAGGGGTCTTATTCGTGCCCTCGTGGCGCGATGGCGGGCTCGTCGCAATGTCAGCGTAACGTGCCTGACTCCGTGCCCCTGGCGTGGTCAGTGAGCTCCTTCAGGCGTGCGTTGCGCAGACACGTGTTGGTCGGTCGACACCACGGTTGGGGTGGGGAACGGACGGGGTTACCGGCGCTATCTCAGTGTGGATGGGGGAAATTGTTGATGCTTGGGGTGGAGAGAGGGGAATGGCGGACGCTCCGTCCCGCTAGCGGGCCTTGGGACCGCACCGACTCCGGCGAACTCTCGCCCGAGCGCTTTTCCGCTTCCCTGCTTCACTCCGCGACTCTTCCCTCGACCTCAACTCCGAGCTCCGTCCCCTTCGCCGTCCGATCCCCACAAACACACGACTCAGACTCCACGACCTCCGTCTTCACTCGACCAGCCAGCCCAACACCCATCTCTTTTTCCAGAGCCTTGTGCTCGCGTCTTTATAGACCGGGGGAAGAGCGTGTATGTAAATTCGCAGATCAAAACGCACTTGGAGGCAGGGCCATGTCAACCGATGTTCAGCCATTGGTCGGGCAAAAAGGGGCGTGAGCCTTTCTTGATCCTAATTTCCTCCTAAAAGGAATCCACATGCATCACGCTTAGGAGCGGGGCCACCCGACGCTCGCCCATTGGACGGAGGAAAAGGGGGCGTGAACCTCCCCTGATCCGATTTCCTCTCCCATAAAGGCATCAATTTGTACTCGCGGCTCGACGCGTTCGGCAACAACCACCGAACGGGCCCTAGACTTAATTATTAATTAATTATCAATTATTAATAGACTTAATTAATTATTCACGACGTTCGGTGTTGACAGGTGGTGTGGTTGATGGTTGTGGAAGGAGAAAGGCGAAGGTTGTGGGGGGTTTGCTGTGGTAGTTTGGTTGTTGGCGGGCGTCGTTTGAGAATGGCGGTGAAGCGATGCTTGCAGGATGGAGTTGTGGAGGTAAAGAGGCGAAGGTGGCAGTGTTTGAGTTGTTGGGGGATTATTGGTCCAAAATAACGATAGAGAAAGAAAAATGGTTAACTCAAAGGGTCGCAGCCCGGATGAATCACACATATTCCCTCTAAACAACGGGTGTTAGACTAACTACACATGAACTTATCAATATATCTAACCTGAGGACCTTTCTGGTGTATTGAAAATTTCCACAGCCATAACAATATATATATATATATATATATATATATATATATATATATATATATATATATATATATATATATACATATATATATATATATTGTTGCGGGCTGGGGGTCAGGTGAGAAGACCACTATGGAGGGGGGGGGAGCTATCTCGGCTCCCAACAGACTCCCGGGAATTGTAGACCTTCGCACACGGATAATTGCGTGATGCGGCGGGTCGCTAACCGAACGTGGACGCCAATAACAACCACGTGACCTAGGGTCCTCCCGTCTATGGGTTTACTGGGTTACCTAATTATTCACATGATTAAATTACCGGGGAACACGCCCTCGGTATGCCTTGTCCAAACCGGATCACTTTACCGGATCGGATGCAGCTGAGCGACACTGTCAAGGACGTACCGGCTAAAAGGAACGGATCGTTGGGAATAAAGTCCCGGCTAAGCTCGGATTCGGACCATGCTGGATCAATGCAAGAAAAGACAAAAACGAGCTGGGAACATTTCAAATAATAATTTATTTATAAGCAGGTGAGTAAAAGTATGTGGCACCGGGAATAGTTAATTAGGGTGTGTTGTGCAGGAATAGAAAGAAGCATGAGGTGCGGCAATGTACAAGGAACTTATGAAAGAGAACACAGAGCAGACTTAACCCGAAATAATAATAATAATAGTAATCTTCTACAATCTTACTTATGTGGACAGGCGCCAGGACAACTCACTCACACACACACACACACACACACACACACACACACACACACACACACACACACACACACACACACACACACACACACACACACACACACACACACACACACACACACACACACACACACACACACACACACCCGATGAAGAGGAGTTATTGAAACAAGAAGGGAGAGGAGCTGAGGCTATGGTCTCTCGGTACCTTGTGCAATGAATTGCCCGAACGCGCCACCAATACGTTTGAGGGGAATGCTCTGTGGTGCGATACCTCCCCGATAGCTGGCGCGTCGTCTCTCGCTTCATACAGCTAGTGTCGAGATGCGACCGTCAGTGTGAAGGAGGGACTTGAGTTGAGAGGGTGGAGTCAGCAGGCGATGACGACAGGAGGGCGGAGTCCAAGCGATGATGAAGTCCAGCTCATGTGGGGGCAGCAGAACAGAGAGAGAACGAACGGTCTTGCTCCGACCTTTCTAGGCCCCACGGCGCGGGACAGGGATCCACCCCAAAGAAATGCGTCATCACGCAAATCAGGTGCTCTGATTGGCCCCGGCCCCCCGTGTGGCCCGGCCATGATGGCCGGAAGCAGCAACATTCCTCTTCCGGCAAGGTGACCCCAAGCCTTGAAAATGTCTCGCTCCGACCTCATGACATGATATGAATCGCTCACACCGAACTCCGCGTCATGAATTGCCTTACAAGAACCCCCGGGCCGTTCCCTGACGACGGGCCGAAGGTGGCGTCGGTCCCGCATGCTTGCCCAGGCACCACCGATTAGCGCTGATCAATGCCTGCTCCATGATGCGTCACACAGCCCGAGTGATCCAACTTGCACATCACACCTCTGCCCGATCACGGCTTCACTGGCCGGAGAGGCGAGAAGGTAAGATGTTATGGCAAACCCATGCACAGACAGTAAGATGTGTCCATTCATGCCCTGCTCTGTATGATAAGGTGTCACGCGCTAAGCACGGGTCTGCCTTCGAGCACGTTCCGTAAAGTGCACACGGATCCGCCATGGCCCACGTGGTCAGCGCTTGCATTCGCCCGATTCTGCTGTCGTGTGCGCAGGGCGAAACCCGATCGATATAATTAGTCCAGAAATGGGTTGAAAAGTATGCGCTGCCCATATCATGCACAACGTGGCGTGGTTGTCGTTCATTTGCTTCTGTGTTGTGCAAAACCATAAACCAGAAAAGTACAAATGAAGTTAGTGGTGTAAGCAAACCTAGCTACGAGATCCCCGCAATGCACGTCCCATTTGACCCACGAAACAAAAGGGTGTGGTGAATGGAAGGTCGTGACGTGTGACCACGTGATGCCCGGCTCGAGCACAGAAGAGATAAAGCTGAGGTTCGGCTCGGCCGCGGGGTTTTGTCCCTGGGGCATTGCCGTTGTATGTCGCCGGCTCACTTGGTGCTCATTGAATGGTGAGAACACTGATTGATATATAATACTGATTTATTTTGCGGTGATTAGTTGCGCGAGTGTACCTTACTGCTTGTACTCCATACTGCGTTTGTAATTCCTGGTGTGCCCATAGAAGCGGCTTCAATCAAATGGAATAAAGCCTACACTCTGAAGGTTCTTCTCTCGTCTTCATTTCAATTTATTCAATTTGGTTTTCTCGGCTCTCTCAACCAACGATGGACAAGATCTACAAACCAGAGAGGTTCGACGCAGACCCAAACGCGACTGACGCAGAAATGAAATGGTCGCATTGGTTCTGTTCCTTCTCATACTATCTGACCATCATCGAAGAGGGAGCTGACAAATTTGCCGCTCTCGTGAATCATGTCTCGCCCAGCGTATACAGGCTCTTCTCGGAGTGCGACACTTACGAAGCAGCGATCGACGTGCTGCAGGCGCTCTACGTGAAGCGCAAGAACGAGGTACACATACGACATCTTCTCAACACACGCAGGCAAGCTGCCGGGGAGACAATCGATCAGTTCCTGCAAGCTCTGAATCAGCTGGGAAAAGACTGCAGCTTCCGGGCCGTAAGCGCCGAGGAACACCGAAAGGAAGCGACACGGGAGGCATTCATCCAAGGACTCAGATCAGCCCACATACGGCAACGCTTACTAGAGAAAGCGCAACCCACTCTTGACAAGGTAGTCGATCAGGCTCGAGCGATGGATACGGCACAGCAGCAATCTGAGTGATTTGGGACACCGATGCTGCTAATGAACGCTGCTACGATGGGAACTCAAGGAACCCCACTGGCACAGACACAGCCAGACATAGGGGATGGAGAAACACCCGAGGAGCCGGATACACAGGCCACGTCAAACTCCTCAGCTGCTACTCCGGTTGGTAAATGCTTCTTTTGTGGGTACAAAAGGCACCTCCGGCAAAAATGCCCCGCCAGAGATGCCACATGCATGAATTGCGACAAGAAAGGGCATTATGCCAGGGTATGTAAATCTACTCTAAGGAGAAATAAACCCACTTCTGCGGCTCTCTACTCGCAAAATAAATTAACTGCAGCCTCCCCGGGGAATCTATCCAAGGCTATCATCAACGTACGAATTAACGGGCATATGGCTGAGGCACTGATTGATACCGGTAGCTCTGAAAGTTTCGTCAACAGCTCGCTAGTGAAGGGCAGGAAATGGATAATCCACCCGACAGACAATACGGTATGCATGGCCGCCACCTCACTACAATCCCGCGTACGAGGGTACTGCAAAGTCGAATTGGACGTAAAAGGGTACACGCATCGGGATGTAAGGGTACTGGTGCTTCGTGATTTGTGCGCAGACGTAATTCTGGGTCATAATGTCCTCAAGCAGCACACGAGCGTCGAAATACCCTTTGGAGGAAGCAAACCTCGTCTAATTTTAAATGCTTTGACCACCGCCGAGGTAACGTCCCCCCAGCTGTTCGCTAACTTGTCGCCGGTCTGCAAACCGATAGCGATCAAATCGCGGCGATATACCACTGCTGACATGAATTTCATCACTTCAGAAACCAAGCGATTACTGGAAGAAGGAATTATAGAACCGAGCGATTCGCCATGGCGCGCACAGGTGTTAGTAACCAGCAGTCAGAACCATAAGAAACGAATGGTTGTCGATTATTCCCAAACGGTCAATCGCTTTACCCAACTCGATGCCTACCCCCTGCCGCGCATAGACGTTACCCTTCCCGACGCTCTGAATTCCATACGCTCTCTGCTCTGCACGTCCACCAATGCGACTCCTCACGACCGAATGTTTACTCACCAACGACGTTATGTTGACGGCCAATCGGTGCCCGACTGGCTAACCCATCCCGGAACAGTGTTCATGAAACGCCCAGTACGACAAAGCAAGTATGAACCCATGGTGCAAGGGGTCGAGCTCATCGATACTAATCCAGAATACGCTCATGTCAGGCTCCCGGATGGCAGGGAGACCACTGTGTCGGTTCGTCATTTGGCTCCCTCAGGTACTCCCCCCGCCGGTACACCACCATCTGGCACACCTCCCTCTGACATTCCCTCCCCAGGTGTTTCTCCCCCAGGGACTCCACCCGAGAAGGGTGACGGCGGAGCTACCGCGTTCCACCCGGGGGCGATCGGGGAGACATCTCCGGCTCGAGTCGAGGCTCACCAAAAGGATCGGAAGCCTCCCTCAAGTGAAACCGCTATCTACTCCCGGAGAGGTCGACGAATAATACCCCCTCGCCGACTCAATCTGTAAAGGGGATTATCGGCATCCTCGATGCTCATGCCCCTATATGCTTGTTACATAATATATCGATGCTCATTACCATGCTCCTACAACTCAAAATAATCCTCACTGCTTGGCATGTATGCTTCTGTAGATTAGATAGTTCGCATTGCTTGAAATGTATACTCCTGTAGCGCTGAAGTAATCATGGTGCGTTAGCTGGGCCTCTAGTTACATTTTAAAGACGGGGAGAATGTGGTGAATGGAAGGTCGTGACGTGTGACCACGTGATGCCCGGCTCGAGCACAGAAGAGATAAAGCTGAGGTTCGGCTCGGCCGCGGGGTTTTGTCCCTGGGGCATTGTCGTTTTATGTCGCCGGCTCACTTGGTGCTCATTGAATGGTGAGAATACTGATTGATATATAATACTGATTTATTTTGCGGTGATTAGTTGCGCGAGTGTACCTTACTGCTTGTACTCCATACTGCGTTTGTATTTCCTGGTGTGCCCGTAGAAGCGGCTTCAATCAAATGGAATAAAGCCTAAACTCTGAAGGTTCTTCTCTCGTCTTCATTTCAAAGGGGACTATCTAAACGTATATTAATGGCACAACTGTCTTGGGACCACTATATGTTAGATTCCATATATACTGAACAAAAATATAAACGCATTACTTATTACGATTGTTACTATTTTACCTCGAACTCATTAATACTAAATCTTCACAAAAATTTGGTTATAGAATCCATGACAATTGAGCATTAAATTTCAAAGAGTTCCTTGGGAATTCTGGCGACAGTCTTTGCGCTACAACAGCCGACACAACCGAGGTGTCACTGTCAGAGTTCACACAGTCAGTGGCGGGTGTGTCCACCGTTGGTGTCGGGCAGAGCGGTGCATCTCCGGCGCATGGACATCACCAGATTATCGATGGTGGCCTGAGGGATGTTTTCCCATTCCTCCTGGAGAGCCACACGGAGCTGGCGGATGTTCTCTGGGACTGCGTAACGTTGTCGTACACGTCGATCAAGAACGTCCCAAAGGTGCTCGAAGGGCGACATGTCGGGAGAATATGGAGGCCAGTCGAGGACATCAATGTCCTCCTCACCGAGGAAGTCCATGCAGATCCTGGCAACATGGGGGCGAGCATTGTCGTGCTGAAACGTCACATGGTGAAGGCGCACAAACGGCACGACGATGGGTCTGAGTATCTCGTCCCTATACCGCTGCCCGTTCAAGTTGCCTTCAATGAAATGAAGCCGAGTGCGCTCTCCATGGCATATGCCTGCCCACACCATAACACTGGCACCACCGTGTGACACCCGACGAAGGACATTGGCGTCAGTGTAGCGCTCCCCAGCCCGACGCCAGACGCGGAGTCTGCCATCAGCCCGATACAGCTGGAACCGCGACTCATCGGTGAACAGCACTCTCCTCCATCGTGCGAGGGTCCAGCGCAAGTGAACATTGGCCCAGTTCAGTCGGATCTGACGCCGGACTGCAGTGAGGTCGAGTCCCCGGTGTGGTCGGCGGGCTCGGAGGTTGGCCTCCCTCAAGCGGTTACGCACCGTCTGGGCTGAAATGCGCCTGTTATGCAGCCCGACAGTCTCATCGGCAGTCCTCGTGGCCGCTCGGAGTCGATCCCGGAGATGTTGCAGCCTCATGTGACGATCCTGACCGGCGGTGGTCACACGTGGTCTCCGGGCATGTGGGCGGTTCACGGTGCTTCCAGTCTCTCTGAGGCGCGTTCTCAGGCGGCTAATGGTGGAGTGGTGGACATTGAAGTGTGCTGCAACGGCCCGTACTGACGTCCCAGCATTCAGCATGCCAATGGCGCACTCGCTCAAGATTTGTGACATCTGTGGCATGTTAACATTTGGCACCAGTCCACATTTTGGGGAGGCCTTTTATAGGGCAAGCTATAGGGAGTGTTTGTGTCCTGGTCACGCTCACTGACCATCACTCTGTCAAGCCCCATGGTGCTCATGGGAAGGATTACTCAACGTGTGAGTCCACACACTCAGAGTGGTCAATTTCAATGGGAACATCTGTCTTGAGCAAAACAAAGGAACCATTGCTCAAACATATCATCGGTTTGACCATTTTCCCATAATGGCAATCTTGACTTAGATATTTAGGTTGGTGCGTTTATATTTTTGTTCAGTATATGTTATTTTTTTTTTTTTTTTACGGAAAAATGTTCCATTGCACCATAAAATATTACACAATATGACATGTACCCCTGCAATATAATGGTCAGCTAACATGTGCCTTAACATGTTCCCCAGTTTACATTTGAATATCTGGAAGTTGCAAGTGCATACTGTGCACTGCATGCACAAATTGCCATGCACATACTTTTACTGAGTCACATGACACTGCTACACGTGTTACTGAACAAATTACAGCCCACCACGATTCGGTGATGCCTGGTGTTGGCTTCATGGTGAGGGTGGTGGGCTTTGGATCCTAGGATCCTGAGTTCAAATCCCCCTCGGCTGTTGAATTAATACCAAGTGGAGTTGACTCTGCCTGTCATCCTTCCGAGGTTAGCAAAATGAGTGCAAGCATGCTGGTATACTGTGTTGGAGTGGTGCCCTGTCCAGGATTGTGCCCAATAGCCAAGGAGACTGCTTCGGCAGCACCAATGCTCTGCACAGAGTATGGTCCCAATGGATATAATAGATGGATAGATGATTTGGTGAACCATCTCAGCTGTGAAAAACATTTTATTTTATTAATGTCTAAATGCCATAAACGTGATGCCACACCTTTCCGAAAATGAACGTTTACGTGCTATTGACATGCTTGAGACAGGAATGCCAAAAAAACGTCATGGCTAGTGTGATATAACTAAGTTTGAATGTAAAACGTTCATTCATGTTCTGCCCATGCCTTGCCTCAATGCATATTCATGTTACCTCCACCCATATGTCGAGTCATCCCTCATGCATATTTGTGCTCCACCCATATGGCGAGTCATCTCTGCTGCAAGTGGGCAAGAGCAGCGTTGCCCCGTCTGGTGGGACGTGTGCATGTATCTGGAGAAGGCACGGTTTTACCGACGCATTTGTGGCATTTTAAATAAAGAAAAAGTGATTTAAACCTCTGCAAATGTTGATTAAACTGCCTGAATCATTCTTAATCAGGAAACATGGACCGTTCCAGGATAGCTGGGCATTTTGGTGTTTATCGGAACACCATACAATCACTCTGAAGATGGTATCAACAAACTGGTAACATCTAAGACCGTCCACGTTCTGGGCAATCACATGCGACGTCATGTCGGCAGGATAAACATATCTGGTTGGTGAACCTTCGGAATCGGTTCCAGCCAGCAAGTTTAACAGCTCGCAGCATCCATGGCTTGTGATCAATCATTGCCAGAACTGTCAGGAATCGGTTACGCGAGTATAACATCCAACCACGATGACCAGTACATCAGATTTTGTTGCCACGTTATCGACATGCATGCCTAGCTTGGTGTAAACAACCTCTGAGGTTCAGGAGACAAGATTGGGCTGCTGTTCTCATCACAGATGAGCTAAGGTTCCATCCTCGACTCATCTGTAGTGATGGCCGGTGCGAGTTTTATCGACAGGAAGGGGAACGTTATGCTGATGCATGTGTTTTGCAACATTCGGCGTTCAGTGGTGGAAGCGTGATGGTATGGTGAGACATCACCGCACATCAAGGAACCCGGCTTGAGGTCATCAATGGCAATTTGACATGTATTCGGTACCACGATGTTCTCCGTCCTCACGTCCTCCCGTTCCTGGAGGTCCATGGACGTCACACCACACTTTAACAGGATAACGCACATCATCCCATCACACTAATGTTCACCGACTTGATCGCACAACAGAACATTCCCACACTTCCCTGGCCACCTATTTCACCTAATATTCCTCCCATAGAACATGTGTGGGATGAAACGAACGACAATTGCGCCGTCTTCAAAACCAAGTGGCGACGTTGGCCCGACTGTGGCAGGCTTTAATTGGTACAGATCTGGAATTGCATCCCTCAAGCCTTCTTAAAACATGTTGTGTCCTCAATGTGGCGCTGCTGCCAAGAGTGTTTCGAAGCAAATGGTGGTCACACCAGATACTGAGCTGTTAACTGACTTTTGACCGCATCTCTCTTCGAGCCTTTGGACTCTGGAGCCATGTCTTGCACACATGTGTTGACAAATCCCATGTCGATTTCATGTTTATCAAACACTAAATGTTGATATGACCAAATAACATGATGTGCTTGTTTTCATTTCTCATTTCTCATTTCACATGCAGTAAGTGTAAATGATGCACAGAACTTTTTTTCCCCGTTGGTATATACAGCATGATATCTCGAAAAATTGTGGATGAATTATGACACAACTTGGTGGATGAGTTGGTTAGGTGACAAGAACAAGCAGATTCCATTTTGCCTCAGGTCCGAATGCAGATCCGTCCTATCAGTAGGATATGCGTGGCGGAGGTACGCGTGCGGTATACTATACCGGTGCCGTTCTCGTTTCCATGTGATGGTCCAGAGGTACGCACAGTCACCTCTAAGCTGTCTCGCCTGGGTTTGATTGCCGACCCAGCTATAAACTGTCATCCCGGTGTTTTCCAGGCAAGGTTGTCCATCTATGTGTATGCCGTCCCTCAGATGGAGGTTAAATGGTCGTCCCACCTCCTGGCAATAGTTAGTAGACATCAAACATGAAGAAGGAGATGATGATGACTTTTCCCCACGTGGCAATGAAAACAGATGATTACCAATGCCACTGAAGGTGAAGGAGGTTCTGTTTTCACCCCTTTCTGTCTGTGTACAGGATGTCTCAAAAAGTTGTGGACGGATTTGGATGAAACTTGGTGGAGAGGTTGGGTGTGTGGTGAGGATGAACTGGTTAGATTTTGATTGAAGATCTGGATCCGTGTCCTTGAATTTTTAGTGATTCTTCACCATTGAAAGGACCAAAAATTAAATATTGTAGCATCTCTCAAAAAGTTATGGACGGATTCGGACGAATCTTTGTGGACAGCTGCTTGGGTCAATGACAAGGACGAATTGATTCAATTTTGTTGAAGATCCGAATCAGGATATGAGAATTTTTTTTTTTAATTTCTTTCAGTGTTTCTTCACCATTGAGAAATGGGGCTAAAAACGATACGCAGTATAGAACAATATCTCAAAAAACGATACGCAGTATAGAACAATATCTCAAAAAGTTGTGGATGGATTTTGACAAAACTTGGTGGATGAGTTGGTTAGATGACAAGAACAATCCGATTCGATTTTGGTTCAGGTCACCAGATCCAGCCTATCAGTGGGATACAAAACATAAACTGTTCAGCCTGGTGGAGGTACGCGCTCCACTATACCGAGTGCCGTTCCAGTTACCTCTGCCACTGAAGGTGGACGGAGGTTAATGTACTCACCCCTGTTTGTATGTTTGTCTGTGAGCAGGATATCTCAAAAAGTTATTGATGGATTCAGACGAAACTTGATGGACAGGTTGGGTGTGTGACAAGAACAAGCTGATTTGATTTAGGTTGAGGTCCTGATGCAGATCCGGCCTATCAGTGGGTTAAAAAACGTAAACTGCTCAGCCTGGCGGAGGTATGCGTTCCACAGTGTCGGTCTTGTCTTGCATATTTTACAGTGTATGAGGTTAAATGTTAAAGTATGTTGTATGAGGCATTGAGTTACATGATATCGAATCCTCTTTCGTATGGGTTCGCATCATTGCTGAGATCACGGCCGTGCTGCTGATGCATTGCCTCCTGTAGGTTGGGGCAGGAGTCATTAATTTAACCTCGGTGCCAGCGAGAACTCACCTATTCTTCGTGGCGAACATAGTGTGATCTTCAACGTCCACCAACCAACGGTACGCCCAGTTTAACATCCACCCAAGAGATGGTGCACACATCGGTGAATCTCCCTGCATACAAACATCAGGATGACAGTTTATACCTGGGTCGAGATTCAAACCCAGGTTAGACAGCTCAGAGGCAAGTGCGCATACTTCTTGGCTATCCTGCCAGCCCTTTAACATATATGAACTGAAGTCATGTCCGAAGTTAAATGATGTAGTATGTTGTATGATACATGAAGTTAGATGATCTAACATGTTAAATCGTGGCCCTTGTTAAAACACCTAGTTAGTATGTTGTATAAGTGTATAATGCATTAAGTTACATGATCTAACATGTTAAACAGTGCCCCCTATTTAAGCGATCTAGTATGCTGTTTAATGCATTGAGTTACATGATCCAACATGTTAAATAGTGCAGTTGTAGACTGCCTGGCAGCCAACTCAGCCCATCAGCTCCCAATATTGGTCGACCAGCCACAAACGCTGGAATGGATTTCCCATTGTCGGATTTTCTGGCCTCGCGCTGAAATTGTCGAATATTATTTCGAAAAAGAATTTCACAAACTCTACGGCCAAATAATCAATATAAGATATTAAAAAAAAAAAATACTTTTTACACTATTATTATGAGTGTTGATTTATTTTGATCTCAGAAATACAACTGATTCAACCCATTTATTTATTCCACCTGTGGAAGACCAAAGAAATTCACTTTTACAAGGTAAAGCTATTGGAGCTCAGTGAACCACTGGTGCACTTTTTTGGAGATTAAAACTTCAGCTGGTTAATTGGCTCTAAACTCCAGGTGAACAAGGTTTTCTTACACATTTTCTGTAATTAAAAAAATTATTGTGCTTTTTATTCTCACCCTGAATGGGGATGCGAGACTATTGCAATACCCCTGTCTGTCTGTCTGTGTTTCTGTGTCTGCGTCTATGTATTTTGCTTTAAAAATGGTTTTCTCTGCAACCGCTTGTCCGATCGATGCAAAACTTTAAACATTGAAGGGACTCCCCGTGGAGAATATTTTATTGCGAACCCTGATGTCATCGGTTACATGGTATGTTATCCATATTGCACTAGAGGAAAAAAAATTGGACATCATTTTCTCTGAAACTGCTCAACGAAAAAAATTGAAACTTGGCATGTCATTAAATCCCCATGGGGGTATATAGGGCAATAACGATTATGTCATCGGAGACGTGGTATTCCAGCCATAATTGGTAGAATTGCCAAAAAAATCTGAAACTTCATCCATCTGATCTATGACCCGATTTGAGTGAATAATTAAATTTATGATGTTCATCACCCATGCCAACAAAAAATGTGACATAATAGGGAGTATGGATGATACGGGTGTATGGGCCATAATAGCAGTGGGCCATAATAGTAGCGTATTCAGTTAACGATGGCATTTATGTTCAGAATGAACGTGCGAGGAGGGACTACGAGCTCTATGACTGCCATTCGAGTTGCTCTTTTGTTTTTCTTCTTCTTGGCATTTGGCTGATGGTGATACCGATTACACATCACAGAAGCAGCTTAGTGTTGTCATGACCAGTAAGACAAAGGTGTCTGGGCATTCTAACCTAATTATCAACTATTTCATCAAGTTCGCTTGGTCTCTTCTGATGCTGAAAATCTCACAAAGAGGCACGGTCATCAAACACTATACGACCTATACAAGTGGTTTGGAATTTGATTCGACAGACAAGTTCATGTAAATATAGAAAGCATCTTGAAATACTAAATATTTACATTGCATACTGGACAGCTGACCTTCTGGAGGAGGACACATGGTGCTGAACAAGCTGTGCACAAACTGAATGTAAAACAGTAAGAAGAGGAAGGGGAAAGTGGGGATAAAAGAGAAAAGGAACACAGAAACCAACAAACTGACAAACTAAAAGAGGTGAGGGAGAGGGGGAAAATCACAATAATTTGGAAAAGGGGAGTGCTTGAGAATGGGGTCATTTGGGGTATACGAGATCATTAGTAGGATGGGGGGTGACCTGGGGTATGGCGAACAGCTGTCTTGAAGCCCTGGAGGGAAGAATGGGACTGAACGGACTGGGGAAGTTGGTTCTACAGTTGAGAGAAAAAGAGGAACAAATGAGTGGAGGTGAGCAGTGAGCCTGGATTTTGGGAGACTAACAAGAAGAGGGTTACTGGCAGACTGTTTGAATTCTGCAGAAACTGAGGAGTGACAGAACCAAGAGAGGGCAGAGGGTGCAAGAACAACAACAAAAAAAAAATTTTTAATCAGAAATCATGCATGTGTCAACATATCACAATAATGAACGAATATCACAATTATGAAAGTTATGAAATCAGTTGGTGCAGAGCACTTGCTTCATTTGTTTTTTGGCAGTGATTACGAAAAAGAGTCTCCCTGGAGTGAAAGTCATTGTGTGGAACAACCTTAAAACCACTATAGAATACTACACAACCATCATCTCTTTCCAATAAGCAATCCAAACACGTCGACCATTCCATGGTCGAAGTGTTTGGATTTCGTTCAGCTCAATCAACATGCACTGAGCATACATAACTTCTGCTGAATCGGCAAAGATGTCCTGATCTTCAAGAAGTCGGTCAATGTGGTCTCTTTAGACATCCTCCATATTTTATTTGTATGTTGTCATGACAAATATGCCAAAGAACTGTATGCTATTCACTTAGGAAATACCGCATGGTTTGTGACCTGTACATCTTCTCTCACATCTCTGCTCTTTCCTTGTCTATTCCTTCTGTAATTTGTCTTTCACCCGCTTTTCCAGGTATTAATCTATTCCCCATCAATTTATTCTGGCCGTATTTTCTCATTTGTCCTAAGTTTTGCCTGCATTCTGTGAAACACACTTTGCTGAACTTTGTGCAGTTGATATCGATGTTCCAAGTTAACCAGCCGCCGGTGCCAAAATACCGAGACCATATTTTGGGACCTCTTAACTCACTGCAATTATCCTCCTGCTTGCATCTTCATCTGCATTTGATATTTTATTTTCGACCATCGAAGTTATTTTTTGCTTTGTCATGATCCTTCGTAACATGGCATATAAAAAGGAAGCACATACTCAAATATACGATGACTCTCCTCTGGTGCCCATGGCTTCAAGCATTACAAGATCTTTTCGGAAGAAATAGACAATGCCTGTAGATGCAACTGCAGACAAACAGGTTGATGGTCTTCCAGACTTCATTGCCTGTCTTCATGTGTTTCCTCTTCTATTTTTGCCTTCGAACACCTCCCCCACCACTTACAAGATTGTAGGCATTTATCAATTATATAACCCATTCATATTTACCAAGTATTTATTTCTATGTATATCCACTCCTCCACACTCAACCCTCATTTGTGGAATCAGACCCTGACCGCATGCAAATCCACACTGCCGGTACTTCAAGATAACTGCAAATCACCATCCTATGTACTACTTGAAGTGCCCGTCTACGACAGGTCACCACAATTAGCATAAATATTCTATTTCAGCTCATGTAACCAGGTTCTGTGATAGTTGCCTGATTTAATTAGTTTCAAAAATTATTTTGTGTGCACATGTTTCTTTACAATTGAATTATATAGCGAAAGTTTCCCCATATCAGTCAGACACTCATTTTAATTTATGAAAAATGCAATACCTGGAGTTTTGACTACATACATACATACACACACACACACACACACACACACACACACACACACACACACACACACACACACACACACACACACACACACACACACACACACACACACACACACACACACACACACACACACACACACACACACACACATCCTCTACATCACAGCTCCATTATAGCATGATTGTTCCCTGTACCTAGTCATGAACCTTTTATTCTCGTGAGTTAACTCTGCTCCCTTTGTCTACCTACCTGTAACGCCTTTCCACTGATGCTGATATTATTTGTATGCCCCTTGTCCACCTGTTCTCCTTTGCTCTGTTGTCTTTGTTTCGATGAAGTTCCATCTGTCATCGAGTTGTTTGTTCCACAAGCATCAACGTCTGTAAATACAGTAAGTACGGTATATTAAAATATGATAAGAAAATAAACAACTGTTGCAAATTTTCCACAAGAGAACAGAACTCAGGTCCACAGGAAAAAAAAAACACACACAGACAATAATAACAGACACAAGACAATGCACCAAATTATGCCACGTGGACCAAAGTTGAAAACTTTTGTGAGGACGTTAATTTTTTTAAACACTTTGCGCTTATTTGTGAGTTTTGAACTCTTTCATGAAGAAAGCTCAGGCGGCCGAGTTTTCAATTCAAACTTTATTGGCAGATGCATGCTTAATTATCCGCATCATTAGAAACCCGCACGTTAGTTACTGCTTCATGCGAGCTGAAAACGATTTCGCTAATTGCTTTCTTAGACACTATTGCTCTCATACATTTACATTTGAGCACTCTGGTCACGACAGTGAATTGGTTAGCAGGTTCGCTAATTGTGTTTTGAAAAGTTTAAGGTGTTGTGTAAAGCGCTCTGTATCGGCAGGAGTAATGATTTTTTTATTCATTTATTTCTTGTATTGCGAGGTTGCGGAACAACAAAATGTGGTTACTCATATGCAAAAAGTTTCCAAAACAATTCAGGGATATCAATTAACTGGCTTCAATATCAATACAAAATTTTATTGCAGATCCTCAGCATCAAAAAACTGCATATTTCGAACAAACAGTTTCAAATGTAGCACCTCACCACCATTGGTGATGCAACACACATTGCATCAAATGCGGCAATAAATGTGAATTGTTGCTGACAGAAGATACCATTTGCATTTTTGCCATCTCCATCCCTATCCAGTTTAGAATCCTATGTGGGCACAGGCAACTTGCTAGTAGTTTCATATTCGCAGTGCTGGATTTATGGTGGTGGTGGCTCTTTCTGACACCAACGATTAAGTAAAGCAGTGGTTTTCAACCTTTTTCACTGATGGCACTCTAAGCTCTTATACCTTATTCTGTGGCACCCCTTTTCAATTTTCTATCTGTATAGTTGCCAAAAGAACATTGCAGGCTCCAGAAGTTAAATTATTCGATAAAATACATCATTTCAGGAGTGTTTTGTGGGCTTTTATTACCACCAATGGATTCCAGACACAACTGAAGATTGGCAAAGCATGCAATTAGCCAATCAAAAATATATTGTATTACTGTTACAACTTCCAAGCTACATTTGATTTATTTGAGTAATGAAACTACAAGTAACAAAACAAGAAGCATTGCTTTATATGTTAGTGGTATCAGATTCCACCAACACAAAAAAGTGAAAATCCCTCAAACAAGTGAATGCAGACAATATTAGCGAAACAATTTCTAACTACACTTGTCTAATATCCATTGAACGCCCAATTTTTGTAGCAAATTTGCTACACTGGTTAATAAGCTACAATTCACAACAATCAATAATCCTGGATGAGCCCCTGTGTGGTGATGCCCTGGGGGCACGTATTGGGTGGTGGAAACCTCAAAGTTCAGCAAGTGCCCCGGTTGCCCTTGCGTAAATCCGGCCCGAAGTTTCAATATTGTATTATATCAGAACTGCACTTGTTATCGTCATCCACACTGAAGCATTGTATTCGCATCATGGCAATGATCACGTGTCATGTGTATAATGGTTGAACGTTTGTCGGATCTTCAGGTGACATTTAAGGAGGTGTTTCAAATTGTTCACAATAAACTCGTTAATGGGTGTAGATTAAAATTTGATGAAGGAAATTGTTTATACGAGGTGTGTTCAAAAAGTATCCGACCTTTGTTCATAAAAAATACTCGTATCCAGATACAACAAACTTACACTAATCTCCTTCCAAGTAGTCCCCTTGGGCTGCCACACACTTCTCCCAACGGTTCTGCCACTGTCGGAAGCAGCACTGGAACGCCTCTTTTGGGATGGCGCGCAGCTGGTCCGTCGCATTCCGCATGATGTCTTCTCTGGACTGATATCTGGTCCCTTTCCGGGGCATTTTCAGCTTGGGGAAAAGCCAGAAGTCACACGGAGCCATGTCGGGAGAGTAGGGAGCCTGACGAAGCACAGGTGTGTTGTGTTTGGCCAGGAAACTCTGTATCAAATGTGAAGAATGGGCGGGTGTGTTATCATGATGGAGCTGCCAATTGACCGCTGCCCACAGGTCCAGCCGTTTGCGTCGCACAGCATAACGAAGGCGACGCAGTACCTCTTGGTAGTACTCTTTGGTGATGGCTGTGCCGTGTGGTGGGTACTCGTGATGAACCACGCCACTGGAGTCAAAGAAGACGGTCAGCATGACTTTGACATTGCTGCGGATCTTCCTTGCTTTTTCTGGCCTCGGGGATGTTGGATGCTTCCATTGTGATAACTGGATCTTGGTTTCTGGGTGGTATCCATAAACCCAGGTCCATCGCCAGTGATCACTGTGTTGAAGAAGTTGGGATCGCTGTTCACAGTCTCCAGCATGTCCTGTGCGATCTCCAAACGGAGTTGCTTCTGCTCGATCGTTAGCAGCTTTGGCACGAACTTCGCTGAGATTCTCCTTGAGCCCAAATCCTCAGTCACAATGGAATCAACGGATCCAATGCTGACGCCCGCCTCGTCTGCAAGTTCTCTGATCGTGATTCGACGATCCTGCATCAGCAGGGTCCTCACTTGGTCAATGACGATCTCATTTCGGGATGTTGAGGGCCTACCAGAACGTGTTTCACTTTCCACTGATGTGCGACCATCTTTGAAGCGGTTGTACCACTCTTTTATCTGTGTGGTGCCCATTGCTTCGTTCCTGAAGGCCTGTTGAATCTTGCAGATCGTTTCCACTTGGGAATCGCCAAGCTTTACACAAAATTTGATACAGTAGCGTTGTTCAAGTTTTTCCGTCATTTTGTCAAAAACGAAAATCCGACGGCGCTCACTTACACTTCCTCACTCATCGGCGGTCTGTCGGCGACTGACAGCTTCTGCAGGTGGGAAAATATTCACGCATACGAATTAGGATCGCCTACATACGTGCACCAAACCACGCCTCCCTCGCTTCATTTGTTTACGCACGAAAAATTAAGGTTGGATACTTTTTGAACACACCTCGTATATGGTTAATAAACCAACACCAACACGTGTTTTCTCGTCTTCATGCACGTGTTGAAAATCAACATGGTGGGAAGTGAGTGAATGAAGATGGTGGAATAGTAAATATACTACCACTGATATGATTAGTACTACGTTTACTACTCGTACTTCTTTAACGACTCCAATTATTCCTGTACCTTCTTGTGGGATGACAGGGGAAAGTTTACGGCACAAGTCTTTTGCAAACTGACTGGCCAGGCCTATGAAGGTGGAAGGAATTGTGGAATTTTTTCACAGTGAGGAAATAACTTGCCGACTATTCCTGAAAGACATCGTGAAATTATGAACGTCTACCAATTTTATAATGCTCGCAGATGGGTCACCAGCTCAACGTCCAGCCGAGGGACAGGGCACTTTGTGATACAAAGCATTGTTTGTAGTGAAGCTCCAATCCGACAGTTTATAGCCAGACCGAGAATCTAACCCAGATGAGATGGTTCAAAGGTAAGTGTGCTACGTCTGCACCATCTTGTCAGACACATGTCGTGGAACAGCGAATTTTGTTGTGAAATTTCTGGTCAACGAAAACACGCAAGCCTGTTTCACAGACAATACGCGACTTTCAAATTGACATCTATATATAAAACGAGCCGTGCGTCCGTCTGTGCATTTGTGACTGTGCATCCATTTACTGCTCATACATTCTCGCATCGGCCATGGAATATAACACACATATACATATTACATATACACATACACACGGATGGATGGTTAAACATTTACCAATAGATGCAAAAACCAAGAATAATTTATCTTGTGGCCACAGAACCAAACAAAAATATATTTATAACAGCCCTCACAGCTCCCGTAGAGACGCCCCACCATCCCAAGATGATTAATCTTGCAAATATTTTCAAGCATTTGTGTGTTTGTACGCTACTCTTTTCATGGCTTCACCATAAATTTTGGGTGTATGCACTTCAGAATCTGGGTAGGGTTTTAAGCTACCCCTCCCCCACAAATAAATTCTCTGTATGTACGTATGTATGTTTGTGTGGGTCTGAAAATCATAGAAAAAAAAGGATCACCTGGCCAATCTCCACCAACTTTTGCAAACATGCTTGGGGTACCCAAGGTCAGGTCATGGGCCTCACAAAATATACCCCCCTCCCCTACGCCTACGAGGGTGAGAAATCCCACTTATGATTTCCAACTGTATGGTTGAGACAATCCACACCAAATTTTGCAAATGTCAGGTTATGGATACCCACTCCTCCCACCCCAAATGTCAATTCTCCATATGTCTGTGAGTGTATGTCCAAAATTCATGGGAAAAAGTGCTGGGGGTACCCAGGGTCAGATCGTGGGCACAACCCCCCTCCCCTCCCGGCAAGGCAATTATCTGTATGTTTGTGTGTTTGTACATCTGAAAATCAAGAAACTGACCTCAAACAAGGAAGTGATGTCATTTGGCCTGTCATTGCCACAGTGCACTCTCGGCTCAATTTTTGCGACAGCTTTAAACATCAATCTTCGTGAATGTTTCATGGTCTAAATAACCCAATATTGATGGGGTGACCCAGCTTTGGTGGTGTACCCAGCACTGCATGAGGAAAAAAGAAACAATGTAGAGGTTCAGGCACATGTTGTGCATTGAAAACGCTGAAATGTTATAAACAATTTCAAGTGTTTGTGCGTTTGTTTGTGTGTGCATTATTCCTTCACGGCTGAACCGTAGAACCTAGAGGCCCCAAACTTTGGGTGTAGGTACTTCAGAATCTGGGCAAGGTTTGAAGCCACCACACGTTGGCCTTGAAGGCCGTTTTGAGGCCACCAAACACCGCGAAAGAGTGTATATTCAGATGTGGACTCAGGCTGTGCTTTCTCTGGCCAGCAGGCAAAGATAACCACAATGAGGCAAATCACTCCATAGCTTTTCAATGCCCAACGCATCCTGAAACCCCCACCTTATAAATATAATCATAAATAATTTCAAGTAGCTGGGTACATTCTTCGTGGGCACGTCCTGAAACTACTGCCTTCTTCGACATAATTTCAAGTGGCTGATTACTTTTTGCCGGGCACAGACGGGTACCCCAGCCAGTAGTGAATAAACTTACCCTGTACATACACAAGCCCCAGGTATGTCCTTCCAATCGGTGTTCAGAAGAACCTACTCCAGATACACAGTGCATCACTTCTAGCGATCTGCCACGGGGTTGTGCAACACAAGTCCTTCCACTCCACTTCCACCGATCTACCTGGTCGGAAGCTTGCAGTGCGAGCAGGTGCCCGTTCGGTGAACTGAGAAACTTCTCCAAGTCTTTCATCATTGTGCAGAGGCACAACCCTTTCTCTCAGGTACTTTTCCAAGTATCTTTCAGAAGTTAAGTAAGCCATTCCAAGTAACAATCCCTATCGTGGACACATAATACATTTTATTTCGCCCCCACCTCTTCAGCCTCCTGGGGTTTCTGCGCATGCGCAACGAGCATTTTGGGGCAGATTATGTCATTTTGAAAGTGCAGTATTGGCTGCATAGTTTGGTCATGGTTGCTTGTCAAGGTTACATACAATCCGAGTTAACTCATGTACATGGATTTCATTCCTGCTTCCTGAATTGTGACAAAGTTGTCTTCCGTGTTATAAACTAATGAGCGAAAATTAAAAATCTACAACGTATGACGGACTTGCCACAATTTATATTTGAGTCATTTAAGTTGTGTATTGTCATCAGTGCAAGGTCAAAGCAAGCCGACCTATGAATCGATATGGAACTAATCTTTTAATTGTTACATAAATAGGACTGTAATGTTTGTTGAGGCTTGACGCTAAATGTAAATAAGTCGAGTAAAAAGGTGACATGGTGAAAAATGCTGATGATGTTAGATTTCACAGCTGATGGAAAGATTCGGAGTGTTTGGGGAAGTTCTCAATACATCCGGATATGGAGCCATCTGTTTCTAACTCTTATGAAGGTGGCCCTATATTTCCGCAGAGCGTTGACTTAATAAGCAAAGCAGGATAGGATGCCAGACTGTAGTGAATGCTTGAGATATTTCCAGGGAGACAGTCCTGACTTTCTGTTTGAGATTTAGGGCTTCCAATCATTGTTGAGAGAGGAGCAGCAACATGTCCAGTGTTGAGTGACATGACACTTTTCTCTAAAGGATATATACCAAGCAACTGATTTACATCACGCAATAACTCATAGTACAGCACAAATATTCCCAAAATTATTTTGCATCCTGCAAACTCAAGAACAATCCACGCTTCGATGCTAAGTAAATGCAGGATTTAAAAATCTTGACTGACCAAAGTGAACAACTTCAGATGTGATGTACCATGAGTATGAATTAAAAAAAAATTGTATACATAGTGGAGACTCATGGAAGAGCTAGTATTAGTACACTGAACGAAGCAGGACAAAAGGAACAGCAGAGAGAGGGGGGAAACACCAACAGCAGAGCCGAAGGCCAAGACAGAGGGAGGTGAACAAACAATGGGTGTGGGGGCAGGAGATGATGCATGTGGTTGACAAGATGGAAAATGCTTTACTAAAGTCGAGGTTGAAATAATATATTTTTGGATGGAAGTGGATTCAAAGAAACAAGCCTTTTAATAAATATTAAGATATATATATATATATATATATATATATATATATATATATATATATATATATATATATATATATATATATATATATATATATATATATATATATATATATATATATATATATATATATATATATATATACACACACACACTGTACAGAGTGGGGCAGAGAAATGTGAGATTTTAAAAACTCGGTAATTAAATAAACATTTTGTATTTGCCAAGTTACAAATATATCATCTTAAAGTACATAGCATGCCATTTATTTCTTGAAGATCACATCGTCGATGTGACATCCGTCTCTGCACGGGCATTCCTCGGGTCTTCCACGCATGTTTCCCATGACGCGACGTAACATCTCCAAAGAAATTCTGGAAAAAATTTGACGAAGCCTTTCTTTCAGCTCTTCAATAGTGTGGGTGATGAGCTTTTTAAGTGCTCCCATAAAAAAAGTCACATGCTGACAGGTCTGGGGACCTTGGAGGCAAAGTAATGTGACTATTCCTGCAGATTCTGTGGTTATGAAATGGTAGTCGTATGGCGGCCATTAAGACTGGTGGTCCGAGAAGTCATGCCATCTTGTTGAAACCAACTGGCCTCATTAACTTGAGGAAACCTCGTAGCTAGTTGGTCAGTCAAAAAGGTTGCAATCATGTTGGTACAGCGGAGATCGGTATTTTTAATCTCCCTTTTCTCTGCCCCACCCTGTATATAAGAGTGAGGCTGTTTGTTCCTTATAGGTTTCAAACCCACTGGGCCAATTTCCCCGAAGTTTGCTGTCCCGCATTATTTTCACACACAGATGGTCAACGTCACAATAAAACTTTCAATTCCCAATAAAACTGATGCAAAAACAAGAAATAACGGCGCTTCGGACGATCGAGTGTGGTCCGCAACTCCCTCGGCCGCGAGACGTTGGGGCTTCTTGGACTGTGCCTGCGTGTTCGAAGGTCGATGCCCTGTCGGGGATCAAACCAAATGCTTGTGAACATTAATTTTCTGCATGCAGATTGGAAGTTGAAATGCAAAGGATCCACCACCTCCACGAGACTACACTGAGTCTAACGAGTGGTCACACGATCCTCTATGAGTCTATGACCTTATACAGGGGAATGGACCCATTTGGCCCACCATTGCCGTGTTGCACTCTCGAGTTAATTTTTTTTGCTGCAAGTGTAAAACGTCTGTGTTTGTCTTTGACGTTTTTTGTTTTTTTCTGGGTGTTCCTTCCCCTCGCCAATTATTCTTCCTCGTATGCCGATCTGCAGTGTCCTTCTACCCACTGTGGTCATGCATTCAAATATGGCTTTGGTTATTTACGACAATCCTACAGCTAACATTAATCTTCTTAATGTTTTACTAAAGTCGAAATAACCCGACCTTGATCTGGTGACCCAACTTGTTAAACTACTGTATTATAACAGTGGTATCGCGAATTAGTGCGGTGTGCCAATCCAGTGCACTCCCTGCCGTGTCTTGCGAACGGCTGCAAGTCATCCGCCTGCGCGGCCGGAGCAGCCGTCGTGGCGGGGTGAAGAGGCTGGTTCCGAGCGGATCCCTCCGCAGCCAAGCCCCCTGATCTGAGGGATAGCCCGCGGCATGAACAAGGAGTCACGACCACCAGACTCGATCTCGCACGTTTGGCAGCAGCCGCACGAAGCCGGGCCGCATTTTGCGGCCGATTTAACTCCCAACACGAGGCGAGAAGACGAAAAAAACAACAGGAACTACATCGTGAGATGATGCCCTTTTCTCGTTGGATGTACTACAACGAACATTCCAGTGAATTCAGGGACAGCACGTCTGTCCTTCCTGAACCGATACTCGCACTCTCGCGAAATCTCGGCCCTTTTTACACTGCAGCAAATAAACCTCTGGAAATTACATATAAATTACAATAAATACTCCTTTTGCTGGTGACGTTGAGAAACCTCACCAAAATATTCCGGACAAGACAAAAAGATAACGATATATGATGTGAACACGAAACTGCCTGCATGGTCCATTGCTGTCCGTCGTGTGAAGTTACCTCACGTTTTCAGGAAGTTGTCTCACCGCCAAATTTAATACTTTGTGCAAAAACTCTGCTAATGAGGAAAAAAAAATTTACTTAGTCGATTAGAAAAGTGGATAAAAGGAATTTACAAAGCTGATAGGATTGTCAAGATCCCCCCCCACCCCCAATCAGGCCACAGCGGAGGGCAGATACGCGGTTGTTATGGCAACACGGCATTGCTTTCGCGCCCTTTTACGAGTGACATTTCTGACGAATAAGAAAGATGAACGGGCGTGGTTTTTTTTAATGAAGGTATTAAAAAAAATGACTTCAGGAGAGGCTGAGGCTAAAAGTCAAGGGGAGCTGAAGAGACAGAGCAGGCAGGTTGATGTACAGCGAAGGTTGCCGTCTTTCCTTTCCTTTATCATTCGCACCCACCCACACACGGTGCATACGTAATAAATAGATGGCAGTGTCATCTATCCGTGGGTGAGACAGCCCTGTAATTGAGGGATGGTGGAAATTACAGATATGATTGAGGATCTGCAGGTGGAGGAAATTTGAAGCATAAAGCATGGGGATATTTGCAGAAAGAAAAGCGGAGCATCCAGGTGGGAAACATGAAGAAATATAATTTAAAGGAAGTGGCGAGAGTACAAGAAATGGACACCAAGGATAGAGTAGCCTCGTCTCTACTGTATATGGTGGAGGGAGTGGCAGAGTATTAGTATTAATGGCTGGTGGGAAAAAAAGAGAAGGGGAAAGGAAGAGTTTAGCATGCTCTCTGCAATTAAATGATAAAACTCGATGGTAATCATCGAATACTTACCCCCACACAGTCTTCAGAAGGACGTGGTGTGAGCCCACTCTGCTGGCAGAAAATATTTAAATAAAGAAGTGAGTTCCAATCAAATGGAAGACCAAATAAAATATGTACTGCATTGGAGAAGGAACCCGAACAAGCAAAAAGCAAAGATGAAGTCATCAAGAGGAGCGTGGATAGGACTCGGGTTTCAACTGCAACTCCTCTACCCTCAAACTCATCCAGACGCAGCCAAGTGGGCCTCATTCAAAAAACACAAATAAAAAGAGAAAGAACGCAGATTCAAAAATTAAATAATTCTGGCTGCCAGACCATGCATCATATCAGGTTGAAATTTAAAAGATGTATTTGACATCACAACTATATCATAATTGTGAAGTTTCGCGTCGATTGAAACAGCGGTTCAAGAGAGAGAAATGTTTTCCTTCAATTCAAGATGGCTGCCAAACCAGATGCCCTTTCAATTATTCATGACCACCCTGATATCCCCAAGCCTTGGGGAACATGTGTGTGAAGTTTCCCCTTGATCTGTCCAGCTGTCTGGAGATGAAGATTTTTCAAGGTTTTAGGGTAAATCCAATATGGCTCCAAACCATGTAACCTATGACATCATAGATGGGGAACTTTTTGTTCCTCATGGATAGGCGGCCATACCTATAAAGTTTCTCTTCGGTCTGTTCAGCCATTTCAGAAAAGAAGATTTTTGAAGGTTTTAATATGTGTATATACTATATATATATACTATATATATATATATATATATATATATATATATATATATATATATATATATATATATATATATATATATATATATATCTGCCGAACCACGTGACTGATGACATCATAATTTAGTTCTGTTGACCAATTTATCCCAAGATGAGCCTCAAAAATTTTCATACTGATCGGATGTAGCATTCTATGTATGAAATTATCACATCATAAAAAAAATAATCACATATTCCCCATGGGGAGTACCTGACAGGTGCCAAGTTTCAATTTTTCCATGGAGCGGTTTCAGAGATACAGCGGACCAACGTTTCTGCTTTTTTTCCAACATGGCTGCCACACCACATGACATACAACATCACAATTTTCATTAAAACACTCTACATGGGTAGTCAAACCTACGGTGAAAATTTCGTCTCAATCCAGCAAGCAGTTCCACAAAAATGAGAATAACAAAATGAAGACACACACACGCATGTGTGTACGCACGTACAGTACACACGTATGCACGGACAGGACCGATTGCTTAACCACCACACAATAAGATGAAGAAGTTTGAGATGCAGTCAAATGAAACTTGGACAACTGTAACGACACACATATGTAGAGTGCATAGTCTCGTCTCGCGCGTTCATTCTGAACAAAATACCATCGGAAACTGAACACGCTATTATTATGGCCCACTGCTATTATTGCCCATATATCCGTATCATCCATGCATCCGATTATGTGACAAAGTTTCTTGGCAAATGTCACATGTGATTATGTCACAAATGTCATAAATTTAATTCTTCATTCGCTTCTGGTCATATATCCCTGAGATATAAGAAGTAGCAGATTTTTTGGATAATATTTTCAATTCAACCAATTATGCCTGGAATACCACTTCACTGATGATGCCTATGTACCTATGTACCTGATGTATCACCCTATGTACCTGATGGGGGTTGATGACATATGCCAAGTTTCAATTTTTTTTCGTTGAGCGGTTTTGGAGAAAACGATGTCCAATTTTTTTTCCTTTCGTTCAATATTGCTACTCTGCCACGTGACCGATGATGTCATAAATTTAGTTATTCACTCACATCAGGTCATAGATCATATATGTGAAGTTTCCGATTTTTTTGGATAAGGATTTCAATTCAACCGATTGTGGCTGGAATACAATTTCACCAATGACGTCATCGGTAATCACCCGAAATACCCCATGTGGAGTTGATGACATATGCCAAGTTTCAATTTTTTTCGTTGAGTGGTTTCGGAGAAAATGATGTCCAAATTTTTTATTTTAATCCAATATGTTTGCCATACCATGAAACCTATGACATCAGTTTATCAATAACATATTCACCATGAGGAGTCCCTCCCATGTTCAAAGTTTTGCATCGACCGGACAAGCGGTTGCAGAGAAAAACATTTTAAAAGCGAAAATATGTAGATGCGGACACAGACAGGCAGAAAGGGGTGTTGCAATAGTCTTGCATCCCCTTCGAGGCGAGACTAATGAGAAGGGCAATTATTGGAAGACAGGATTATGAGGTGATGTCTCAAATGTGTAGGTATGACAGGAAAAGAGAGGAAAATGGAGGAGGAATTGCAATTTGTGTAAAAAAAAAAAAAAGTTGTATCTACAACCAATAAGAAGTGAATGCCCTGGGGGATTGTGTTTAGATACAGGTTAACAAGAGGAATATCTGTAATGTAGTTTAATGATGTTATATGGTTCCGGGACTCGGAGATCAACAGAATAAGTTGTTTCATGATCAAAATAGGATGGTATTTGCATGTAGTAAGGGAAGAGTGTTGGTTATGTTGGATTTTAATTTGCCAGGTATTGAGGAGGTTTCAAGTTCAAGGAAAAGTTTTAACTCCACCACTTTGGCTTCTCAAGCTTAGCTCTTCTACAAGCCTTGATTTCTGTATACACTTCTTCTTTTCTACCCTGTAAAAGGGGTGAGGTCCAATTGTACCAATTGTCTGCCCTGTCTTGAACGCGATACTCCTCCACTTCCTTTGTCCTCAGCCAGCTCTCCACTCTCCAACCACTCCGACCTTATCGATATCCCTCTTTTCCTCCAACCTCGCTCCCTCAAACTATCCAATCTCTTTGCCATGTTCTCTTCCCCCATCCATGCCAAGTGTTCACCCCACTTCAGCCGGCTTTTTACCAATCTCCCCGTCAAGCTTATTCGCACATCAATCTCATCCCTCAGCTCATCGGTCCTTCTATCTAGTCTCTCCACTCCCACAATCTTCCTGACCCAATTCTCGCAGACCTGCAGCCTCTGTCGTTGTCTCTATACAAAGAATATGAAAGACTAAGGTAGAGCTGATGAGGAATTTCTATATTTGGTGCAGGGAATGCTATTTCATCCTGTTGGTAGATACTGTATGTTTACACAGAAAAGGAAATGTTAGACTTCTTATTTGGTAATAATCCAAATATAATAAATAAAGGTGGAAGTGGGCGAGTACCTCTGGGTGAGGGACCATGAGATATTGAGAATGACACTTAGGTTGAGACAGCAGAGTAAATCAATTGTATTTCAAAAGGCAGATTTTTAAGTAATGAGGAGGAGGGGGGGAGAGACAGAGAGAGACACAGAGAGAGAGAGAGAGTGAGAGAGAGAGAGAGAGAGAGAGAGAGAGAGAGAGAGAGAGAGAGAGAGAGAGAGAGAGAGAGAGAGAGAGAGAGAGAGAGAGAGAGAGAGAGAGAGAGAGAGAGAAAGAGAGAAAGAGAGAAAGAGAGAAAGAGAGAAAGAGAGAAAGAGAGAGAGAAAGAAAGAGAGAGAAAGAAAGAGAGAGAGAGAGAGAGAGAGAGAGAGAGAGAGAGAGAGAGAGAGAGAGAGAGAGAGAGAGAGAGAGAGAGAGAGAGATACAGACAGAGAAAGAGAGCGAGAGAAAGAGAGCAAGAGCGAGAGAAAGAGAGCGAGAGAGAGTGTGTGTGTGTGTGCGCGTGGAATACGTGACAGGGGAAACTGTGAAAGATCAAGGAAGTTTGTGAGAGATAAATGGTCAGAGTTTATGCAACACATTGCCTGGGCATAGAGTAAATGCATTCCGCTCAGGAGGCAAAGCTTGAGGCAGGAAAAGATGAAGGTGGTTTAGCAGAGAGAGGTTAAAGATGCTTTTGGATAAGCAGATTGTATAAAGTCATTTTGTATAAAGTCATTGGACTGGAGGCAGTTATGGGTCAATTGTAGGAACAACCTGCTGGCAATGCTGGCCTGTTTCTTCTTATTGCTTGTTCAATGGGTGGCAATGGGTTAATTGATGGAGAGTCTGAGGGACTACCAGGCAGTAAGGATAACTCCACTGGGCCCTCTCGTGGTCCTTCCACTGCTATGTCCATTGGGGTCATGGTGGCATCTAACCAATACGCAGTACCCCTCTGGTTCTGTCATCCTTGCTTGACATTGTGATGGTCTGTAAATTTGGCGCTTACTACACTCCGCAATTGGCTTTGAGGTATGATCTCTTGCTTGTGGGGTCTAATCACACTCAAGCGAACACCAATGTTAGAGCCGGCAGACTACTCTGGTTGCCTGGTTTGAATCTGGCAAGTCATGTAAAAACGACCACGACAGTCATCCCTTTCAAAGGCCCCCTGCCAGATCCTCACATCGAAAGGCGCAATACCATACCGATCGGGGTCCCTAAATTGGGCGAGCATTGTGCCGATAGACGTCACATGATTGATCTTAATCTTTGGCCGAGCAACAAAAGTCATGTTATGCGAGTGTATGTCGCAGTGTTAACCTCAATCAATTAACCTTAACGTGATTTGTAAAGCCACCAGATGAAGCCACCAGAACAACTAGGATTCACCCAGAGACCAAGTCAAGTTCAATGAAAGTGCAATGGTCATGGGGAGGAAACCACAAGGGGAAAAGAAGCACATATGTAATAAGTGAACCCCTTACCCTCTCACTGATGCATACACACCCACGGTAGCAACGAACGATGAGGAACCTTAATTATCCAACCTTATAGGATTTCACTCATACAACAGTATGGAGAAACATGGGAAATTCACAAGACAAGAAACACTGCGGCTGTGCCGAGTGGGACACATCAGGAACCGATGCAAGGTGGCAGCCCAGGTGCATCTCATCAGCTGCTGTCTTGCTTGGGAGAAGGAGGATCAATGTGTGGCTGGCTGGGTGGGGACATGGCTTTCGGGCAGCAGCTCTGCAGCTTGTTACGCCCTCCTTGCGCAATGACACCGGGTATCTGCTCACCTCGTTCCAACGTCGCACCCCTTTATCATCTCTGGCTCACACGTCATTGGTGACATGCCGCGCCCCTCCCATCTCACTCACCATAGGTCGACTGGTCTGGTCTGGGGATCGGGCAACCCTTCCACGACCTCTCACTCTGACGTTCTGGTGCTTGGGCCTGGTCGAGATCGTGGAGACAGCTTTTCCCACGTAAACTAAGGGCTGATGGCATACCCAGGCACTAAAAATAACATTTAAGAGAGAAAACATAGGCTTGCAGGAATGAGGGTTTTTAAACACACACAATGGGGTGTGTTTGATGTCTCTAATTAGACAAATTAGTGACGCATATCTGGTCACATTTAATTACTTCACGCTTATTCGAAACACTCATTAAGGAAATATCTGCTCTTGTTATTTTTAAGCATTCATTAATCCCTAGGAGCCATGATGTCAATCACACCAGGCACCCGATCTAACTCGTTACATCTTAGTTATTCGTGCCTGTTGTTTGTGTCCTGTATAACGTCCTTAAAAACAGTATGCTTCCTGTTTGGAATTATTTTCAATTCTTTTTAACTGTCATGTAGGCAGAGAGAGAGAGAGAGAGTAAAAAAATATTATCTCACTCCTCTCTGCGCATGTGCGACCGGGCCAAAGGAACGGTAAAACGGCAAACTTGTCTTGTTATTCATGTTCCAATTCGTGTTCAAAATATAGCATTCAATTTAAATCGGTTGTTCCTCGATGCTCGATCATGAACTAATAAGACAGACAGACAGATGGACGTGAACCAATGGCTTCACCCCACTTTTCGCTTCGTGTGCGTGGAGTAAATTACAGATTTTGTGCTAGCAAGGCAAGTTAAAAGTGCCCGGGCTAGTCGAAGCGAGTCGCTGAAAACGAACACACAGCGCATGCGCAAAAGGCCTCATTAGCATTCCATACGTCATTTAGAAAGTCTTGTGCTGAACGCTGTTTCGCCAGGGTGCCTATTATGATAGCTCGCGTCCTTTTCACGAAAGACACCGTGGTATCTTTAAGGTATACCAATCAGTACTAGCAGACCGAGAGAGGTAGTGCATCAGATTGGGTGGAGGGAGATAAGTGGTGTTATCAGTATTTGGACTCACAGTTCCTAGAATAATATTTGAGTTTCTGGATTAGTATCCTGGATCAGAATCAGTAGTGGACCCTTAGTTTCCAGATCAGTACTCTTACCTCCTGGATCAGTATTTGGACGTCGGTTCATTAAATTTTACCCGTAACGTGTCTAGCATGGGTTCAAATCTTGACTCGGCGATAAACTGTCATCTTGGTCTTTCACAGGTAGGTAAAGGCATCATTGCGTGTGTCGTCCATCGGAAGGATGTTCACTTGGAGGACCCGTCTGCCAGCACCAATTGTTGGTGGATGTTAAAGATGGAACGGTGTCTTTCGCAAAGAGGAGGCCAGTTATCTCCGGTATACTGAACAAATCACAAATACCTGCCTGGGCTATGGGTAAAAAGTGGTCTAGTCTTCTTGGACATTCCTGAACACCAGGGCATTGTTTGGATTGCAAGGTAGGAGAAACTTCTAAACATGATTATACAAAACTATGGTGGGGTGAGGGGGGTTGGGGAGGGGTGGATATGGAAGAGCAGGGGATCAGACCCAGGAAAGCTTGTCTATCCTTGAAAAGTTGGCTGAAAATGGCAGGTGCAATTTATCAGTGGAGAATACAAGGTAATGAGTACTGGCAGGAATAATAGAAATAGGGATGATGTTATGTCAGGGATGGTGTTAGAGTGGATTACAGAGGAGAAAGATCACTGAAGCAGTCAGTGTGTGCCAGGCAACAATAGGAATGACTAATTGGATTTTAGGTTTAGGCAACAATTGGAAAGATTAACAACTATTAATATTAATAGGAAGCATAACTAATATTAATAATAATAATAATAATATAATTAACAGCAATAATAATAAAATAATAATATCAATAATAATAAAATATATCAACAATAATGCTAATAGGATTAACAAATAATCTGATTTTAGGAAACAATACGAAGGAATAAAAGGATTTTAGGTTAGATTTGCATGTATGATGTAGATAGTCTATGAGTGGGTAGGCAGGATGGTCTCAGGGTATGCACACTCGCCTCTGAAGTCTGAACTGTCAAGCCTGGGTTCGAATTTCGGCTCAGCTATAAACCGTCTTCCTGGTCTGCTGTCTGGGGCAAGTAAGCAGGGTGACGCATCGATGTTTGTGTCGTCCCGTGCCTCGGATGGACGTTAAACTGGGCTACCAGTCTGCCAGGATTAGGTGGTGAATGTTAAATATGCCACAGTGAAGAGTAGGCCAGCTATCGCCGGCACCCTAGCCATTTTCCAGCCCGAACCTAAAGAGGGCGTTGCATCAGCGGCACAGCCCTGCCCTCAGCCAAATAGCCAATGATGCAACTCGCAGCAATGTGCTGCAAACGATATATAAGAGGAAGTGGAAGAAGGGGGGGGGGGGATCTAACATATCGAAAGACTCCGCCTCCCTCGACTCTGCACCTCGTCTGTGATGCGTTACACTTACGCCCCCTGTTGTACGCCCGCCCACAGTCCCACTGTTTTGAGTGCCGTGGCTCAATTAGAAGTATACGCGAGCCACCATCTGGTGGAGATGTGGTGCATCACCATAGAGTCAATGACGGACTGGGACTAAAAATCGACCCAGGAATTTGTACGCGCATCGTAGTGCTGTGGCATGGCTGGTAAAAATCAAAGAAACAAAAGGTAACCCCTCCCCATGGTGGAACGAAGCACAAGCATTTTTTTTTTTTGGTTGATTGGGATTTGTAGAGTCGGAAATGGATGGTTGTGAAAAAACATATTGGGGATAACATTTATTTTTTACACAATTCGCGTTTTTGGAAGTCCGCAATTTTTGGCGGGTCGCGAAATCACAAAAAAAGCTGTTAAATACTCAATTTTCAACCAATTAGCACAAATGAAGTATCATATTGTTCAGAATTAAGAGTGTGTTGTCAAAGGATCATTGTGGTAGCTAATTATAACATCACAAAATACACAAACCTGAAAATATCAAAAAAAAATATGATCAGATTTTCCTTTTACGCACAAGAAGTTCCATAGAAACCGCATGGCATTTCCATGCACAATGATTCATTTGAATCAAACTAGCCCAGAAAACTTTCCGATTCATCTTTGATGATGAATGTATCCAAAAAGGCACTCAAATGAGGTTTGGAGAGCTTACCGTGGAATTACGTCAACTGAACCCCCTATTCCAGATTCGGCCTCGCCAATTTGACCAAAACAGCAATCACTTCCTATTATACAATGATTGTTTTCAATTCCTGAAGATACACCAAAAGGGTAAACATTCTGCACAAAATAATAAAAATGTCCATGATTTGTTCGTCTTGAAAGGAAGCATTAATCTGCATCATCACTGTAACTGTCATTGGCATTAATAGGTGTCTCCCACTTGTTGTCACACTCAATACCCTGACAGGAACAGAATTCTGGGCATTTCTGAGAAGTGTTGCACTCAGTATCCATGCAATACATACGTGTTAGGTCTCAAACTTCTGCAGGTGCAGCATCGTTCTCATTGTATACTGGTTGCAAGGAAGATGTGTCCTCACTCCACCTCCAGCCATTGCCAATCGTGTTCAAGAGATGTGGCTTGGCAACCTCACACTGCATCCAAATAGATACCTGGTACTTAGCACGCAATACGTGTTGATGGAAAGCATCCTCAGTCAGTGGGAATGTTGATGCAGGCTTGTCACTTTTGCAAGCAAATTCATACCTCAAGTCATCTAATTTTATGCATAAGCCACCATTAGATTTATTTTTGCTTCCATACAAAGCCAAAGTGTATCGACGGATATCGGGTAAGCTCTGTGGAAACTCAGAAGTCGTTCCCATGGTGCAGAGGGCAGGAAGATCTTCTGCGTATTGAACAAGCTTGCTGTAGGCTGTTTTCTTTCCAATCTTGTACAGACTGCTGGTTGTGTCACATCCTGTTAGTGTGTGTGCAGTCGGCAATGCCTGTGAAATGCTTTTTTTCCAAGTTGGTCACACAAATGGAAAGGATAGGTATGAAATCTTTCTCTGTTGGTGCATTACCCAGTGTGCCCAGCATGCATGTAGGTCAACTGTGGCAGCTTACCTTTACTTTGGTAGTAAAGGAGAAGAACGGGGACATCTGTATCATCTGACTTGATGATCAACCTTTCAGGAGATGGTGCAAGCTCAATGGCATGGAGAAGCATATTTGCTTCTTCATGTGTGCTGAAGAGTCTAACAAGATCTCTTTTTCCATCTGAGTCAATGACAGCAACTTTCTGGGCTTCTGCAAACCCACCAGCAAGAGTGATGCTTTGGTCGTTAACCATTCCGGGTGCTTTGTCCAATCTCCCCTTTCAATACCTCGTGGAACAAACACATCTGCTTTCTTCTGGTCAAGCACAACTGATGTTAGAAACCGCCGTACTTTGTCATAGGACACAGAATAACCCAATGCATGGAGATGATCAACCAATTTCTTGCTTCCAATTGTGTGACGTACATAAATTGATGATAGATCATAGGTCACACAATTGGTTGATCATCTATGTACATCAATAATGATCAACCAATTGTGTGATGTACATAAGTTCCCAGACCGAGGCTTATTGGTGTCCATACCTGTTGACTTTGAGTGATGATATTCTATAATTTAGCTATGATTTTCAGGTCTCGAGGTTGTGAGTCACTGTCGGACTGGTTGGATGTGGATTCAAACGCATTTCTGCTCACACACCATGACAGGAAATCATACAGAGAATCTGGCACATATTTGCCACACTCACCAAGCTCCATATCAAGACGAGAAATGTAACTGTCACTATAAGTGATATTGTTCATATGGCTCCTCAGGATCGCTGCTGCCATTTGCAAGATCTGATATTCATCCAGCTGACCCCTTGCTGACCCCAAATCTGAAAACTCAATGTCTTCATTGGTTTCCATATTGCATGCCTGCTTGAATGCATCACCAATTGTCATGTTGCTTGAGCAGATCAAGTCCGATTGCCCACATCGTTGAACAAAGACTATTCTGTCCCCATAATAGTTTTTGAGGCTTCTCTTTTACTTCAAGGAGGGGTAATTTTGTGCATCAGTCACACCTATGTCCTCTAAGGCTTTAACATACTGTTATTTCAGGCAAGAGAGATTTCTCACCGCCATTTCCTTGGATAGGACTGATTTCTCCACTTCAGCCTTAAGAACGTGGAATGCTTCCTCATAACAAGTGTTTGTCTCTTCCTCATCTACACTAACGGCCTTGGAACACGCTGCTTTGATGTTGCGATCACTGATATAATGTCCATAGCAACTCCGGTAATATTTTGCATCAAAGGCAAAGAGATCCCAGTGTGTGAGCATTCGGGTATGAACCACGTCATCATGTCATTTCACAGCTGCCTCCAAGACCTTCTCTCTGGTCGATTTGCCAGTACCAGTTGTAATTGAAGTCAGTCTCTCCTTTTTCTTGTCCCCTTTGCCACACACAAAACAGTGAGTACGGATATTGAAATCGGTTGGATCTGTCCGACTGCTTCAGTGCATTGAGGGAATCCCTGTATGATTCTCTGTATGATTTCCTGTCATAGTGTAGATGCACCTTCATCTGCTGCATGGTCAACTCAAACTTATAGTTGTTGGAGGAGCTTGTGTAATTTGCCCATCATTTGTGGAAGCACACGTGGATCTCATGGGACAAAATTTTGTCTTCTATGGGCGACAATAACTCGAAAACATTGTCTTTTCGTTTTTTGCAAACAGTTAATATAGTGTTAATAGCATCCCGTGTTGGTTCTTGACAAGCATGCCACCCTTGGTTTGGGATTTGAAGCACAAAATACATTCTTTAGTGTTCAGACGAGATTTCTTATCTGGGGGGGTTCACCATCCTCCATCGTATTTATTCTTATCTGGAGTTGTCACAGATGATGAAACATTATCTGTCCCCACAAAGGCACAGAGGAAGGACTGGTGAACAAATAATGAGCAAATAAAAATCAACATGCAGTCAGAATTACGAAAACTTCATCATATTTTTTTGATATTTTCAGGTTTGTGTATTTGTGATGTTATAATTAGCTACACCAACCAATCTCTGAAAACACTCTTAATTCTGAACAATACGATACCTCATTTATGCTAATTGGTTCAAGATTGAGTATTTAAGAGCAGTTTTTGTGATTTTGCAACACGCCCAAAATTGCGGACCTCCAAAAACACAAATTATGTCAAAAATAAATGTAATCCCCAATATTTTTTTCACCACCATCTATTTCCTACTCCACACATCCCAATAAAACAAAAAAAAAATGCTTGTGCTTTGTTCTACCCTCGAGAGGGGTTACTCCTTTTTCTTGGGCCCACACTGAGAATGGTCGCAGCACTATCGGCCCAAATTAGGTCTGGAGGGAATTATTTATTTCATTATTTTCCAAGCCTTTTTTCAAGGCTAATTCAACGTACATATCTCAGTTAAAACAAATAAGGTTCTTAGTATCATAAGTTTATGCAACGCAATAATGAAATAAAAATGTTGAATGACAACAGGATTAACTTCGACTCAATGAAGAAAATTTTGAAATTTGTTGTGCGATAAACTTGGGACGTGACATATTCGCGGGATTTGGCTGTGCAATTTTTATGGCTCATTTTAGCTGCTCCAAAAAAACACATGGTCTGGTGAGAAAGGATCTTCGACGCGAGAGCACAAATCAGGGATGAAGCGTACAAATCGGAGGGAATAAAAATATTGTTACGGATTTCAGAATCCGGTCTGATGAATGCATCCACACATCCAGATCCTCAAACAGTTATTTCCTTAAATGCATGTTCAGATTAGCCCCATCCCTATGTCTAATGGGATATTTTTAAATGTGATGCGTTGAGAAGGGTAAAGGATAGATCCCCTCTCTTATGGGAAGCTTTTTAGCAGCGTCTCGTGTAGCAAACGCTGCTCATAGAGAACTTGGCGTTCTTCTTCTTCTTCTTCTTCTTCTTCTTCTTCTTGTGAAGACAAAACCTTAACCTCTAGGACTCGGCTCTTGTATATACAAGATCCGGATCTCTTCAAATACTAAGCACATGTACACATCCTCACATTGACAGTGCCTTTTGAGAGCGTCTATCATGAACTTTTAAATATATTCGGACATTTGCTTTAAAGTTTCGAAAAGTTCACGTTACTATTTAAAGATTATTCCATTTATCGTATTGTAATTTAGTAAATACACGATATATCGTAAATACATTATGATGGCTCTCGCTTTTGGCTTAATCAAGGCATGTGACGAAATATCGGAAGTTGTTGTTTTATTTTTTTTTTAGCCGACAAAACCTTGAGGACGCTGCTCTTGGACACATTTGTCCTTGTTTCTTTACGACAGACACGTTCACACACATTTCTTTCACGGGCTCTGAAATCCGTCCCCCATTCTTCCTCAGCAACAATCTTTCGCGAGCTCCGACGCCCGCCTTTTTTGAGGGCGCACGGGTCGTCATGGTAACTGTACGCAAGTGGGGCGGGGTGAGCTTGGGGAGGACTGGACCTGTGGAGACGGCCCAGAGATATAAAACGAATGAGAGGTACGTTCTGCGGAAAAAAGCGGGAAAGGGGAAAGCGGAGGCGAAAGAAAGCGGGGCAAAAGAAAGTCGGGAGGGAGAAGAGAATGAGAAGTAAGCTTGAGAAGCTTGGGCAACCAGTGCTTGGGCAACTGAGCATGTGGTGTGCGTGTGGGTGTCTGACCAGCGCCAACGAGACAATTCGTCCTTCCCAGTACTTCGGCAAGCGAGCGTGCGGTGCGCGTGTAGGTGGGAGCAGCGCCACCAACAAGTGAGGCACGGGTCGGTCACCAACAACACCAGGGTCTCAACCCGCGACAGATGATCTCGGTACCCTCCAGACTTCGACTGGTGCCAAGGCTGTTCGCGAGAGGGTGCACAGCAAAGCTGGGTGCTGGCAACGAATGTGACACGCATGAACGCATTTCAGGACATTTTCACTTCACGGACGACTTTCTGGTAAGCGAGATGATTTTTCCTCAGCACCCCCCAACCCCACTGAATGATCTGTTGGGTACCCATATCTGTGTTTAGTTGTAAGTCAACCCCCAATAAGCATCTGCTCTTTGTCTCTTTCCTGGCATTTTGATTGATTTTGCTTTTAGATTTATTCTTTCATTTACCTCAGAAAATAGTTATTTTTATTTATTAATAAATCATTTGACGATTTCCAACCTGTCCGTGTTTGTCCTTTCCTTCCATTGATCTAGCATTGTCCGAACCGAGATAGACTGGGAGGTAATTACCACAGATTTGACCAAAAATAGTTGGCACGCACCAGCGGTTAAAACGCTCGGCTGCCCTAATTAAAATCTAATCAGATAACATTGGTGCTTTGCCGAGGGCACGCTCCCCGCTCAGGTAACCACGTGACCTCTAGTTAAACGGAATAATTAGACGGTGGACACTGGAACTCGTGGTTGACTGGGTGGCGTTCGTAGTTTTAAAACAACCCACCGAACCACAACGTTAATTGTGAGCTGTGGCCCCAGGTCCGGCTCTACCGCGGACAACCGGGGATTAATCCCCCTGAGTGACAAGCTGGTGGCTTGGCCACAATATTTTACTGAGAACCACATTGTGTAATGCAGGTAACCAACCACAAATCCAGGATTCTAAAATCCGGCTTTACCTGAAAACGGCCAATTTTTCAGGCTTAAACGATAATTTTGAGATAAAACCGAATCGTTCGTAACGTGGGGACACCGAACGGAAGTCCAAGCACTCAGGGCAAATGTTCAATAGTCCTTCCTCTTGCTCAAGATCACTTCCAATTTCACCTTCATTTAAAAAACAATTAACACAGTGTATACATATTTGTTTGATTGTTAAAAAACAGTCCAAAATCCTTCGATCTTTGGCTTTTATCGTGGAAAACGGCAACCCTTCAGCCCTCTGTGGCTGCTGGAGTCTTCAGCCGCCATTTTGTTCGGCTGCCATTTTGTTCGGCCTGTTCAAGCATGCCTCGATTTGGAAACATGATCTACTCTCACGGACTAATTAAAGTATAAAATCAAAATATTATTTCGCATTTGAGAATCGGATCTGGTGAACAAAATACGTGTTGAAATTTGCAGTGAAATCCGAAAATTTTAACAAATCAGCGATTTTTACAGCTTCGTGTATTTATTTAAGCAAAGCATTCAACTTAACTTTCTATGCTGTTCGAGCGATTATAGTGAGTGAAGAAAAAATGATGGAATGTGCAGAAAGTGTAAATTCATTGAGTGAAATGCTGTGCTTCAAAACCTACTTTTGCAATCCATGACGGCACACAATCCACATGGGTCCTTTTTTCGGCAATAACGCACGCAGTTTACCGTTTCCGTTTTGGGCGATTTGCTAACATTACAAAATATTAATATAAACCTATACTAATAAAAGACACTGTGTGTGTGTGTGTGTGTATGTGTGTGTATGTGTGTGTGTGTGTGTGTGTGTGTGTGTGTGTGTGTGTGTGTGTGTGTGTGTGTGTGTGTGTGTGTGTGTGTGTGTGTGTGTGTGTGTGTGTGTGTGTGTGTGTGTGTGTGTGTGTGTCAGTGTGTGTGTCCACCATAACTCCAAAACTATAAAACCGAGCAGCCTGAAACTTTGCATGCATACTAAGAAAACTCCAAGGAAGTTCAAGAGTGAAAATTGGGTGTTTGGATAATTAAAACACTCCTTTTGAAGATAATTAACGGCCTTATTTAATTATTTCCTTCATCAGGCGATCCGTGGCCACCTCGTTGTCTGAGGTCTGAAGGAGTTTCCTGGGTAACCTCACTGGGGCCTGAAGCGACCAGGTTTTTTGGCCTCGATGTAAGCTTCAGATTTGAAAGTATCAGCAGTTCCAACTCCCCCAAAAAGTGTTGAATTGTCCAATTCGGACATTGCACGGGCGATTCCGGATGCAAAGTTGTATTGTTGTGGTGCCGGGTCTCGGTGGCGAGCACGACCGCTCGGGGGAGCAGTTGAGTCGGCTCCACCGAACACACCGGAATTTAGGTCGTGACCCTCATATAAGTCCGAAGGTATGGGTCCCTTACAGGACCATGAATCGCCAATAATTTGACCGCGTGGAGTAGGGTTAATTGCCATCTTCAATATACCTAAGTACCCACGCGGCAAAGCTACCGGGGAATTCACACCCTCGGCAGGCCTCGAGCGGAACGAGCCGTTACCGTGCTTGAACCATGTGTAACCCGAGCGGATGGTTACCGCGGCCCGTCGGTCCAAATGTACAACTACGGCAACGGTCTTCTTAATCCCCAATACGCACCGTGGCAAACCAATGGCAGAAATGACAAAGAACGAGCTGGTACATTCAACAAGAGGGGAATTTATGAACAACAATAATTGAGGAGGGGAACACAGAGCAGAGTTATCACGAATAAAGAAAGGTATCAAATATACAAGCAATTCCTTAAACAGTTATACTTAGAGACAGGGCCCACGGACACACACGCACACACAAATACCCAGAAAGAGATGGACCTCGAGGTCTTTATTGCCCCTCCAGCTCAGAGGGAAGAGGAGCTGAGGGAAGAGAACGTGCTGGCTACCTGGCCGCGTTCGCACGGCTCGATGTCCACACCTTCCCGGAGCACCAGTCACCAAAGGACGGACCAGGGCAGCCAAATCCAGAGGAGGCGAGACGCGGTGATCTCCCGTGATGATGGTCGACTGCTATCGCCACGATCCACGATCCTCCAGAATGCACTCTTGTCGACAACCACTCACTGGCTTTGGATGCCAGGTTGGAAATGTCTGAATTGAAATGTCCTTTCCCACAAGAAATGTCTCACACACAATGACAGGCTGCTTGGCAAACGCCACGATCTCTGTCTCTCAACGCTGGTCCCGACAACCACACTCCTCCACTTTAGGAGGGAGGGGCTTCTTCTCCTGGCTACTCGCCTCCTGATTGGTCGGACCCATCGCGCGATTCCCTGGCCGTCTCCCATTGGACAGGCCCATGGTAGGCGGGGCAACTCCCACCCTTCTGGGTGAAGTCCCGATCGGAAGCGTTTGTAGCTCCGCCTACTTCCTCACCTCCACCACGTGCATAATGGCAATGGTGTTGAGTGGGGGACGGGGCGGGTAAGATGCCCGCTCCTTGTCGATTGGCCAAAGAGGGACTCCATGCCCATGTTAAACTCCGCCCACGCATGCGCTCGCTCGCCGGCGAGCAAAGAGCGCGGACAGTGCCGAAAGCAGAGAGTTGTTGGGGGTCGTTGGTTGGGACGTAAAATCCTAACTATAAAATAACTCCGCAGCGCACGTACAATTAATTTCCATTAGACTAGGGACGGGACCCTAACTAGAAACACGTACTTACCGATATAACTGATCTGTAGGACCTGGCTGTTGTGTGCAGCAAGCTTCCAAATTCGTAACAGTATCGAGGGCAATTGGAAATCGATTGCCAAGCCAAGCGTTCCATTAGAGTGCTTGAGCCACTTACTGAGCTGTACAGTCCAGTTCGTGTCCTGATCGGGATGTACAGCTGACAGTCACCACAAGGTAGAGGTACGTATACAGCACACACGGAGGTGGTACATATGAGAAGAGTTGGATCTGTACGGACTCTCCACGGGTGTGTGGACATGCCATGCCTGTTAAGGGTGCCGTTGTGGCAAAGTTTCATCCTGTATCTTATGAAGGTTCTTTCAGCTTTTCCTTTGTCCTCGTGCCTGTTTCTAAAGCGTTTGGTTATCAGATTTGCTTTACAAAGATTATGTTTCCCTTTGTGAATTTCTTAGCAAAAGCCGTTTGCAGTAGTAATTTGTTTTCTAAATTACTGAGCCAATTTTTTTCCACTGGGATTGTACTCATTGGACAGGGTCGAAGGCTCTGAAGTGGGAACTACAGATTTAATTCGGCCACAGGCACAATACAGCACAGCACAGCATCGGAACATGGGCGGGTCAGCTTACTCTGCTTAACCATGCCCCGTTGCACTCATGTATGCATGTGTTATCATAAACTAATGATACATCTCATCTCCCCCCACCCCCCTTTTAATTAATATTTTTAAATCAAATCAAGATGCTCAGGAGGCTTACAGACACGAACTGATCTTCGAAGCCCTAAGGGTTCGTGGAGGGCTATCCTTGCTTGCAACTGCTGTGGGGTTCTCAATAAGGGGTACAGGGTTGTGAAGGAGTTCAGGTATATTGATGGGTGAAAAGCTTTTATGAGGAAACATCTTAGATTCAAACGTAGATGGTGTTGATAGAGGAGTGGGTGACAAAGGCATTCGAGCCGGTTCAATATTTGGCTCCACATGACGTAACCTCAGTTGGTCAACATGTTTACGCAGGCATCTACCATCACACAACTTCACAAGAAACATCATTTCACCAATGTTATCGATGCCAGATAACCACTTGGTTCCACATCCGGAGTTCAACATGTATACAGGATCATTGATCTGGAAGTTGCGGTGTGCAGACGTTTGGTCGTGATTACGTTTCTGTTGATACTTGTTATTCTCGACCTCGACCGTTACGTCCGGGTGCACTAATGATAACTGTGTTGTTAATTCACGACCTGTCAGAAGCTTGGCAGGTGAGTGACTGGTGGTTTGATGTGTTCTGGTGTGGTGGTTGAGCAACACACTAGTGAGACGAGATTGAATGGAGCCTTCCTTGACGGCTGAGACTGTTCTTAATGATATGAACAGCACGTTCAGCTTGATCATTACTGGGGGCAGATGTGTAGTGCTCAATGCCATTCATTTTACAAAAGTTCTGAAACTGAACTTATAAATGATGATCCATTATCTGATACAATGGAGTTTGGAATACCATGTTGCACGAACATGGTACGTAGAGCTTCAATTGTTACAGCAGAGGATGAGGATGGCACCACGAGAGCTTCAATCTATTTGGAGTGGGCATCAACTACGAGAAGGAAAAAAAAACTTCCCTTGAAATGGACCAGCATGGTCGATGTGTAGTCAGGATCATGGCTTTAATGGCCACGACCACATGGCCAATGGAGACTGTGGCGGTGTCTTGGCATGAGCTTCACAAGTGTAACAATGGCATGCACTGGGCTCAATGTCACTGTTCAAACCAGGCCACCAAACATGGGTTTGGTCAACAGCCTTCATGGTGACGATGCCTGGATAAGCATTGTGGAGTTCACTGATAATTTTCCCGTGGAGTTTTGGCGGAATTATTACTCAGCTACCTCAAAGCAGGCAGTCTGCAACAATAGAGAGCCCATTCTTCTGGATGAGGTATGGTTTTGCCCCTTCCAGTGTTGATGCCCAATTACCTGATGTGACACAGCATTTAATTTTGACACATCTGGATTGCTATTGATAGCAAAAGCAATCTGCTTAGCGGTTACAGGTGCCTCATCGTGAATGACGTTAGTCATTAAATGAATAATATCATAAGATTGTGGAGGGTCTGGGATGGTTACAAGAAGCAGCAAGCGACTGAGCGCATCAGCACAGTGCATTTCTTTATCCGGGCGGTAAACCAATGAATAGTCATAACCGGCAAGGGTCAACACCCAACGTTGTACACGACCTGATGATGTGGACAGAATGGCTCTGGTTTCTCCCAGGAGACCTAACATGGGTTTGTAATCGGTCTAAATGGTAATATGTCTTCCAAAGACATATTGGTGCATCTTAAAATGTTTCCCAGACACATGCTAATGCCTCTCATTTTACTTGAACAGAGCGACGTTCAGAGTTCGTGATGCATACGCAACAGGCTGGAGATTACCAGTTCTATTTGTTTACAACAATGCATACCAAATGCCATATGAAGAGCTATCACAACTGAGAACAAGTTCCTTTTTTGTATACATTGTTGAGGCTCGTATGAAAACAAAAACACAATGCACAATAAGGGGGGCAGGAGATGAGAGGGAAGGACAAAACAGTGGGGGAACAGAGACATTAGGAGATCTGTGGAAGGGAGAGGGATGGGGCAGGGAGCACGGGGTATACAAGATGGACATTACAGGGACTTTCAGGAAGGAAAGCAGGGAATTTGAAGGAGGTGGGGTTGGGATGGATTAACGGGGGTAGAAAAGATCGTGGTTTTGGATGGGGGAAGTTAAGAGGTGGTGGTGAACAGCTGTTTTGAAGGCCTGGAGGGAAGAATGGGATTGAAGAGAGTGTGGGAGTTTATTCCAAAGGTGGGGAAAAAGAGGAATGAAAGAGGGTTGTGTGGGTCGTAATGAACAATTAACAGTGAGGAGTACAGCATGGTTTTAGCGGCCTTGAACGCTCTTGAGCATAGGCATTGGTCAAGTCAAGCTTAGTGAATGTCTGGCGACCCATGAGAGTGGTGAACAGATCCTGTGCTTTGGGCAAAGGGTAGCCATCCAGCTTTGAATAGCTGTTGATTGTCGTTTTGTTGTCCCCACAAATGCGCATTGTTCCATCTGCTATGAGTATTGGAACGATAGTTGCTGCCCAGTTGGAGTACTCGACTGGTGAGATGATGCTCTCACTCTGCAGGTTGTCAAGCTCGCATTCAATCATTGATCGCATCATGTGGGGCACAGATCTAGCCTTATGGAACAATGGGTGAGCATCTGCAGAAACATGAATCCTCACTTTCAGCCCTGCAAAGGTGCTAATACCATCACTAATCAGACCAGGGTACTTGCTGAGCACGGTATCATATCCAGCATCAGAGTTGGAGACTCTGTTTACGTCACTCCATTTAAGTCTGATTATTTGTAACCAATCTCGGCTTAAGAAGGTTGATCCTTCTCTATGCACAATCATTAGTGGTAGGACATGAGTGCTGTTCCACATCCTACAGCTACGTAAGCTGAGCCAACTACAGGAACCACCTCCTTGGTGTATATTCTCAAGTCAGTAGATACAAGCTGGAGTGCAGGAGCCTTTCTTGGAGGGTAGATGGAGGTGAACTTGCTCTTGCTCATAATTGATCTGGAAGCGCCGGTATTAACTTCCATCCTCACCGGGATCTTATCGATTGTTACATCAACTATAATTGGAGGATCAGAGCTCTTTGTTCCAACAGAGAAAACCTCATAAAGTTTCTCACTTGACTCTCGGCTGCAGGCTGTGCTCTGTGACCTATCGTCCACTGCATCAGGGCTCACCCAAATGTGATAAACCAGAGACTAGTTCTTCGACTTCGATCGAGAATTCTGGAAAACAACGACGACACTTCAAGTGTCCCCGCTTAAGGCCCTGTCACACCTTGACGTTTTAGCCAGCGTATGACAAGGTATCAAAATGTATGTAAAATGCTGGCATACGCTGAACTATTGATGTTTTTTTTTCCAGTTTTGGACGTATTCATAACGAGTTGGACGTATGCATAACGTATTAGTAACGTAAACAGAACGTTTCGAAAATATATGGCTAACTTATATCAACGAATGCTGAGCGTGTTGTCGGCGTTCACATCCTATGCCCAACGATAGTCTAACTTATGCATAGCGCGGCAGCGTATCGCCGACGATCACGTGGCGTAGCCTATTAAAAGGCTGCGGCTCGACAATTCAAATCATAACCGCACTAGACATCGAAGTGTGAAGCCGCTGTTACACCTTGACGTTTTAGCCAGCGTATGCCGACGTATGAAAAATTTGCCGAATACGCTGGCATACGTCGTAGTACGCCGAGCTCGTCGACAAATTTTCCATGCTTGAAATTTTTCGACGTATGCCAGCGTATGACTCACACGTTTCGCATACGCTGGCCATAAGTTGTAGGCACGTTACGCGATAGTTGACACACGTTACTTGTAAGTTACTCATCAGTCGAAACACATCGAGGTAATGGTTAGCGTCAGTGTTCCAGACTCCCTGTTTTTTTTTTTTTATTATTTTTTTTTCTTCGGTATGACGGTAATATTGACACTTCGATTTCTAGTGTGGTTATGATATAAATCGTTGAGCGGCAGCCTATTAATTATATTATATTACAACCGCACTAGAAATCGAAGTGTTAACATCACCGTCATACCGAAGGAAAAAAAACAAAAAAAAAAACAGGGATTCTGGAACACTGACGCTAAACATTACATCGACGTGCTTCGACTTATGAGTAACTTACAAGTAACGTGTGTCGACGTGTGTCAACGATCACGTAACATGCCTACAACTTATGGCCAGCGTATGTGAAACGTGCGAATCATACGCTGGCATACTACCACGTATGCCAGCGTGCTCTTAACATATACAATACTTACCCATACGTATTCGACGTGTGCCAGCGTTTTAGACAAATTTTTCATACGTCGGCATACAGTGGCTAAATCGTCAAGGTGTGACAAGGCCTTTACTACAGTTGTTACAGGTATAATTTGTGTCCCGACATTAGAAAGCTTGATAATTACGACCACAACACCAACAAGTTACCACAACCTTCCAGGTAGATTCAGAAATGTCAGGAGGTGGAGGTGAATTTGGTGGCTTGCTAAAATACTTTTGCTTGTAACCAAAGGTTACCTTGTTCACTGATGGGTCCTGCTGGATAACTCTTGACTTGTTAGAGATCATACGCAGGCTCTCGGCAGTTTGCATACACGCAGTGTAATGCATCAGCTAGGGAGGTCCTCATGTGCAAAAAATGTACCCTAAGTTACTCACTGCAATTTTGAAGTTGACCACTTTGCTTAACAGAAAAACTTGGTAACCATTTCCATAACCCGGCAATAAGTGCGAAAATGGTGCCTCTTTTGGGGGTTCCGACGGAAATTGTCGGGCCAATTATTAGGGGTAGTAGAAATGAAAACGACTGTTACTTTGCAGTTTTACACCCTAGAAACACAAACTACCCCTCAAAATGTCGGTCTTGAGACCCTCTTTCATATGATATGCAATAGGTTCATTGGTTCAAGAATCAGGTCACTAGAGGTCAAAAGGTCACGAAAATTTGGGTCAAGTGAAAATCTGACATCTCTGAAACATGCCCCACAGAACATGCCACATCCATATTTTACCCTCTCTGAGGGTCTATCCCATCACCATTGGTGCCAAGGAACACAATCATATGAATAAAGTAGAATTTATTGCAATAAAATGAAAACAGCACAGAATGGAAAGCGGTCGACTTTCAATCTGAACACTTTTTGGCCACCGCTTAACCGATTTCCTGTTGGGAAACTTAAATGGTTATTATGTCACGCCCGTTCACCCTCGATCGACAAATTAACCCTTAAACTGTTTGCCTTAGAAGACTCTTCCATGTGATATTACCTTTATGGAGATTGGGCCAATAATGAGGTCACTAGAGGTCAAAAGGTTATGGAAATTGGGATCAAGTGAAAATTTCTGTGGAAAATGCACAGCACATGCCAGATCCATATTTTTTCATCTATTGGGGTCAATTTTTTTGGAATAGATAAAAAAAAATACAGATATGAATGGAATGTACTTAATGACCACCATAGGGCCGAAACAATAACCAAAAACTGGCACTCTAACATAGTAAGTCAACACATACCAACTGGTGGAATGTGATTCTGGTTTGGAAACGCGTATAAACTTATGAGTCAGTCACTCACTTTCTGACGATACCAAATACATTTTGACATCCTGACTTTTCCGAGTCACTTTGACAAGTGCAAAATGTACAACAGGGATTGTTAGAACCGCGGCAAGGACATCTTCGCGTTCCACACTTTTGATATGTGCAGTGGATTGCAATGTCTTCAGGAATTGGATTGTTCCCCCTGGTTGGGACAAGAAGATCATCGATAAATTCGAAACCAAATTGTCTTGGGTCAGAGGATTCGCATGATGAGAGGAGGGACACCATCTCTTTTGTAGTAAAATTGGCTCTCAAAATGTGCAACCGAATGGCATGACTTGCGGGTCATCCAAACATAACCGCTTGGCATGATGATACCTGTGGCTTCGGAGCTGGTTCATGGTTTTCATCGTTGTTCCTTTCTTAAGGACCTGTGTCAGATAGGCTTCTACTTTATCAATTACTGTATCCAGGTTACCTGTCGCCACCACAAAGTCCTTTAAGTACATCTCTGGATTGGCTATTAGAGCAGCATGCTTGGTTCCAACTTTACTTGTGTAGTCACACCCAGTTAGTGTTTGGACAGCGGGCAAAACCTGACACAAACTTCGTCCGATCCTCTTTGAAAGGATATGTATCGGAAAGTATCTTGTCGAGTCACCAACCCCAGCCTTCACCCAGAGTTCTTCGAGGCCGTTCGCATTCAGCTTGCTCCAGTAGAACATCAGCAAAATGAACACATCCGTGTCTGACGAGAGGACTATGATACGATTTTTACCTTGTTTAACAGCATGCATTGCTTGTGGTATAATCCTCATGTCAGGTTCTTCTACATTACACTTGAGTTGTGGAATCTCTACAGGTCTCGATGTCGTGGAACCTCTACAGGTCTCGATGTCATGGACCAACACGAAATGACGATGCTGTCTGGTCCACAGAAATGACTGACTATAATCTCCAATGTAGGAGCACTCCAAATCAGTACCAGCGCCTCTGCATGAATGAGGGATTCAAATTTTGCTTTGTTGACACTGGATGGCCAAAACCTGTCCATTTCTCGAGGGGGAGGGGTTTCCCTGGACACATCATGCAGTTCTATGGGTGACTTCTTCTCTCGCCTTTGCTGCTCAGAATCCTTCAAAGACGTTCCCATGTAGGAATTCAACACAAAATTAATTCTCGAGGCACCCTTTGCTGTAGAGGCAACATTGCCTAGAAAGGTATCACAGAAGTCACCAAAAATTTTTAAACTCTTTGTTTGGATCTTGCGAATGTTTGCCATCACATCAACTATACAGCATGTTCCCATCGAGTCATCAGGTCTCGGTGTTCTTGGGTCCTGGTCGCTGAGATGAGCTTCAAGTTCATGGACAATTTCACTTTTAATTGGCTTGGTCATTAGGCCTTCGTCATCAAAGAGAGGAGACGTTGTACACACATCGTACTGCAGAAGTTCCTCCATAGTCCGTCCTCATTTCTTTGCAATCTCTCCTGTACGTTTCATCTGACCATCTTCTCGCTTGTTGAGTTTTGCTTTTCCTTTGTGTGGGAATGAATTCTTATGGATTGCAGCGAAGGTTTTAAGGTTGGTGCGATGAATCGTGTCTGACATTCGAACTGTCTTCTCCATGTACCTTTCTCTAAGAAGTTTCTCGGAGGTATCGTTGCCGATTCTCTCCACATTGAGCAACTGTTCTCTGATATCTTCTGACATGACTTCCTTGGTTAAGATATTGTGGGCATTTTCTCTTTTGGGGGAGTGATGAAGGGATTCTCATTCTTCTCTATGACATTTAATATGGCTTGCATGTTGGCCTCCTCAAACTCGGTTGCTGCTTTACTGAATGACCTGTTGACTTCTAACTCATAGGAGGAACTACCTCTACCAGCAAGTTCTCTGTGAAGGTTTGTGATGGCAAGCATCTCATGATATATCAGTTCCCACTTGGCAACAAAATTCTTCTTTCTTGAACTACAAATTATTCCTGATGCACTTTTCTGGGCTCTGTTGATAGTCTGTTCCAACGCAAGGTCTGCTCCAACCGCTTTGAAACGTCCCGTTATTCGTTTTACGGCAAATTTGCCCTCCATAAACTCTGAATGCACTTCTGGTGCTATCTCAGGCAGCCTCCTCATGTCCTCAAGGTAGAGGGAGCACCATCTCAAGTAGTTCGTGGAATCAAAAGCAGCAAACAAGGGTTGCAAATATTGAATGGCTTGTACTTGAAGGTTCCAGTTTCCCTCGCGATAACTCCGAATGAGGTTCTCAAGATGAGACACCAGGTGTAGAAAGGTGTTCCAATACCTCAATGTCTCACTTTCCTCACAACACTTTGAAATGAATCGTTCAAATTTGTCAACTTGTTCAGAGCCGATGTGGTCCTGGCATGTGTGAAGGAGGAGCACACTCTTGGGAGATTTCGCTGCTACTTCTTCTTTCAAATGCAGAAGGGTATCGAGCAGATCCTTGTATTTTGTAGCTCGGTCATCTTCGTTGAAGAAGGCTTCCCACTGTAACCTTGCAAATGCCTCTTTCAGCAGCTGCAGTCCTTTCAAGGACCTCACAGTTTTTTTCTGCCTTTGACCGATTCTACAACATTTACTCAAAAAATGCAACTCTCTATTAGTACGTTTTCTGCTCCACTGCTCTTTATGTACTTGCCAATGCAACCCAAAGCAACTTTAGCCGTGTGGAAGGAACCAAGGCACAGCACGATATTCCCAAACTCATTTGGACGGACCAGCTGTATCTCGCGCTATATGGTACACTCCTTCATCACAAGTCACATGAAGCTTTGGCTGGTCAAGGAATTCAAGAACACTTTGAAAATTTTTCATAGCTGTGTACACAGAAACATAGTCGGTCACTGGGTACGGAAGGACAGGTAGAAATCCCACACGCTTGAGGGGTATGTCCTCAACACTCAAGGCAGAGTTTGCAGCACTCCATATAGGCATTGTTTGATTCTGAGGTCGTGTGTTCAGGTGTCGAGGGTCAGTTTCGCATAGGTCCATTCTGTTAACAGCCATGCTCTTTCCTTTGTGCCAACATTATTCAGGAGATCCTGGTTGACTGGATGAGAAGGGGAAACCATGTAATCTTCAGGGAGATCTGGCTTCTTGGTAGGCTTGTAGAATTCTCTCAATGTCTGGCACTTTATTTCAGCAGTGAATGTCTGTGAAACATGCTGAACCTCTGTTTCAGACCGTTTTGGCTTGCGGGTATGAGATCCTCCCTCATCTTGAAACAAGACAGCAACTGTATCGTAGCTTCCACCAATTCCAGACAGGTTTTCCTCGTCATGGTTGAAATTGTCAAAGGCACCAATTATGAATATTGCTTTGTCAAAGTGACTCGGAAAAGTCAGGATGTCAAAATGTATTTGGTGTCGTCAGAAAGTGAGTGACTGACTCATAAGTTTATACGCGTTTCCAAACCAGAATCACATTCCACCAGTTGGTATGTGTTTACTTACTATGTTAGAGTGGCAGTTTTCGTTTATTGTTTCGGCCCTATGGTGGTCAGTAAGTACATTCCATTCATATCTGTATTTTGTGTATCTATTCCAAAAAATTGACCCCAATAGATGAAAAAATATGGATCTGGCATGTGCTGTGCATTTTCCACAGAAATTTTCACTTGACCACAATTTCCATGACCTTTTGACCTCTAGTGACCTCATTATTGGCACAATCTCCATAAAGGTAATATCACATGGAAGAGTCTTCTAAGGCAAACAATTCAAGGGTTAATTTGACTATCGAGGGTGAATGGGCATGACACAATAACCATTTAAGTTTCCCAACAGGAAATCGTTCAAGCGATGGCCAAAAAGTGCTCAGATTGAAAGTCGAACGCTTTCCATTCTGTGCTGTTTTCATTTTATTGCAATAAATTCCACTTTATTCATATGATTGGGTTCCTTGGCACCGATGGTGATGGGATAGACCCTCAGAGAGGGTAAAATATTGATGTGGCATGTTCTGTGGGGCATGTTTCAGAGATAGGTCAGATTTTCACTTCACCCAAATTTTCGCGACCTTTTGACCCCTAGTGACCTGATTCTTGAACCAATGAACCCAATTTGCATATCATATGAAAGAGGGTCTCAAGACCCACATTTTGAGGGGTCGTTTGTGTTTCTAGGGTGTAAAACTGCAAAGTAACAGTCGTTTTCATTTCCACTACCCCTAATAATTGGCCCGACAATTTCCGTCGGAACCCCCAAAAGAGGCACCATCTTCGCACTTATTGGCGGGTTATGGAAATGGTAACCAAGTTTTTCTGTTAAGGGAAGTGGTCAACTTCAAAATTCCAGTGAGTAACTTATGGTACATTTTTTGCACACGAGGACCCCCCCCTAGCTGATGCATTAGTGGCTATTTCCATGACTTTAGTCAAATTGGGGTCGGATTCAGGAAGGAGTTTCCGCAGAATTGAGTCATCATTGATGCCGATTATAAAGAAATCACGTAACATCTCTTAGAGTTTATCTGTAAACTCACAAAGTTCGGCGAGTCGGTGTAAATTAGCCACGAACTCGGATGTTGACTGACCATCTTGATGATGGTGGGTATAAAATATATATATATATATATATATATATATATATATATATATATATATATATATATATATATATATATATATATATATATATCTCTCTCTCGAGACGATCTTACCCGGATTAAGGCGATAATGTCTTTTCACGAGATTGACAAGCTCTTCATATGACTTGTCAGAAGGTTTGGCTGGGGCACGAAGATCTTTGATGAGGCTGTACGTCGGGGTGCCACATACGGTCAGTAATACACCTCGCCGCCTTTCAGCGTCCTCATCAGTGTCCATTTTGTTTGCCACGAAGTTCTGCTTCAGACGATCAGTGTAGTCTTCCCAATCATCCCCCACTGCGTATTCTTGCAATATGCCAATGCATGAAGACATCCTCATTGCCAGTGCAATGCACTCAATGGATAGGGACAAAGGCTCTGAAGTGGGAACAACAGGTTGTAATCGGACACCGGCACAACACAGCACAGGACAGCCTCGGAACATGGGCAGGTCACCTGACTCTGCTTGACCACACTCCGGTGCACTCATGTATGCATGCACTATCATAAACTATTGATACATCCACCCATCACACGCATCTTTTTTAAAAGAGCAATGTTTGTGATCACATCTTTGAAACGTCTATATAAATGTAACATTTTCCCGTGAAAGCTACTCAAGCTTTCTGGGTTGTATGCAGTCTGTACTGTTGTCGGTAAGCAAACTGACTCCAACCTGCAGATTACCGAAAAATTGCCGATATCAGCCAAGCGCGCGCGTGTGTGTGTGTGTGTGTGTGTGTGTGTGTGTGTGTGTGTGTGTGTGTGTGTGTGTGTGTGTGTGTGTGTGTGTGTGTGTGTGTGTGTGTGTGTGTGTGTGTGTGTGTGTGTGTGTGTGTGTGTGTGTGTGTGTGTGTGTGTCGTTGATTGGTATCTACATATGAGGGTTTCAGAATATGGAATGGAGACCTCCCAGGGTGGGCTCAAAGCATCCACCTTCATTTAAGTAAGCAGTCACAATTCATGGTCCAAGTTGTGAAGTATTTTGTTCTCAAAGTTTCGTGCCGATGGCTGTCTTCGGGATTGTTGCTGAACCCTGAACAGCTTCCAAATGTAGTTTGTTTGTTATAATGTTCCCAGGGATGGTTTTTAGCTCACCTGTAAAGTAGTTCCAGGGATCTTATGGGAAGACGTGTCATCCATCCGTCCGTCCACAAATACTTGCAACTTATTCTCAGAAAGTACACATTTGATTTCATGAAATATGACCACAACCTTCATCACCCATGATGGCATAAAAAACGGGGTCTGAAAGGGTCTACAGAGGGAGCTTACGGGTTGGGGGGGGGAGTGGGTTGCTTCCACAAAGAGGAATTTGCTTTCTTCACACACGATGCACACAATTCCGAAGAATGTTCATGATAACCTTCATCACCCATGATGTACCAAAGTTTGTTCATGACATGAGAAAAATCTGCTCTAAGGAGATTTAAGGAAGGTTGCCCCCAAAATATGCATTTGCTTTCTTCTCAGAAACGACACGCAGTTCTGATGAATTTTGACCACCATCTTCACCATCCTTGATGTGCAAAAGTTTGTTCACGACATTAAAAAAATTGGGGTCTAAGGGGTTCTACAAGGTGGGGGGGGGGGGTTGCCCTCCAAAATGTTATTTACTTTTTTTTTTTGAAGCCACACACAATTTTGATGAAACTTCACCACAACCTTTATCACCCGTGATGTACCAATGGCTTAAAAAAAAAATCCAGAGGTATTTACTTTCTTCTCCATTATATATTGTTGCGGTTCTGGAAACCTGTTCCCTTCCGATTTTGGGTTTTGAGCATCGGCAGGTCTCTCTGCTGACTTTCTCAAAGTTAAGTTTCTGGTTGTTATACGTCTCGTTTTAACTAAGCCTGGTGTTGGCGCAGTGGTTAGGGCAGCGGCTTGGGATCCAAAAGGTCCTGAGTTCAATCCCCGTTGGGCCACTGAATTAATACACCAGGGGGTTGACTCAGCCTGTCATCTTTCCGAGGTCGGCGAATCGAGTACCGGTGTATCCCCCAGTTAAATAGGTGTACCATATCCCTGTGTCGTAAGAGGCGACCAGGGTTGCGTCAGGAAGGGCATCCGGCGTAAAACATGTGCCAAATCACTATGCGGATCATAGGGATGATTCGCTGTGGCGACCCCTAACGGGAACAGCCGAAAGAAGAAGAAGAAGAAGAAGAAGAAGATATGTCTCGTTTTAACTGTATATTTTCTCACCTACATGTTACTGTGTGTTCTGAGTTCGGTTTTGTTTCTAAAATCGTGCTATTTTGTGGGTTTTCGTCGACCTTGTTTTACCGGATTCCTTGAGGCCTTCCCATCCTTCTCCTCTCAGTATACGATCATGTTTATTTGTATTCTCTCCCCATTACCTTAAATTTCTATCTTCCCCACTTTCCCAACGTTCCCCATCACTCCCAATCTAAACACTCTGTTTCTTGTCTCAAATCCAAAACAAAAAACAAACAAACTACCTTTCACCCTGCACACCCACGAGTGCCGATTCTTCTTCTTCCTCTTCTTCTTCCGGCACACAATCTTTATTGTACTTGAACTGACCCACTCTCGCCATTACCTTCACAATTTCTTCCTACAACCTTCCATTCCCGAATCTTACCTGTTCTTCAAAAATTAATAATCTTCCTTGTATCCTTTCGATCGAAACACCTCCATTCACCAGGGCTCTTTCCCACCCTCTTATGGATACGTTTCATCGACCCAGCAGCTCCACACTGCGTTTACAGTTCCAAATTCACCACACACCTCCACGATTTTACTTCAACCTCCCCTTTTCCGAATGTTCGCAATTATTATTTAAAATAAATAAATTCACTTTTGACTATACAGCTCCCAAAGCCAAGTGCTTCTCCCGTAACCATGTGATCTGTTTCCACCCCATGCGGTTCCCAATCCAAATTCACCATTCACCTCACAATTTTTTCGAAAACCTTTCGATGACCTAATCTGATGAAAATTCTCTCAAACAATAATAAATTAATAATAAAACGATCTCTTATAATGCTTCATCTTCCTCTTTCACACATGTGGTACTCTTTACTGTATCATAATGCACTACTCTTCTACTATTTAAACAGTCTGCTCTCAATTCGACCTCCCCTTCATACCTTGCCGAAAAAAATCCAACTGTTACAGCATTTCTTCTCTTCATTCTCTGAATTCGCCTTTATTGCCTCCATCAAGAAACGTGTTTAATCGCATCTCTAACCTAAAAATTAAAAACACCCAGTTTGCGATGAATGTTCACTTTCCATCAACCATTCTTTTTTTCCAAATTCAGTGCCAACTCACCCCTCACTCTCAAAGCAACATTTACACTCTTCTCCCTCGAAGCTTCCCTCTCACCTTTCTCAAAAACTCCCCCCTCACCTTTCTCCATCAACTCTCCCCACTCACCCCCCTCACAAAGTTGCCCCCCCTCTCATCTACAAAGCTGCCTCCTTACTCTGCCCTCTCACCTCCATCTCATCACTCCACCTCCTCAAATCCTCAACTGCCTTCTGCCTCTCTCTTGCCCCCTCTCCCCCAAACACCACAGAGCCTTTTCTCATCCTTATCCAACCCCCTGTCCTAGCTATTCTGCATTCCTCCACACTCTTTCAACAACTCTCCTTACCTCTCCCCCCCTCCTCCCTTGTCCGACCCTCCCCCTCCCCTCCCACCCCCTGCACTCAAAGCTTCCTCCCTTCTCTCTTCATTAACAGTGTGGACCTCCAATATCCAGGGCCTTTGCTCAAACCTTTCAGATCTTTCCATACAGGTTGCCACTGACAAACCAGACAATCTTCCTAACAGAAACTTTCCTCCCTCAAGACGTCTCTGACTCCCAAGTATCTCTCCCTGGTTGCTCCCTCCTCCGGTATGACAGACCTGAGCCTCGTCCTGGTCGAGGAGTTGCTCTCTTCATCAAAGACTCTATCCCTCACTCCCCCACAACCCCAGAAATAACTCTGGCTACGGCTTCCCCTCCACTCCAACCTCATGCTTATATGTGTGTGTACCATCCACCAAACAGTGATGACTCCATTTACACCTCACGATCCAAAAATATGGACGAACTTCTATCCTCTCATCCCAACTCTCTCTTCCTCATAATATGTGGTGACTTCAATTGTCATCGTGCAAGTTGGCTCGGTGTGGGTACCTCTCTCACCTGTCATGGCACTTCAGCAAAAGTTTTCTGCGTCTCATTGGGACTGATTCAATCGGGCAATTTCCTGACCCAGATCTCAACCAATGGTACTCCATCTCTTCTGGATCTGATTTTGACAAATTTCCCTGAATATATCTGCTGTTCTTCCTTCACTCCAATCAGTTCTTCTGGCCACGTCCTTGTCAAAGTGGACATCTCTCTGGCTGTTATCAGAGAACCACCTCAGCACCGTCGAGTCTGGCATTTCACTCAAGCTGACTGGCAAGGTCTCAAAGCAGCCATCAAACTTCTAGACTGGTGTCCCATCGCTACTTTCTCCAACATCAACTCATCCTCGGAATTCTTTCAAAGAAACTTGCTCTCCCTCATGCACAGATTTATCTCTCTCATCTTCAGTTGTCCTACCCTTCCTCCCACCCTTGGTTCACTGAAGCTTGTGGTGAGGCAGTTGTCCTGAAACAACTTGCCTTTGCCTCATGGAAAGCAAACCCAACTGAGGGCAATCTCAGTTCCTTCCATAAAGCTCGGAACAAGTGTGCATCTACCCTGAGGAGAGTCAGAATACATCTTTCTCATCTCAAGTCTGAACTCTCAAACCTCTCTCCCTCCTCAAAATCCTGGTGGCATCTAATCAAATCTGTTTCTGGTGGATGTTCCCCCTCCATCCCCTCCCTTACCTCAAATGGCTGCACTGCTGATACCGTACGTGAAAAGGCTGAATGCCTGAACTCGGTGTTTGCATCAAAATCTTGTGTCCAAAACCCATCACTTTCTGTACCCATCTTACCCAGTCACACCCAACTGTCCCTGGACTCTGTGTCCTTTTCTCCTGACAAGGTGGAGAGCTTGCTGTCAAACCTCGAATCAGATTCTGGAACCGGTCCAGACGGCATCAGCCCACGTGTCGTACAAACCTGCTTCTCTGCTCTTGCTCACCCTCTGTCTGTTCTATTCACCCTCTCATTTGTTCAAGGTCATCTGACATCTGCTTGGAAATCACGAAACATTACTGCCCTGCATAAAAAATGTGCAAAAACAGAACCCTGCAACTACAGACCAATCAGCCTTCTCCCAATCATCAGCAAGGTTATGGAATCCATCATCGTTTCAGACATTAAATCCTTCCTGTTCTCCAATGGCCTGGTTTCCGATCGTAAATTTGGTTTCAGACCAGGTCACTCTACCCTGGATATTCTGCTTCTGCTCTCCCAGCAATGGATGGAGGTCCTCAATGCCAGACATGAAATCAGAGCCATATCCCGAGACATATCATCGCGTGCTTTTGACACGGTCTGTCACCCTGCCCTGCTTACCAAACTCTCTTCCTATGGTATCCAAGGCCATCTCCACTCATGGCTTGCACACTTCCTCTCCTGTTGCGGTCACTGTGTGACCCTAAATGGAGTTCTTTCATCCCCTCTTCCTGTCCAGGCTGGAGTTCCTGACGGCAGTGTTCTGGGCCCTGTTCTTTTTTCTGGTTTTCATCAATGATCTCTCCGACTCTCTGGAAAATCCTCTTTATCTCTTCGCTGATGACTCCACCCTCTGCCATACCATGTGTCATCCCTCAGAACGGCATGCAGCAGCTTCTTCGCTCACTGCAGATTTGGGTAAAATCACAAACTGGTCCAACATGTGGAACATGTCTTTCAATCCGGACAAATCTCACACTCTCACTATGTTTCTCTGAAAGGACCATTTGGAAAACACCCCCATCCACTTTCTCAACAATCCTCTGGAAAAAGTCCTTACTTTCAAGCTTCTGGGTCTCACGATCTGCCATGTTCCATGCCATCGCACCTCCTTCAAATTCCCTGCCTTCCTTCCTGAAAGTCCCTGAAATGTCCATCTTGTATTCCCTGTGTTGCCCGCCCCATCCCTCTACCTTCCACAGATCTCCTAATGTCTTTGTTCCCCACTGTTTTGTCCTTCTCACTCCTGCCCCTCTTGTCTTATGCCCCTCTTACATTTTGTCCTTCTCACTCCTGCCCCTCTTGTCTTATACCCCTCTTACATGTGCATTGTGTGTTCACTCTCATACAAGCCTCGATAAGGTATTCAAAAAAAAATAAAAAACCCCATCCCTTCAACACCAACAGCAGCCAACATACAGTGGTCCCCAATCAGTTACTTCATCAATCTTCATGCAGTTATACCTCCCCTCATGTCTCGTGGGTTAACGGGACAGCGCGTTATGTAAATCTCGTAGCTCAGTCTGATTAAATCTCTGAACCTCATTCCTATTCTTTCTTTCTCAATTCCTGAGGTAAATCCAAGCAAGGGGTCCTCGTGAGGCTGGCAGGCACTCCGCTCGGACACCCATTGGGAAAAACCACAGCCATGCCGTTCGCATAAGAATGCGTCCTCACAGAAGACCAAGGGCAGCAGTAGAAGCCAACAATAAACACCAGCGCTGCACGGAGCACGTGCCCACAGCGACGACTCCACACCCACTGTTCAGGAGATCAGAGGCAGAATCAACACCCCAATTGCTAACAACACACAGAATGCATATGGTGCACTCTTCTTCATTCCAAATCTCCATTAATAATTATATCCAATCCTTTCCCTCAATTCCCTGACACAGATCAGGGCTTGCACCGTGCATCCCACTGCCTCTGATAACCGTGACACACGATGCTCAATGGTGGACCCACGCGTACTGTACGGGGCATGCTCGATGGCGGGTGGACCCACGAGTACAATGGCCGAGCCGCACGCACTGTACAGGGCATGCTCGATGGTGGGCGGACCCGCACACTGACCACATGTACAATGGGGTACCCGCGCACACTGTGCGGGGCATGTTCAATGGCGGGCGGAATTGGTGCGCTGACTACGTGTACAATGGTGGACTTATGCGCAGCCCGTGACACTTTATCATCATACAAAATGGGGCACGAATAACACACATCTTTGGTCGGGTCTGCGCATGGGTTACAATAACGTGGAACCGTCGGTCTTCACTCACCACGACAGCCACAAATGTCTCCCAAGGACGGCAGACATCCTCCTGCACCTCCGCCTCGATGCAGCTGCGACCAGGCACAGGCATGTTGTGCGGCCGGATCGCTTGGGCCGCGTGGCGCACCGTGGAGCAGGCCCATTGACCGGCGCACTGGAGCAGGGGATGGGGTTTGGTGCAAGGCGATTAATATCACGGGGTTCGGTGCAGGGCGATTCGTGTCACGGTGCTCAGAGCGAGACGATTCCACAGCTTGGAACTATCTGGCCGGAAATAAAATGAAGCCGCTTCCGGTCATGGCGGCCGGCCCGTGTGCTGGCCGGGGCCCAATCAGAGTGCCCGATTTGGATGACGACACATTGCTTCAGGTCGTCACCCCCGCCCGCACCACGGGATCTATAAAAGGATGGGTTGCGGATCCGCTAGTGTGTCGTTCCTGCTCGTCATTCCTGCTCGTCGTTCCTGCCCATCGTTCCTGTCTTCATTCCTGTCAGCTCTTTCTGTTTGGCTTGGGATTAACAGTCCACCCATTCCCCTGCTGGCTCTACCCTTCTTTACCAATTCGCCTGCTGACTCCGCTTTCTTTACCACCTCTCTGCCCTTCTTTACCAATTCGCCTGCTGACTCAGCTTTCTTCACCACCTCACCGCCCTTCTCCACCCACTTGCTTCAGACTCCGCCTCTCTCCACCCATTGGCTTCTGACTCCACTCAAGTCCCTCCCTTCACGCCCAACAGTCACGCCGCGCCAGCCGTCAGGATGGTATCGCCCAGCGGAGCATCCCCCAAAATGTACTGGTGGCACTGTCGGGCAATCGTGCAAGGTATTGAGAGACTGTTTGCCTCATCTCCTCTCCGTGTGTGTGTGTGTGTGTGTGTGTGTGTGTGTGTGTGTGTGTGTGTGTGTGTGTGTGTGTGTGTGTGTGTGTGTGTGTGTTCTGGCACCTGTCCTCACTTAAGTTAAGATTGTGCAATAATTATATCAGGATAACTCTGCTCTGTGTTTGCTTTGGTAAGTTGCTTGTATTATTGCCGCACCTTTCACATTTCTTCCTATTCCTGCTACAGACAACAATAAACAACATTCACTGTGTCACATATCTTTCCTCACCAGCCTGTAATAAATCCTTTGTATAAATGTTCCCAGCTCGTTTTTGTCTGTTCTTTCATTGATCCAGCATGGTCCGTATCCTGACTTAGCCGGGAATTTATTCCCAACGATCCATTCCTTTTAGTCGGTACGTCCTTGCCAGTGTCGCTCGGCTGCATCTGATCCAGTAAAGTGATCTGGTTCGGACACGGCTTCCCGAGGGCATGTCCCCTGGTAATTAGGTCATGTGATTAATTTGGTAACCCGATTAACCAATAGATGGGAGGACCCTAGGTCACATGGTTGAGTTATTGGCGTTCACAGTCGGTTAGCGACCCTCCGCGCCACAGATTTATCCGTGTGTGACGGCCAGCAATTACTTGGAGTCTGCTGGCAACCCAAGTTGAACCCCCCCCTCCCCCCGCGGTGGTATTCTCACCTGACCCCTGGCCCGCAACAGTTGATTGAACAGTTTCTTTCCTTGCAGTTGACTGAAATGTCAACGAGATTGACTTTGGAGCAAAGAAGAAAGGTTGCTGCATGGATGGATGTAGTTCAGTCACCCACAGTGGTTCACAACAAATAGAGAGCATTTCAACTGCGACCACCTTCAAGATTCACCATTTATCGCGTTTACGAGTTCATCGAAAGTGGCTCAGTCACTGATACTGTAATTACAAAGGGAACAGCGTTTGACCGCAAATAGGCCGATCCCCTGCAAACATAGCTGTTACACAAGAAGCTTTCTTGCATAGCCCAGGGAAATCAACTAGATGGTTGATTGTAGAATGTGGTCTTCCCCGGGAAACGGTGTGGAGAATGTTGAACAAGGACCGGAAATGCGGCCATATTGTCACGGCCCTGAGCGGTTACGTTGATTCCCCCCGACCCAATTGCCGTGGACAGGCAGTTAACACCGATCAGGCCGGATCGCTGAGCAGTTTTCCTTGGAGGCGAACAGCCGAGTTTCTCCGAGATTATGGCGCGCGTGGGAAAAAAGGGCAGCATGGCCAGAGCAGATGGACGGAAGCACAATGGGGTTTATCTCGAACTCACGACAAATAGACAACACAATAAACTTAAAAAAGACATGGGGGTTTAATGAAAATAGAGCAAACATTTATAATGGTAATAATGCAAAGTGTAATAATAGAACATGAGGTAAATTGAAGCCTAAAGTCGAGGCATCTCTCCACACTGACTTTAATACAGACAAGGGGAAAATAAAATAAAAGAAAATCCTCCCTTTATTCTGGTACTTAGCTTTGTCCAGAGACGGTCTTTATTGAACTTTGGGGTTGAGCCGTGTCATCCTGCACAGGAAGATGCTACCAAGATGGCGCCGAGCCGCTCTCTGGGTGGGAAACGTAAATGAGGTAATTTGTGAGGCCGTATTCAACACCAGGGCTCATGAACCGGCATGCGGTTTCTTCTCATGAACAAACATGTCGAATGTTCCTCTCTTACACCAGGTTCACTCACAACGATCGCCCACCTTTCTCGTTGACCATACGATGAGACGATCTGAGGCGCCGTGATAAGGCCAGAAGGCACACTCTTCTTCCCTCCTCAGAAACGTACACACTTCTCGGCTCAGCCGTACAGTCAGTGACTGGTGTCTTGCTCAACACATGGGCAAAATCACAGCATGACACAAAAATTGTGTTGCTGTATTTCGTCGTGTCCAGACATAGCCAGCCAGTGAGACCTCCTTACGTGATCGTGTCCCGCACAACTTTGTCCTCTCCGTTCTCCCACTCCGAGCCTCAATTTCCTTCGACCGGCTCTCTGACGCCACACGCCCATGAATCATCCATTCCAGGGGCATGGTTTCGCCAGCCATCACCCCTGGAGGTGGAGCTTTCTGCCTGCTTGTACGTGCAGCTTGGTTGTCATCGTTTTAACACAGGTGGAGGCCAATTAACTTGGTGTGTGATTTTGAAGGTGATTGGTTCCATCTGAGCTCATTTACAATTGCTATTATAAGAGGGCTGGACACTTATTCAACCAAGATATTCTAGTTTTTTTTTTAATTTTTAACTAATTCTCTGATATTTGTCGAATTTGCTTTTCACTTGGAAGTTGTGGGTTACGATGTGTAAATAAAGGTGGAAAAAGTCTGATTTAATGCAATTTAATTTGAGGCTACAAGGCAACAAAAGGCGAAAATTTTGAAAGGGGGTGTAGAATTTTTCTAGGCACTGCATATTACCCTGATCACATTTGCAATTTTTTGTAGACAGTCGAGGCTCATGGAAGAACTAGCACACTGAACGGATAAAGACATAACAGACCAAAACAGGACGCAAAACACGTATGTATGGAGAAGAAAACTCCGAGAAGGAAAAACTGGAAAATAAGGATGGATTTGGGTGGGGTTAACGAGGATAGAAAAGATCATGGTTTTAGATTGGGGACGATCTGAGGTGGAGGTGGACAACTGTCTTGAAGATCTCGTGGGAAGAATGAGATTCAAGAGGGTGTGGAAGTCGATTCCACATGCGGGAAAAAAAGAGGAACAATTGAGTGGAGGTGAGCAATGATCCTGGATTACCAGAAATGGGTTGATGGTGGATCATGTGAGCTGTGCAGAAACATGGGGGGGGGGGCAAAACATGGGAAGAGTTGTTAGTGTGCAAGATGAGAAAGGAGGTGGTAGAAGACAGAAACCACTGAGCTGTCCACGATGGTGATGTGATAAGCCTATATACCCAGCTTCATTGCAGGAGATTCCAATAATCTTGAAGGCCTTGGTTCCCATGGTGTCAAGCTGAGCAAAATGTGAGACAGGGGAGTCAACCAAGATGGGAGAACAGTGCTCCGTCAAGCTGCAGATGAAGGCCTTGTAGGTGGATATGAGTTCAGGTGTGCCAAGGAAGGACTTCGTATGATGGAGGATGCCCAGTCGGAGGTTGGCCTTGGAGGCCAACTTCGAAATGTGGTTTGCCCAAGAAAGATCATGGCAAATACTGAGACCCAGCAATTTGAATGATTGAACCTCAATAGGATTAAAAAGTATATGGAGTTGGGGTTGGGGGGGGGGTGTTTCCTCGATGGTCCTTTCATCGAGCAATAATGAGTGTGCGAGACTTGTCAGGATTGAAAGATATATTACAAGTGTCACCATCAAGTGATTTTGTCAATGTCTGACGAGAGGGAAGAGGCCGCAGTCTGCCTGTCTGAAAGATGAGGAATGTCACAACAGAGGGTGGAGTCATCAGAAAATCGTTAAAAAGGATTTTGCAGAATTAGAGAGATCATTGATGAATATCAGGAATAGGACTGGGCCAAGAACACTGCTTTGGGGCACTCTAGCCTTGACAGGGAGAGGAGATGAATGGTTTCGTTGAGTTCCACACATTTGCTACAAGAGAAGAGGAAGTCAGTTAGCCATGTGTGGAGTTGGCCTTGGATGCCATAGGCAGACAATTTGGAGAGCAAGGCAGGATGCCAGACTGTATCAAAAACATGAGATATGTCCAGATATAAGGTCCTGATTTTATGTCTGACATTGAGGGCCTCCATCCATTGTTCGGTGAGTAGAAACAGCATGTCCAAGGTGGAATGACCTTGTCTGAAACCATACTGGTGATCTGAGATGAGGTTGTTGGAGAAAAGGAAGGTTTTCATATCAACTGTGTAGCGTAACCAAGTTTGAATGTAAAACTTATGTTATGTTCCACGCATATCTTGCCTTGTGCATATTCATATTTTGCTTCATATGTATTCTTGTCTTGCCTCATGCATATTCAAGTTTTGCTTCATGCATATTTATGCTCTGTCCATGTATTGCTTGTCTCTGCTGCAGAGGGCGAGCAGACTCTTCCCCAGTCTGGCGGGAAAGTGGTTTTGTGGAAAGGGCACGGTTTTTACCAACACATTTGTCATATTTTAAATTAAAGAAAAGGTGACTTCAAATTCTGCAAGTGTTCTTTAAACTGCCTGGAGCATTCTTATTCAAGAATCGGGACACGTAGGCCGTTCCAGGATGAGCTGCGATGATGGATTCCATGACCTTGCTGATGATTGGAAGTTAGCTAGCTGAGAAGTCTGCAATTGAGGGGATCAGCTTTTGCACCTTTTTATGTAGTGCAGTGATGTTAGTGAATTGCCAGCAGATGCAAGATGACCGAGCTAAAATTATAGGGTGAAAAAGGCAGAAATAGGATGTTTAAGACCAGTAGAGCAGGTTTGTAGGACACGTGAGCTGATGCCATCCGGTCCAGTAGCAGAGTCAGAGTCGAGGGTTGAAATAACCTCCACCTTCTCAGGTGCAATTTTTTCATTAAATGCAATAAATGATTTGGTCTCAGGTGGTCAATAAATCTCAGGTGCAATAAATTATTTCCCTGAATCAGTTCAGTCCAGTTTAAAGTTGTTCGCAGACGATACTAAATTATGTAGAGTGGTGGACAGGGATGCAGATGCAGAAACGCTCCAGAATGATATTGATGAGGTCATGAACTCGTCCACACCCTATCAGCTTCCCTTTTATGAAGCAAAATGTAAAGTTATTCTTCATGGAAGAAGGAATCTGGAGTTTGCATACACCATAGGCAAGGGGAGTGAAGCAGAGAAATCAAGTCAGTGAGAGAGGAGTGAAGGACTTCGGAGTGCTCTTTGATTCAAGCTCATCTTTTAGTTGCCGCATTGCAGATGCTGCTAAGAAAGCCAACTGAAGGCTTGGAATCACAAGATCTTTTTTTATCAGATAAAAAGGTGCTTGTACTATGATATGACAAACACTGGAGTACAGCAATATAGCTTACCCACCTTTTGCAAGAAAGTACGAAGAGCTATCGGACTGTTACCAGAACTTAGCAAACTAGAGTATCCAGATAGATTGAAGGCATATGGTGCAAGCACTCATGCATATTGACCAAGTAAAGCAAAGATGATTCACTTTTTTTTTTTTACAGGATTGGATGATGTGGACTATAAGAAGTTTTTCACACTCGAGGGGTCAACCAGAACAAGAGGTCATTCACTCAAGCTGAAGAAGTTTCATTTTAAGACAAAAATTAGAGTGTGCCTTTTTTGTCTGTTGTATAAATCCTTACTATTGTAACTGGCCGGGGGTTGGCCGCCAACCGACCGTCTGAACGGAGCCGCAAGTCGAGTCGGCCCGACCGATCGCCCGGAATATAGATCGCCGCCCAGATAACTCCGAGCGACGGGTCCTTGTACAAGAACCGATATACGCCAATCGGCAGATCACGTGGGGTAGGGTCGATTGCCAATCTTCAATGTACCTAAATACCCACGTGATCCAACTACCGGGGTATTCCACCCTCGACGGAACTCGTACGGAACAAACCGCCGAGGCGAGCTTGTCCGTGCGCGATTCCGAGCGGCGTAATCGCCGAGAACCGTCGGTCCAAATGTCCCCCTATTACGGCAAACCAACGGCTTTCTAACTCCCAACACACGAAATGTTCAGTCAATGAGGGAATGGACGCAACGAACAGACTTACATTTACACAAGGACATTTATTATGATGAAACACGTATGCAATTAAATAAGGCAAAACACGTATGCAATTATACAAGCAACAAAAGCACGACAAAAGAACTACAACCGTCTACTTATTATGTACAGTCATTTACACTTAACAGCAGTTCCTACTAATTAGATGGGCCCACGGACACACACACACGTGCGGACACACGTGCGGACACACGTGCGGACACACGTACGGACACACGAAACGGTGGCTGAGACCTTTAATCACGAGCTTCAGCGCGGAGGACAGGTGAGCTGAAACTCAGAGCTTGACTCGAACCTTTCCACCTCGTGTGGTCTTCAACTTGTCCGGACCCGGGCTCCAGCGAGAGCGAGCTGGATCCAATCGCCGCGAATCCTCCCGCGCTTCTCAACACGTGCCGGTGAGACGACGATCCTGTCGATCGTCGCTTCCCCGAGGATCCAACTCCAAGAAGAGGCCGATGTGTCGCACCAAGCCGGGAAACAAAATGGAGAACGAAAAGCTCCACGAACCAAGAGGAAGAGGAAGAAGAGGAAGAAGCCTCCACTCCCAGCTCGAGCCGAACAACCGGCTCAAGTTCCTTCCAAATCAAAGCAGCAGCCGAAGCTCACTGAGCCAGCCGAAGCAAAAAGCTTCCGAAGGCCTCAAGCCAAGCAGGACCCGATGGCCTGCTGAACGACTGCTCTCTCCGAAGCAAAAAAAGCTTACTCCTCCCACGGGACTCAGCACACGAGACTCAGAACGGGACTCTTCACGAACTCAGCCCTACCACGGAACTCCCACGAACTCTTTGTGAACAAAGAAAAGATGTCCTCTTTATCCTTTGCACTCCTCCCCCGCACCCGGCGTGACTCATGCCCTCGTGATCCACCCCCCCCCCGCTCAACCACGGGTGGGAGGGAGTTGTTGACGTCACCGCAGGGTTCTTCTTCCTCTTCGCAGAAGAGGGGAGGGACGTCTCCATTGTTCGCTCCCTAACTATTAAATCGATCCGCAGCGCATCTAATCGATTTCAAAACATTTAAACAATGGAAGGTGAGGTATCGAGGGAACATGCACTTATCGACATAGCTGACTAAAGGAACCTGTATGTTGTGTGCAATTGAATTCCAAATTCGTAACACAATTCACGGACGTGTGTGTGTGTGTGTGTGTGTGTGTGTGTGTGTGTGTGTGTGTGTGTGTGTGTGTGTGTGTGTGTGTGTGTGTGTGTGTGTGTGTGTGTGTGTGTGTGTGTGTGTGTGTGTGTGTGTGTGTGTGTGTGTGTGTGTTGTGCTACTCCTGTAGTTCTGGGCTGATTCTGGGCTGATTACATCTGGACTTGCTACATAGGATCAGTATGACTCCAATGATGTATGGGGGTGTTTTTAGATCCTCGTGGAGGATCTCTAAGATCTCAAAGTGGAGAACCTCGTGGAGGTTCACAACTGTATACTTGCCAACTTGGAGGCGCAACTCACGTTGTTGTTCTTGTGGACTTTTTTGTTTCACAGCCTCCAGTTTTCATCGAAACTTCCTGAAACTTGGCATATATATATATATATATATATATATATATATATATATATATATATATATATATATATATATATATATATATATATATATATATATATATATATATATATGTGTGTAAAAATACTCTGCGCAGACAGTAACCATCTCCGATTTTGAAAATTCCTCCGACAAAAAAAGTTATGACATCAAAATATCTCCACTAATGGAAATCGCCTAAAATATTATCTCCGAAACTCGGTAAGCTTTTTGAACTCTGTTTGTGGGAATCGAACAGGGCATTAGCAGAGATGAATTACCGAACATATGATACATCACTATGACGTCATATCAATTTTATGACGTCATTCCTATTTTTTGACTTTTTGTTTCACAACCCAGAGTTTTCATCGGATCTTCGTGAAACTTGCCACGTATGTGCAGAAAGCCCACGCGCAGGCAGTAACCATCTCCGATTTTGGAAATTCTTCCGAGAAAAAAAAAGTTGACGTCATAATATCGCCGCTAATGGAAATCGCCGATACCATTATCTCCGCAACTAGGCAAGCTGTTTGAATTTTATTTGCGGGAATCAAGCCGGGCATGAGCACAGATATAATTTATCGCAAACCTGATACATCACAATGACGTCATATTCGTTTTTATGACGTCATCATTAAGAGGACGAGGATCTTAGCAAATTCGAGCTTATTTTATTCGTTTATACCGAACCCGACGGTGTTGTAGTTTTTGTATTGCATGTTGGGATTTGTTTAACATCGTTCCTTGCTTTGTATTGTCTTTTGATGTCAGCATTAATTTCATGAATGCAATGCTTTCCTCTTAAATTTTTTAAGCCGTTCAGGTTGCGTCACTTCCGGCTGTTTCATCTTAATTTAAACATGAAAAAGGATTGTTGTTTTTTTAAACAACATTTACCGTCAATTTTTATTTTTGATCATGCTCAACATGAAGGCATTTTCATACCTTAACCACGTAACAATTTGTCAGTGGCATATATAGATTCCAGCGGATCTGACGATTAGCTCTTCCGGTGCACGGGGTTGACTTATTTAATTTATCGATTTATTAATTTTTATTTTTTTTCCTTGTGCCGTTTTTTGTTTCACAACGCTTCATCGTCATTACTCATGGCGGATAAATATCGATATGACTTGGAGGCGCAAATTAAACGTCAATACGGGTTTGTAAAGTCGACGAGTCCTCAGAAGTTTCTCGGAAAAAAAACAAAACAAAAACAAACGACACTTCCGGTTTGTAGTGTAGTGTAGTGGAGATGAGTGTAAGCGATGCCGATGGTGGTAGTGGCACCGTGGGCTCCGCCGGAGGTCGCTCGAGTGGTGAACACGGAGAGCAAGCTTGTTGCGGTGGTAACGAGTTTGTGGTGGTGAACAACATTCCCCCGTGGTTCCAAGCTGCTGACCTGCGGACGTTTTTTTCTCATTTTGTGGAGAGTGCTGGCTTTGACTGCTTCCACTATCGCCATCGCCCACAGGGACTAGTCCGAGAGGAGAGATCGCTTGGGTGAGCTTTCTCACTCACCTTTACCTGTATTTCCTCGACAGGTGTCTGTTAATATGGAATAGGCAAAGCCTAGAAGCAAACGTAGAATTCTTCTGACATTCGCTTCTGACTTCACACAAAACTTGTTCACAACTGGATACTTGCCAACTATACCGTGATACATGTAAGCGCCGCACAGCTGATGATTTTGACGTAATTTCCGGTTACTTCGGTCTGGATTCGGGATCGGCGATCAAATAATGTAAATCTGTGTCAGGTCAGGTTCGATCTGTGACCTGCTACAGGTACCATGTAAACCTGTACTAACCTGTTCCATGGTCGGGTTGTCGGCGACTAAACCGTCTCCCCCACCAGGTTTTGTGGTGAGGAGGGTGTTTGGATATGGACACCCAGCAGGATTAAAAACAAAACCGTGGGTCTGTGTGTGGGTGAATATAAACTTTCAATGCACTCACCTTCATGATGTTTAACAGTGAAGGTCACCAGAAGGTTAACCGTTAAAGGCCAGGTTGACTTTTTTTGTTTTTTGAGTTTGCTTGTTATTCCTCTGCAGTCTAGACAAACATCATGTATCTCAAAAATCGCTTTGATGCAGATGAATGTAGTTCGTCAAATAGAAACGGGCATATGACCACCCAAAGATCGCAAGGTCATGTTTAAGGTCAACTTTAATGACGTATCGTGACAAATCTACTTGACGGAGGATGGGGATATTTGAACGATATACATATCCTCCAATGAGCAGCAACTGTGCCTTATAACAAAGGAAAATTTCAGAGACATTGATGCCCGCCCGATGGTGTAATTATTACCTCTTGCCACCGGAGGTGAAGGAGGTTATGTTTTCATCTCTGTCTGTCTGTTTGTGAACAGGATATCTCGAAAAGTTGTGGACAGATTTGGACGAAACTTAGTGGACAAGTGAAGTATGGAAAAAGGAATAATTGTTTCAATTTTGGTGACGATCTGAATCTGGATATGGATTCGAGATTTTTTTAAAAGTGATTCTTCACCATTGAGTGGTGATAGGGCTAAAATGATATTGTTACGGATCTGGAAACCATTTGCATTCAACATACAGATGCCCCAAAAGTCAGTTATGTCGTTAGGTATGTGTGTAGTCAGATCCCCTTCCTTTTGTCTAGTGGGAGAATCAAAGGCGTGCGTTGCGATTTCTTTTAGTTAGGTTATTACATCTAACAACCATCCCATCTGCATGACCCCTCGGCCCATCACGATCCACCACCAAGCAACTGCCTTCTCGCATCCTGACGTGCCAAGGCAAGATCTCGCGGTTCCGGTTTCTCGGCTCCCACAAACGTTGTAACTCTTTCACGACGACCTTTGCAACATTGATACTGTTGCTCGACAAGTATGAACCCGTGTGGAAGAGTGGGTGGGGTTTCCCGGCAGGGGCCGAAATCCTGCCCAGGAAGGGCGAGTCCATGGGAGCCTGCCCAATCAGGGCGGGGAGTGAGGTCTGTTCAAGCGAGCCCCGCCCCATTGAGGGAGGTCCATAAATTCCCGAGCACTCTCTGAGGCGGTGGTTTTTTTGGGGTTGTTACGAAGGTTGTTCGGAGGTTTTCAACAGAGTTGTTGTTGAGCGTGCAGTTCTTTTGAAGTGGAGGGTTGAGCAGAAGGTCGTGAAGGTCGTGAAGGTGGTGAACGTGTCTCTGCTGGCCCTCTTCAAGGAAAGAAAAAAGTGACCCTGACCCCCCCTCCGTGGACCCCGCTATTCACCACCTGAGCTCCGCCACGAACCATGAGTCCCACACGTGCGACTGGGGACCAAACCAACGACCTTTGTCCGATGCCGCATCGCGGAACACCCCCTTCCTCTGACAGTCAGGTACCCAGCTGGACTCTGACCCCTAGCTCGTCTCCTCGGCTGCGAGGGTCCAATAAATAACTCTGGGTTTATTTTCATTTGTGTGTGTGGGTGAACATCGACCATAATCCCTCTTCCACAACGGCGACCACATCATTCCATGGAACCAGCATATCCATCTTTCAACATACAACATCAGGAAATCAAGCAGAAGTACGGGAACCAATTCTAATTGAGAATACCGAAGTAAAGAAAGTCCCAGAAATCCCCGACTCGTATACAAATGTCTATCCTGCGTTCTTCACAACAAAGAACCCTTCTCCTCCCAAAGGCAAAGTTACACATGAATCTCTGCCAAGTCTCCCCCTAACCAATGAATATGAGTGGTTGCAGAAGATTAGCCTCACACAAGAAGTACATGACAATGTTAACATCACTTGGTCAGCCCATCATGCAGAGAAAGAGAGGTCTTGCATTTGAAGTGAGTATTACAGCACTTCTGCCCCTCCTTCGTGATGAAGCTCACTCAGTTGCCACTGTAAGGCACTCCATGAACAAAGTCGGGGATACTATTGCACACCTCAACCCAGGACAGGTCCCTGTGATAACTGTAGACCAGCCTATTTATGCATTTATCAAACAAGTCCAGTGGCAGTGGCCTGACCTGTATGGTGAGGATAAATTTGTTGTCATGTTTTGGGGCCTTCACATAGAGATGGCTGCTTTGAGGTCTCTTGGAACCCTACTTCAAAGCAGTGGGTGGACAGGTGCTCTTGTGAAGTCTGGGGTGGCTTCTTCTGGAATGGCAGAGTCCTTTCTTTCTGCCTCAAGTGTCACAAGAACACGCCATATACACCAAGTTACAGCGTGTTGCCTCTACATGCTCCAAAAGGAAGCATATGAGCATCATTGTGTAGAAGAGAATGAAGAAGCTCTGGATTTTGATGACTGGTGTGAGAAACGCAGAAAAGAGAGTCCTCAATTTCAATTCTGGGATCTTGTGTTGTCAATGGAATTGGTGACGTTCTCGTTGGTCAGGTCTTTCAGGGAGGCCAACTTCGGTTTGTATTGCGAAGCAATGGCTGCTCTAATCCCCTTGTTCTTTGCAAACAACAATGTGAACTATGCCAGATGGCTTCCCATCCATCTTAGAGACATGGTCACTTTGGAACACACTCACCCTGAGGTCTTTAATGAATTTCAACTGGGAAATTTTGTGGTACACAAGACTAACAGGGAGTTTTCTGGCTTGGCCATTGACCAAGCGCATGAACAGGCCAATGCAGTAGTGAAAGGTGATGGTGGTGCCATTGGGCTTACTGAGGATCCAGCTGCGCTGAGTAGGTGGATGGTGTCTCGACCAGAAGTTAGCGTGCTAATATCACAGTATGACTTGGCGTCACTGGCCAAAGTGGCAAATGAAGATATCATGCACCATGAGCAAACCAGCCTCTCTCAAAAATCCTTCTCTGACAAGGTGCAGAAATTGTTTGGGGAAATGAAGGATCTGGGCAATTCTTTTCAGGAAGAATCAAAAGACCTGCTCACATTGGACTCAAAAACCATCATGCATCCCAGTACTGCTGAACTTGTAAGGACTCACCTTGAGAAAGGTAAAGTTGCCTTCCGATAATTTTTCAATGGTCTGGGTGATGGAGCTTCCTTCTAGAAGCCCATCAAAAAGAACAAAGCAGACTTCTTTCGCCAAGAGGCAGCTGCAACTTCTGGCGACATGAAGCAGCAGGTACTCAAAGATGATTGCCGTCTGTTCTCGCAACTCTTTATATCCTGCCAAGCACGAGAGTGTGACCTGCTTGAGTTTTTCCAACATGAAAACCAATCTTTCCCTGCGGTGCTGAGTGACAGTGGGAAACTCCACACTGGTCAGAAGTCACAACTTGCAAAAATTCTGGAAGCTTCAGTTACTCCTCCCGACACTAGACCACGATATGATGCTGTTATCATTGATGGGTCCTCTCTTGTGTATTCATTGCCACCAAAGACATCAAAGACCTTTGAGGAATATGCTGTCCTAGATGTGGTTCCAAAGATTCAGATGAACTCATCGAATTTTGCGAGGACAGACATAGTTTTTGATGTTTATTGGACTTCCAGCCTGAAGGCTGAAACAAGATCAAAGAGAGGCAAAGGGGATCGACGCTGAGTGATGGAGAAAACCAAGCTGCCGCCTAACCGGAAAAGTTTCCTGAGAGACAACAACAACAAGACAGAGCTCTTTGGGTTCCTTGCTGATAAGATAGTGACCATGTGTCCTGACAATGTCATTGTTGTGACCAAAGGAGATCAGGCTCTTTCCAAAAGATCCATCAGTCTTCATGGCTTAAATCCTTGCAACCACGAGGAAGCTGACTCCAGAATCTTCACTCATGCTCTTCATGCAGCCAAGCAACAGATGACGTCTGTGTTGATTAAAGCATGTGACACAGATGTTCTCGTTGTTGCAGTCAGTGTTTTTGCTTCCCTCCAAGACACAGGCATAGAAATGCTGTGGGTTGAATTTGGCCAGGGTCAGTTCATTAAGTGGTTGCCAATTCATGACATGGTGGCGAATCTTGGCCCAGACAAATCCAGTGGCATGCTGTTCTTTCACGCCTTCACTGGCTGTGATATTCTGTCAGCTTTTTGCGGAAAAGGCAAAAAAACTGCATGGCAGGCATGGGAGGTTTACCCTCAAGTGACTCCCGTCTTCAAGAAGTTAAGTCAGTACCCACCAGTCGTGGAAAATGCAGACTACAACGTCCTTGAGAAGTTTGTCATCACCATGTATGACAAGAACAGCACTATGGACAAAGTTGATGAGGCAAGACTGGACTTGTTCGCTCGGAAGCAAAGGTCTTATGATGCCATTCCACCGACAAGTGCAGCTCTCATACAGCATGTCAAACGGTCTGCTTACCAAGCAGGCTGCATATGGGGCCAGGCAACAGTGTGCAAAATGCAAACTGAAAGCCCTGCTAACTGGGGGTGGCAGAAAGATGGTGAGGTCTGGCAAGTCTTTTGGACTTAATTGTCTTGGACTTGGTTGTCAGCAGTTAACAAAATGTGGCTGCAAGACGGAATGCCGAGGGCGATGTAAATGCTATCGCTTCAGTCTCAAGTGTACACAGTTGTGTGCATGCAAATGTGAGGACTAAATGATTGACTAATCCACCACGTGAATCAAAAGATAATAATTTCCTGCTGTATATGCTATATTATTCTTCATTTTTTTTCTTTTTGCAAAATGTAGCGCTAAAAGAGCCTGTCGTCATTTAATTCCGGCCATATCATCTTAGTTTTCAATAATTACGATTTTGTAAGTGCAGAAATGGATTTTTCTAACTCAAAAACATATATTTCGATGCATAGAACATTAAAATAGCATTATTCCATCAAAATTTAGCTCAAACACAGATTCAAACCACTTCAAATGGTGGCCATCTTGAAAAATGGTGGCCATTTTGTTTTTCAACGTGGGTAACGTACTTTTCTGAGAGAATAGGTCCCTTGAGCACATGTATACCAAATTTGGTGCTTGTACCACCAAGTGAAAGATTATTTCAGTAATCTGCTGCACTATAAGCCTCACCCACCGGTTGGGGCATGGACAATTGGCAAACGTGAGGGGAGGGGTATAAATTGTCAGCTGTGTCTGTCGTGCCATCCATGAAGGCATGGTCTGACCAGAATCATGATCCAGAACCCCGGAAGTGCTGAGCTGGAGGCTGCGCCCTGGAGTGAACCCAGAGAGGAGAGAAGCCACACCCCGTCATGCCAGCATCAAGCCTGCTCCATCGGGCTGTGTCACTCCTCCACTTGCAGCCTGCCGGAACAATTGTATCAGAACTTGGCATTCTCCTCACAAACAACTTAACGGGTTTGGCCTCAGATCTCTACTGTCTATGCCTCCCTTTGTCTTCTATCATGTGTGTCTGAAGGCCTAAGGCATACGAAAATTAAGGTTCCTGTTCATCATTGCTAGTGTGGCTGCATATGCGGTAATGGGTACTTTTTGGGATTGTTGCTTGTTTACTTTTGTACATTTGTGTCATTTAAAAAATACACTTTAAAAGCCTGTCTTGGTCTCCAGCTCATGATGCTTGCTCACGGTGGTTTCATCTGGTAGCTTGAATCTAGTACTGTTAAAGGCAGATTGTTTGATCGATTCGATTAAGATTAGACAACGTTGCATCACGCGATTTGGTAATCTCGGCCAAAGATAAGATCTATCACGTGACTGCCTTGGCATGGCACTCATCCGTCGTAAGACTTCAAACCGCATGGTAATGCAACCTTGGACATGGATCCAGTGGGAGGTCTCTGCGATGGGGGATTGACTTGGTCGCCCTGCGTATTACCGGATTTGAACCTGGGCAACCTGGTCGGACCACTTGACTGTTACATTGGTGTCCTAGGGCATGGGTTGAGTGGGACTTTGATCTGTGGCAGAGGAAACTTTCTTCACAGCAAAAAAAAATTTAGGGAGCCGCCACGATGTCAGGTTGAAGCAAGCAGAACCAGAGGGGGTGTGTACTGACTTGACACCACTGCGATCCAGGTTGACATTGTTAAGGAGGGGCCTTTAGAGGGTGAAATGGAGTTATCTGCATTGCTTGGTATCCCCATGATGATCCACGATCTTTTATTTCTGTTTCTCCCGAGTTGATTGCACCTATCACCCCTTCTGCCCCCCCACCCCCCAATCCTTCAAAGGGTGTGATGAGCTGGGATGACTCTGGAAGAGGGAATGGGGTAGTGTTATGGTTGTGGAAAGAAGGGAGAGATGCCGATAGCTTAGGTGTATAATGGTGATAAGTGCTGTTTGTGTCCCATGTGTTCGATGCCGGTTAAGTTGTGGGGAAGACGAGCACCTTTGTTGTTGACTTTTGTCTTTTAGTTGCACCATCATTTTTACACACCATTCCCCAAAGCTGCTTGATGTCGTGTTCAGATTGGGCATATGTTCCCCGATATTGGAGGCTCTGCCTTCATGGCTAAGTTATGTACGGATTCAGATGAAATTTGTTCGATAAGTTGGGTGTGTGACAAGGCCAAATTGATTAGATTTTGGTGACTATCTGGATCTGGATCTGGATACGAGAATTTTTAAGGTGATCCTTCACCATTGAGAGATAGGGCCAACAACGATATATATTGTACGACATATCAAAAAGTTGTGGACGGATTCAGACGAAACTTGGTGGACAGTTTTGGTGTGTGACGAGGAATAATTTATTTGATTTTTCGTGAAGATCCGAATCTGGATCTGAGAATATTTTAAGTGATTCTTCACCATTGGGTGATGGAGCTAAAAACGATATACAGTTGAGCAAAATATTTCAAAAAGTCATGGACAAGTTATGACAAAACTAGGGGTATGAGTTGGTCAGGTGACAAGAACAAACTGGTAAGATTTTGGTTAAGGTCCGGATGTAGATCAGCCTACAGTGGGATACAACACGTAAATTCTTCAGCCTGGCAGAGGTATGCCTTCGACCGAGTGCCCATTCTATTAACCGGGCTGTGTCTCTGACATCACCCTCCATATATTATTTAATTATCAATAAAATAGTATATTACATAATAATTTATTTATGTAGTAGCAAATACATCTCGTTGCTTTAATAATGGGAATATTGAAGGAGGGGAGGGAGATAGGAGGGTAGGGTGATTGGGGGGGGGGGGTGAGTGAGGAGAGAGGGGGAGTGAGGGAGGGAGATAAAGGTGGGTGAGGAATGACAGGAGAGTGAGGAAGGAGGGGGAGTAAGGATTGGTGCGAAAAGGGAAGGCAGTGTGTGAAGGGAGGGTCTGTCTGGACATAACCACCATTCAGAGATAACGGCCGTCTGGATTATGGGTATACTAAGGGGGGCGGGGGGTATAAGGATGAGACGTAGAGGGGTGTAGGTAGTGGGGGTAGGGGAGTTTGCAGAGAATGTTATGCCTTATGAATCACACACACACACACACACACACACACACACACACACACACACACACACACACACACACACACACACACACACACACACACACACACACACACACACACACACACACACACACACACACACACACACACACACACACGCGTCATGTGACAGGTGGAAAAAAAAATTGGCTCTGTAATTGAGAAAACGCATTAATAAGGGGAACGACTCGGAAATTGAGTGTTATCAAATGTATTTTGCTTTGAAACTCACAAAGAGAAACTATTTAACCTTTGTAGAACACACCCAGTCATATAAAATAACCAATTACTTTAGAAACAGTCACGAGGGCAAAGGAAAACGTGATCGCTCGTATGCTGCTGTGGTTAAAAGTTAAAAACTCAAAAATATGGGATGAAACTTTGCCACCACATCGCCTAGAAACCATGCATGCAGACATACATACACACACACACACACACACACACACACACACACACACACACACACACACACACACACACACACACACACACACACACACCTGTGGAGAGTCCCTAAATTTACAGATCCAAATATATCCATATAATTATGTACTACCTTGTAGCAACTCCTGAGTATACATCCCAACCTGGACATGATTTGTACCGCCGTCGACTGTTGGGTGCTCGGCAAGCGGCTTAAGCACTCAAGCAAGCACTCCAATTGAATGGTTGATAAGGATGGCTGGCTTGGTAAGCGATAGCGATGTCCAAACTATGTCCGAATTAGACAAATGAACACTTTTTTTTTTTTTGCAGTTGGCACTGCTGTCAAGTTCAATTCTGGAACTTACCTTTTGTAATACGGCTTGGTTTAAGAGATTCTCGAGGTTATAGTATGTGTGGAAATTATATAAAGCCAGAAACGCTGATGTCTCCGGGCATTTATAAGCATTGCAATTTATCCAGCGATTCGTAGGTGTGCTGATCAGGCATTCGATAATATGAATGAGGGAAGTGGGAAAAAAATAAACTCTTGTTAATAAACCATTGCGGCCTGTTCCAAGTCAAGGCATTGTTGAGTAGGCTGAACAAAATGGCGATATAAGACCCCAGCGAGGTAAACAAGATGCGCCTGATAAAGGATATAATTAAATAAGGCCGTTAATTATCTTCAAAAGGGATGTTTTAATTCACCCAAACACCCAGTTTTCACTCTGGCACTCCCTTGGAGTTCCCTTAGTATGCATGCACAGTTTCAGGTTGTTAGGTTTCATTGTTTTGGAGTTATGGAGGAGACACACTGACTGACTGACTGACTGGCACACTGACATTTATTAGTAGCGAACGTAGTGATCTTCATACTCAACACGTGCACATGAGAGAATAGGAAACAACAACAACAACACAATACCCTGGCAATTTGGAATCCATGTGTTGGCTATGACCCTTTTGCTTCTGGTTTTTGTCATGAGGAATGATGCGTACCAGGAGATCATGACCGGAAGTGTTTATTTATTTATTCAAATATTTTTTCCCCAAAGTTAATTTTATACTTCTGAAAGTGATTTTTTTCATGACAGGAAGTGTTTATTTAGTATTTAACATTACCGGGAGTGATTTTGAAACTCTTTCCGGAACTTTTATAAAGATATCTCCCGCATCATCAAAAAATAATTTTTAATCTTCCGGTTCCGGTTTTGGAGCGGCGAGAGGTCTCCTTCGGGGCTCCCTGCTGACGTTCCCAAAGTTAAGTTTCCGGTTGTTGTTTGTCCCGTTTTAACTGTTTAATTTTCTCACCTACATGTTACTGTGTGTTCCTAGTTCGGTTTTGTTTCAAAAATCGTGCTATTTTGTGAGTATTTTTGTCGACGTTCTTACCTGGTGTTTGAGGCCTAGGCCTAGGCTTGAGGCCGATCGGTTCCACTCGGTGTTCGATCGTTTTTTTTTTTTTTTTTTTTTTTTTTTCTCCCCATTACCTTCAATTTCTATCCTCCCCATTACCTTCAATTTTCATCCTCCCCACTTTCCAAACATCCCCCATTCTCCCAACTAATCTCTTTCTTATCTCAAAAAATATATAAATATATATATATATATATATATATATACCCATCAACAACAACAACACGCTCACCTTCTCCCGATTCTGCTTCTTCTTCTTCCTCTTAACTTCCTCCTCGTCTTCTTCCTCGATTTTTTTTTTTTTTCTACACTTCCATGATCTAATCTGTTGAACTCTCTCATACATTAATATTAACAACAAAAACGATCTTATAATGCTTCATCTTCCTCTCTCACACATGTGGTACTCTTTACTGTTTCACAATGCACTACTCTTCTGCTATTTTAACAGACTGCTCTCATTTCGACCTCTCCTTCATTTCTTGCCTAAAAAATCCAACTATTACAGCGCTTCTTCTCTCCAGTCTCTGAATTCGCCTTCGTTACATCCATCAAGAATTGTGTTAAATCGCATCTCTGACCTAAAACTTTTAAAAACCACAGTTTTCCATGGATACTCGCTTTCCAACTTCAGTGCCAAGCCACCCCCTCACCCCTCACTCTCAAAGCAACCATCCCACTCTTCTCCCTCCGAGCCTCCCTCTCACCTCTCTCAAAAATTCCCCCCTCACCTTTCTCTCGCCTTTCATCCCCCTCACTCTTCCTTCTCTAAGTTGCCCCCCCACTCATCCACCAACCTGCCTCCCTCCACTGCCCTCTCACCGCCATCTCTTCACTCCACCTCCTCAAATCCTCAACTGCCTTCTTCCTTGTCTCTTGTCCCCCTCTCCCCCAGCACCACAGAGCCTTTTCACCTCCTCATACAGCCCCTGCCCTCGCTATTCTGCAATAACCCATACTCTTTCAGCAACCCTCCTTACCTCCCCCCTCGTCCCTTGTCCTACCCTCCCCCTCCCCTCCACCTCCTGCACCCAAAGCCTCCTCCCCTACCTCTTCATTAAAAGTGTGGACCTCAAATATCCGGGGCCTTCGCTCAAACCTTTCAGATCTTTCCATACAGGTTGCCACTGACAAACCAGACATTATCTGCCTAACAGAAACTTTCCTCTCCCAAGACTTGTCTGACTCCCAAGTATCTCTCCCTGGTTACTCCCTCTTACGGTATGACAGACCTGAGCCTCGTCCTGGTGGAGGTGTTGCTCTCTTCATCAAAGACTCTATTCCTCACTCTCCATGCACTGCTCTCACTCCCCCACACCCCCAGGAATACCTCTGGCTTCGGCTTCCCCTCCACTCCCACCTCATGTTTATATGTGTACTGTACCGTCCACCGAACAGTGATGACTCCATCTACACCTCACTATCCGAAAACATGGACCATCTTCTGTCTTCTCATCCAAACTCTCTCTGTCCTCTTATGTGGTGACTTCAATTGTCATCACGCCAGTTGGCTAGGTGTGGGTACCTCTCTCACCTGCCATGGCACCTCAGCAAAAGCTTTCTGCGACTCATTGGGACTGACTCAATCGGTCAACTTCCCGACCCGGATCTCAACCAATGGTACTCCATCTCTTCTGGATCTGATTTTGACAAATTTCCCTGACAATATCTGCTGCTCTTCCTTCGCTCCAATTGGTTCTTCTGACCACGTCCTTGTTAAAGTGGACATCTCTCTGGCTGTTATCAGAGAACCACCTCACCGCCGTCGAGTCTGGCATTTCACTCAAGCCGACTGGCAGGGTCTCCGAGCAGCCATCAAACTTACAGACTGGTCTCCTATCACTACTTTCTCAAACATCAACTCATCCTGGGAATTCTTTCAAAGAAACTTGCTCTCCCTCATGCACAGATTTATCCCCTCTCGTGTTCAGTTGTCTTACCCTTCCTCCCGCCCTTGGTTTACTGAAGCTTGTGGCGAGGCAGTTGTCCTGAAACAACTTGCCTTTGCCTCATGGAAAGCAAACCCAACTGAGGGCAATCTCAGTTCTTTCCACAAAGCTCGGAACAAGTGTGTATCTACCCTCAGGAGAGCCAGAAAACAACATCTTTCTCATCTCAAGTCTGAACTCTCAAACCTCTCTCCCTCCTCAAAATCCTGGTGGCGTTTAATCAAATCTGTTTCTGGTGTATGTTCCCCCTCCATCCCCTCCCTTACCTCAAATGGCCGCACTGCTGATTCCACACGTGATAAAGCTGAATGTCTAAACTCGGTGTTTGCAGCTAAATCTTGTGTCCTAAACCCATCACTATCTCTACCCACTTTACCCAGTCGCACCCAACTGTCCCTGGACTCTGTATCCTTTTCTCCTGACAAGGTGGAGAGCTTGCTTTCAAACCTCGAGTCAGATTCTGCAACCGGTCCAGACGGCATCAGCCCACGTGTTCTCAAAGCCTGCTCTTCTGCTCTTGCTCACCCTCTCTCTGTTCTATTCACCCTCTCATTTGCCCAAGGTCATCTGCCATCTGCTTGGAAATCTGCTAACATCACTGCCCTGCATAAAAAAGGTGCAAAAACAGATCCCTGTAACTACAGACCAATCAGCCTACTCCCAATCATCAGCAAGGTTATGGAATCCATCATCGCTTCAGACATGAAATCCTTCCTCTTCTCCAATGGCTTGATTTCCAATCATCAATTTGGTTTCAGACAAGGTCACTCTACCCTGGATATGCTGCTTCTGCTCTCCCATCAATGGATGGAGGTCCTCAATGCCAGACAGGAAATCCGAGCCGTATCCCTGGACATATCACGTGCTTTTGACACAGTCTGGCACCTTGCACTACTCACCAAACTCTCTTCCCATGGAATTCAAGGCCATCTCCACTCATGGCTCGCAGACTTCCTCTCCTGTCGCAGTCAACGTGTGGCCCTAAATGGAGTTCTTTCATCCCCTCTTCCTGTGCAGGCTGGGGTTCCTCAAGGTAGCGTTCTGGGCCCTGTTCTTTTTCTGGTTTTCATCAATGATCTCTCGGACTCTCTGGAAAATCCTCTATTTCTCTTTGCCGACGACTCCACCCTCTGCCGTACCATCTGTCATCCCTCAGACCGGCAAGCAGCAGCTTCTTCGCTCACTGCAGATCTGGATAAAATCACAAACTGGTCTAACACGTGGAACATGTCTTTCAATCCAGACAAATTTCACACTCTCACTATGTCTCTTCGAAAGGACCGTTTAGAAAACCCCCCCATCCACTTTCTCAACAATCCTCTGGAAGAAGTCTTTTCTTTCAAGCTTCTGGGTCTCACTATCTGCCATGACCTTTCCTGGGAAAGTCACATTTCCAACCTCGCCTCAAAAGCCAGTCGCCGACTGGGAATCCTCCGTCGTGCAAAGTCCTTCCTCGGCCCTCTTGAGCTCCTGACCACTTACAAAGCTTTTGTCCGTAGCCTGATGGAGTACTGCTCTCCCCTCTGGGCTGGTGCTCCTGCCTCCCACCTTTCTCGGCTTCACGCTGTTGAAACCAGGGCATTTAAGATCATCGGCATCTCCCGCAATGAAGCTGAGTCTTTGGGCCTCTCACTCAATCACCACAGGTTGGTCGGTGGTCTTTCTGTCTTCTACCGACTCCTCTCCAGCCTTGCCCCCCCTGCTCTCTCTGCGATTTGTCCCCACCACATTTCCACAGGGCGCTCAAGGTCCGCCAATAACCCCCTTCTGGTAAAACTACCAAAATCACGAATCACTGCTCATCTTCACTCTTTCATTCCTCTTTTTTCCCGCCTTTGGAATAAACTTCCTCACTCTATTCTTTCCCATTCTTCCCTCCAGGCTTTCAAAACAGCTGTTCACCACCACCTCTTATCTTCCCCCATCCAAATCCTCGATCTTTTCTACCCCCGATAATCCACCCAAGCCCACTTCCTTCAATTCCCCTGCTTTCCTTCCTGAAAGTCCCTGTAATGTCCATCTTCTCTTCGCCATGTTCCCCGTCCCATCCCCATCCCTCTCCCTTCCACAGTTCACCTAATGTGTCTGTTCCCCACTGTTTTGTCCCTTCCACTCCCGCCCCTCTTGTCTCATGCCTCCTTGCTGTGAGTTGTGTGTTAGCTCTCATACGAGCCTCGACCAAGGTATACAAAAAAAAAAAAATCGTGATTTACATTATTTGATCGCTGATCCCGAATCCAGGCTGAAGTAACCGGAAATTGCAGCATCGAATGTAAGAAGAATTCTACGTTCGCTTCTAGGCTTTGCCTATTCCATATTATACATTATGAATAAGAAGGTTTGCCGGTTTTGACCAATCTCGTTTTTTTGATTTTGCCATGGTTTGAAGTACTGAAAAGTGATCCCTGCCGAGTCATTCAGCTGAACAGACCAGGTAGGCTCTCGTATGTAGCTGAAGTGACTTTTTTTTCGAGAAGATACTCCAACTTTAGTTTTGGATGTAACGGGTAGGACCGACATTTTTTTCCGCACCATCCCTACTTGGAGAGTACGAGTGCACTCTGTGATAATACAGAAAAGGTCATTTCGTCCAACAACAGGAAAGCACCTTCCTTCCTTTTGTATGCAGTATATGGCTGCTCTTTGCATCATTTTCTGGGGGCGCAGTTGTGCTCCTGTTGCAGTGCCCCGTGTGAGTTAGAGCAGGAATTTACATTTCTTTAGAGTGCAGACGAAGATCACCTATTCTTCGTGAAGGACAACGTGAGATGTTTAACGTCCACCAACTAATGTCACCAGACAGGGCACACAGTTTTATGTCCAGACACACACATTGCTGCCTCAGCTGCGTGTAAAACACCAGGTTGACAGTTTATAGCCGGGCAGAGATATGAATCCAGATTTGACAGCTCAGATATGAGTGTGCATGCCTTTAGGCTATCCTGCCAGCCCAACACCTTGCTAACTTTCTGTTTGAGTTAGGAAATTTTGGCAAAACATTTTTTTTGAAGATTTGTGGAAACTTGCCCATAATGTACCAAGTTCAGCAAAATATGATCACTCAGGGAAGCTGTTTGAACACAACTGCTTGACACCCTGTCAACAAACTCAATCACTCATTGAACCTGGCACGTCTTTGAAGGAGCAGTGTTGCAATGGAAAACACAATATATCTGTCAAAAATTGCCTCAAGGTGTTCATGAAAGTGACACCCCATTAATTTTTAATTACAATACTTTCCCTCAGCATTTCTTTACTGTTGAACTAACCCTAAACATCAGTTCTTTACTCTGTATAACCAAAGTTATTTGAACTATTAAATGTCAGTGTGTCTCTGTCAGTCCGTCTTCTACATAACTCCAAAACCATGACACCTCGCAGCTTGATACTTTGCATGCATAGTAAGGGAACTCCAAGGGAGTGTACGAGTGAACATTGGGTGGTTGGGTTGATTAAAACACCTTTTTGAAGATAATTAACGGCCTTTTTTAATTATGTCCTTTATCAGGTGCATCCTCGGACACCTCAACATCTATGGGGTCTTAAGATGTATCCTGGGTTACCTCGCTGGGGTCTTAAGGTGTTAAGATCCTCGGCCACCTCAATCTCTGGGTCTTAAGGTGTTAAGATGCTCGGCCACCTCAATCTCTGGGTCTTAAGGTGTTAAGATGCTCGGCCTCCTCGCTCTCTGGGTCTAAAGGTGTTTCCTGGGGAACCTCGCTGGGATCTGAACTTCGACGGATTGGAGATTGTAGGCGTTGTTACTCACTGAATGAATCAGGCTTATTTCATGTGAGAACTTCCGTGGTTTCGTGGTTAGAACATCATATGCATAATATGAACAAACTCGTTCCAGTCCTAACTCTGGAGCATCCGACATAAAGCTGGCCACGTGAAACACATGGTTGGGCTAGATAGTTTTGCTTGGTGCAGCGTTTGTCCTTGTGCCTTGTTTATCGACATGGCGAGTAATCGAGATACTGGCATTGGAGCCACTTGAATTCAAATGGACAGTCGCTGGGAATGAGTGGTAGACGAGGAATCAACACATTCTCTTCTGAGAACTCTTTTATGGAGATCTTGGCTTCTATGAGATTTTTCATCAGCTGCCGCATGACCAACTGAGTTCCGTTACACAATTATGGGGCATGCAGATTGCAAAAAAGCATGATTGGTGTCCAAAATTTCGGTTTCAGCTCATGAGGTGGCATGCCTGGAGGATGTAGCGAGTTTATAAACTCGACAGGGTAGTTAATGATTTGATCTACGTCCAGAGCAGTGTCAAAGGATTTATAGGTGACTTCTTCACTGGGCACACGTTCCAATAGTCGTTCATTCAGTGTATGAATGACGTCATTTCGTGAACCAATGTTATAGCAAATACCTATTTTGGGGAGCAAACCCCTGCCCCCCCCGCCACATCCCACTCTCGTAAACCTCCTCAAACTCCGATTTTTTTTTTTTTTTAATAGCGTGAACAATCTTTGATGCATCACGGGTGATGAAGGTTGTGGCCAAGTTTCATTGGAATTGTGTGTGTAGTTTCTGAGAAGAAAGCAAATACCTATTTTGCGGGCCAATCCTCCCTCCCCCCGTAGACCCCCTCAGACCCCGAATTAATAAATGGTGTGAACAAACTTTGGTACATCACGGGTGATGAAGGTTGTGATCAAGTTTCATCAAAATTTTGTGTGTAGTTTTGATGAATAAAGTAAATACATATTTTGGGGGCAACCCCCCTCTCCTTCTGCAAACTCCCCTCACACCCCAATTTGTGATTTTTTAAAAAAAACTTTTTTTTAACGCCGTGCACAAACTTTGGTGCATCGTGGATGGTGAAGGTTGTGATCAAGTTTCATTGAAAAGGTGTTTAGTTTCAGAGAGGCTGCAAGTGTTTATGGATGGATGGGGACGGACGGACTGATGGATGACATGCCACCTATAAGCTCCCTGGAATTATTTTCAAGTGAGCTAAAATTAGGAAACGCAGTTTATCAAATTGTTGTCGGAACTCACCACTGCAGTCAGATTTTGGTGAAGAGGAATGAGGCCGTCACCGGTACCAGGTGCGATTTTACCATCAACAATGTCGAGCAGAAGAGTGGTGAACTGGTGTGCACTATGATCTTCTTGTTGGTGCAAGTGCATATTGGTATTGAGGATATTTTTTTTCAATATCTTGCCACAGCACTGACGATTTTGGACTCTCAATGACTGGATCGGCTCGAGTATCCCAACAAATGATGGGGAAAGTTTGTCTGAAATCACCGACAGGAAGAACTGTCACTGTGCCCGTGGGTGTACTGTTTTGTCGAATATCTTGGAGAGTTTGGTCAAGTGCCTCGAATGCCTGCTTGTGCGACATGATACATTCATCCCACACAATGAAGTTACAACGTTTGAGGAGCATACCTCATCCAGAATCATTTTTCACATTGCACATCGCTTTATCAACCATAGCCAGATTGAGGGGTAATTTGAAGGCTAAATGTACCGTCCTACCCCTTTTGAGCAGTCACCGCAATGCCCGACAATGCCGGTAGGGATACAAAATCAAATACATACATACACACACGTATACACATATACACAAACACGTATACGCACACAGACACATATACACACACGTTCATACATACACACATATACATACTTACACACACACACACACACACACACACACACACACACACACACACACACACACACACACACACACACACACACACACGCACACATTTATTGGTATGGATTGTATCTAGTATGGCTGCTTATTTTATTGTTCCCACTTTATTATGGGTTCAACTGTTGAAGGTTTTGTTTGTTTTTGTTGTCCCAACTCTTGATGAACCAGTTGAACAAGCCTGGCTTCAGACTCCAGGCAACAGGAATTTGTATTTTATTCATGGTGTCAGCGATAACACACCTCGGCTTTGCAAATCACACCGTGGGAGTTCGGTTCAAATGTAAACGTGATCAGAGGTGCAGATGGCATAAGATAAGAACGTCCATCAACAACCAGTGCTGGCAGTCGGGTCCTCTGGCTTAATGTCCATCTAATGAATGGTGCTCACATCGGTGCATTGCCTTGCATGCAAAACACCTTGGTGGTAACTTATAGCTGCATCTAGATTTGATTCCATGTTGGACAGTTGATGGGTGACAACAGACTCTGTGGTGTAATGGTTAGAGCGTCAGCTCTGAGTCTGGGAGGTTGGTGGTTCAAACCCTGGTCGAGTCATCCGAAAGAGTTAAATAATATTCCGTGCTACTTCCTTGCTCGATGCTCAGCATAAAATAAAGAAGTAAAAAGGATATAGCATGAATAAAGAATACTGGTAAGGCAAAAGTATGTTTGGTACATCATTATAAAGGAGGCTAGCAGGATTCTGTAGACTCCCAGAGATATGCACACTCATCTCTAAGATGTCTGGCTTGGGTTTGAATCCTGACCTACCTATAAACTGTCATCTTGGTGTTTCACTGGGAGGACAATTTTTACAGCGCGTGCGCTGTATACAATTGCACCGAGTTTGAAATGTCCCCTGTGTCTACCACGTCTCCGGTGTCCCCTGTCCCCCCCCCAACGTGCCTCAAGACAGCCAATGATGGCAGTGCGTAACCTAGACGGAAATAGCGAGAATTGACGGAAATACCTGAGTATTTCAATGGAAATTTGTTAAACTAATGTGTTTTTTTTATGTGAAAACCATTTCATTTATTGCTTGACGGGAAAAAAAAAACCAAGAAACGCGCCCCTCTCATGTACGAACGAACGAAAGACGTCATTTCCGCCCACCATCGCATTTCGCGCCGAAAGATGTCATTTCCGCCCACCATCGCATTTCGCGCCGAAAGACGTCATTTCCGCCCACCATCGCATTTCGCGCCAAAAGACGTCATTTCCGCCCACCATCGCATTTCGCGCCGAAAGACGTCATTTCCGCCCACCATCGCATTTCGCGCTGATCGCCGAATGCTGAAAGCTAAGTTCTTCTTATGCTATCATTCTTTTGTGGCCCCCTACCATGCTGTATCGAACAATTTCATTCCTTCTGTTATATATATAAAGGTGCTTATCACAATAATAACAAGATTTTTACATTTCAAATATTAAGTACGCTTTTTAATTGTTTTTCAACTGAAAAAGCATAAATTGCATATTTTAACATTAGTGTACTCATTTGCTTCACCACACGCGCTGTATTGAAGGATTTCACTTGTTATCATTGTATGTGCTGTTCCTCGGATGGACGTTAAACTAGATTTCCCATCTGCCGGCATTTGTTGGTGGACGTTAAAGATCGCACGGTGTCCTTCGTGAAGAGTACAGAAGCTATCTTCGGCACCCTGAACAAATTCCAAATTCCAGTCCTAACTACTGCTGGGAAGGCAATGGCAACCCACCCAGTCATACCCTTGCCAAGAAACTGCTTCGGCAGCACCATCACTCGAAAACAGAGTAAGGTACAACAGAATCAGATATATGTATATATTCCATTATATTAAAGTCTCCTGAGCTTTTTATATTGATTATGATAAGCTTGGTGATGGCTTAACAGTTAAGGTGTTTGGCTTAAGATATTAGTCTTGAGTAGTGATTCCCTGTTGTGCCATTGAAATAACACACCAGGTGTGTTGACTCGGCCTGTCATCCTTCCAACGTCAGCAAAATGAGTACCATCTTACTGGTAACAGGGGCACTGCATCAGCAGCACAGCCACACTTCGGAAAATGATGCAACCAGTAGCCACAGGCTGCATACGAAACAACGTTGATTATGATTACTTTTTATGGAAGTAATGCGAGCTATTGAAATGCTTGCTAATCCAAGCTCTTAAAATACTTCATCCAAAGTCATCATTGACATACTTATGTGCAGAAATTTATATCTGATTGCATTTATTTCTAGAAACAAACATCCTTTAGGCTTTCTGGAGAAGTCTTGCGAGTCCCATCGAGGAAAGCTGCTAGATCGCCGAAGAAAGCATGGAGCTGGGCCAAGGTGTTGCGTTGTGCGGCTGGGACAGGGTGGCACCGCTCTCCTTTCCCAGCGCTACGATGGGAACTTCTGGTTTGACAGAACTGGCCAGGAGATTGGACAGCAGTGCAACATCTGTCCTGTCATCCTCACCAGAGGTGAGTGTGAGGATGGGAGTAAATTTGACAGATGAATTATTGATATGTATTGGTACACACCTTTTGTAGAAACAAAGGGTGCAGAAGAAATCATGTTAATTAAATTAATTTTGTGCAACGATTCATCTTTGCTACCTCTGCCACCGAAGGGTAGACAGATATTTTCACCCTTGTCTGTCTGTCTGTTTGTTTGCCTGTCTGTCTGTCTGTGAACAAGATATGTCAAAAAGATGTTGATGGATTCAGCCAAAACTTGGTGGATATGGTGGGTATGTGACAAGGATGAATCAATTCTATTTTGCTGACTATGTGAAGCCAGATCCGGATACAAGAATGTTTTGTCTTTTTTCATTGATTCTTCACCATTGAGAGATGGGGCCAAAAACGATACATGTCATGATATCTCAAACAGTTGTGGGTGGATTATGACAAAAGCAGGTGTGGATGAGTTTGTAAGGTGACAACAACAACCAATTCGATTTTGGTTCAGGTCCGGATCCAGATCCGGCCTATTGTTGGGATACAAAACCTAAACTGTTCAGACTGGTGGAGGTATGCGCTCTACCGAATGCCATTCTAATTCCCATTTATAACTCCTGTCTTATGATCGTGTTTGTGCATGTGTGCACTCTTACAGATGACCCTCGGCCTCCACGTTCTCGTCGCGAACTCTCCGGCTGGAGGCCTGGTTCAAAACCATTAATAGCTTGTCAAGACCTTCCCCAGATGCCTGAGCTATCGCCCCCGGACATGCTTCGACATGGAAATGTCGGAACACCTCTTCCTGTCTTTCGGGAGCTCATCCGTTCCTGCCGTCTACCCCCGAGTCTCATCACAAGACTCGATCTTTCCGCTCAACTCTGCGGTCCTCACCGTAAATATGGAAATGTTTCCTGGACGTACACACAAACAACATGTCAGGAGGAACTTGTGCACTTTGGTTCAGAAGGGAGAGATGAATATTTGACGCCCAGCACAGTTCGGTTCATCGGGAAACATGATCACAGGCGCAGACGGCACAACATAAAAGCACGGCAGCACAGTGAACCTAGCTCGGAACTTGCATCGTTAAACCCTGAAGATGAATCACACTCTGATAATGTAAGTGACAAACCTAAACTGGGACCCTCCTGTTATTATGTGGTTAATGTATTGTAAAATGTGAGACATTAACATCAGCAGGCATTCCATAGTCCTCAATCTCAGCCATGCTGTGTTCCTGTTTCTTATTATGAGTTGTTATGTTTGTGGTGCTTTTGATTGAGCAGGACAGCTGTGAAGAGTGGGAGCGTCACGAGGCACTCCATGAGGATGTGACTCGGCAGGACCGCACGGAGGAGCGTCTTTATGAAGAAGAAGTGGAACTCCCCTGGGAAAAGGGTGGTAGTGGCCTGGTATATTACACAGATGCTCAGTACTGGGCACAGGAACATGGTGGTACGTACGAAGTATAAATCTCGTTTATTTTGGCAAACGCCCCCACATTAATATAATTATTTACAGTCTTGTCCTGTCTTGTCTTCTATCCATTTTGTGGACATGTGCAGGCTTGCTGTACTCTGGCACGGTTAGAGCAGGAATTTGTAACTCTGCCAGGATGCTGGTGATTAGTTCGCCTCCTCTTCACGAAGGATGCTGCGGGATCTTTAATGTTAACCAACTAAAGCTCGCAGACGGGACATCTAGTTTAACGTACTGTATATCCGACGAACCGAACACATATCCATAAATCACCCTGCCCACGAAACACCAGAATGACAGTTTATAGCTGGGTCAAGATTCAAACCCAGGGTAGAACTACTTCTCGGCTATCCTGCCAGCCCCCGAGAGGTGACAATGCGTGCTGCTTGTGAGTTTTAGGGTCAAAGCAATTGGAGAATCTTTTTTGTCATTTTTCCACCGAGAAAAAAATATGAGATATGAACATTATTCCTCAACATCAGGTTAGTCCAGAGTGATTGTTTTAATGCGTAAAACACAACTATTTGTAAGCACCTCCTTTTGTTTCACTGTCTTCAGGAAATTCTGTCCTTGACAGGGTTATTACCCTCGCCGAAGGAGAGGGTGTTGCATTTGGGTCCGTTTGTTAATTGCTGGAATCCTTCAGATTTCGGCAATTATGTTGGTCGGTTGTGTGTGTCATTCTGTGTGTGTGTGTGTGTCTGTCTGTCTGTGTGTTTGTTTACCCTGTAGCAGCCACACCGTTTCAGCAATCATGACCAAACTGGGCACAGACGTCGGCCATGGTCCAACTTAGACACTTGTCGTTTTTGGTGAATCTAGGTCAAACGTCAAGGTCAAGGTAACCGGAAAACCGAAATTCTTATTTTCGCAATAACGTCTGCTAAAATGGTCGTATCGACTTCAAAATAAATCCAAAATGTGCATCTTCCAATACTGCATCCAACCATATGTCTCATTGGGGTGTCACACCAACACCCTTCTGAAGCGGTTGGGGGGGTCGAATGTCAGGGGGGTCGGGTCAAAACTTTCAAATTGCGATAAAAACGCCATTTCAAGTGCGATTGACTTCCAAGTTATGATCATGACCAAACTAAGTGCTATAACTCATTAAACAGTAGCACTATCGATTTATAAGAACCAAATTGATTTCCAGGTTTTTGTTTTTTCAGAGATCATAGAAATATGACAAAGTTATTCCAGCAATTCCTTGCTCAACGAGCAATTTCATTTGTTTGTTTGTTTGTCCGCACACAACTTTTGTGTATTTTTTCTGCAACCGCTTGTCGGATTGAGGCACAATTTTCACTAAAGGAACGACTACTCATGTGGAATATTTTGGTGAGAATTTTGATGTCATAGGTCACGTGGTGTGGCAGCCATATTGGAAAAATGGAAAAATTTTGGACCTCTATCTCTGAAACCGCACCAAGGAAAAAAATTAAACTTGGCACATGGCAAGTAGTACTCATGGGGAATGAGTGATTTTTTTGATGACGTCATAGGTGCCTTCGTTATGATGTCATAATTGCATATGTACAATGCTACATCTGATCAGTATGAAAATTTTTGAGCGTCATCTAGGGATAAAATGGTCCACAGAAGGAAAAAAAAAATGTCATCAGTCATGTGATTTGGCAGCCATATTGTTAAAAAAAAAAAACCTTCAAAAATCTTCTCTGAAATGACTGAACAGATCAAGGCAAAACTTCACATGTATGACCGACTCTCCATGAGGAACAAAAGATTCACACATATGACATCATAGGTCACATGGTTTGGCAGCCATATTGGATTTATCGGAAAACCTACAAAAAATCTTCTTCTCCAGACCAGTTGGACAGATCATGGGGAAACTTCACACAAATGTCCCCCAAGTCATGGGTGTACAAGTTTGTTAACCCTTTGAACCCTGAGCTCCTTGGACTTTCTGGGCCACCCTGGGCTCTCTGGAGAAAAATCCGGCCGCTTGGGTATATCGAGGTTTGAATAGCTGCTGGTAAACCAGCCGCTCGGGTTTATGGAGTTATGAATAGCGGCCGGTAAAACGGTTGCCAGGGTTCAAAGGGTTAAGGAATAATTGATTGGTCACACGGTTTGTCAGCCACATTGGATTGAAGAAAAATATTAAATCATATTTTTTCTGGAACTGCTTAATCAATCGAGGTGAAACTTCACAATTATGATCTAGTGGTGATGGGGACTACATGTTTTAATTTTCAACTTGATCAGGCACATAGGCTGGCAGCCAGAATTATAAAAAAAATTTGATCTGGGTTTTTTTTTTTGATTATTTTTTTTTTAATAAGGCTCACCTGGCTGTTCCTGGATGGGTTTGATGGTAGAGGAGTAACAGTTGAAATGCGAATCCTATCCAGGTTCCTCCTGATGACTTCATCTCTGCTTTTTGTTTGTTCGGGTTCCTTCTGATTACTTCAATGCAGGACTGTACCTATTTGGTCTTCTCTTTAATCTGAATTGAATTTATTTTTATCCCATTCTAAATTCAATGGAATAGTAATTAAAAAAAAAAACGTCATGGGTCAGGGTCAGGTGTCCAATCAAAGTGGGACGTCTTGGTACCCGGTCATCACTGCCAGCAGTTATAAAGTGGCAGTTCTAATTATGTCTCTTATTAATTATGTAACACACCAGTACACAAACGCCACACAAAATACGCCACACAAAACAAGTGCTGGTGAGGGGTCTGCAATCTCTGATCTTTTTCTTGATCATTTAAAACTCTTTTTTTTTTTTGTTTAATGAAAAAATTGACAATTCACTTTTAACTATATACCTCCCATAACCACATGTTTCTGTTGGAATTTATTTCTACCCTCTGCGGTTGCCGATCCAAATACACCACTCACGTCACAATTTGTCTTCAACCTTTCCTTTACCTAACCTTATGCAATCTTTATCAAAAATAATCATAATGATGATTAAAACGGTCACTTATAATGAATGCTTCATTTTCCTATTTTACACATGTGGTACTCATTACTACATCATAATTCACTACTCTTTTTTTTTTTTTCTATTTCAACAGACTTCTCAATTTGACCTTTCCTTCATCCCTCGTCTAAAAAGTCCATCTGCTACAATGTTTCTTCTCGCCATTCTCTTAATTCACTTCGATTGCATCCCTCAAATAATTCCTTTAATCGCATCTCTGAACTAAAAATTAAAAAAAAAAAAACGCAGTTTGCAATGCAGGTTCGTTTTCCATCAATCAGCCTTTTTTTTCCAACTTCAGTGCCAATTCACCCCTATCTCTCAAAGCAACCATCACACTCTTCCCCCTCCAGGCTTCCCTCTCACCTTTCTCAAAAACTCCCCCCTCACCTTTCTATCTCAAATCTCCCCACTCACTCTTCTCCCTCCAATCACCCCGCTCACTCCCCCTTCTCAGTTGCCCCCCCCCACATCCACAAAGCTGCCTCCTTCCCCTGCCCTCTCTCCTCCATCTCATCACTCTTCCTCCTCAAATCCTCAACTGCCTTCTGCCCCCTCTCTTATTGCTCCCCACTGTACCTCAACCTAGCACTACACAGCCTTTTCTCCTCCTCATCCAGTCCTCTCCCTGAGCTCTTCTGCAAAACCCCCACACTCTTTCAACAACTCTCCTTACCTCCACCCCTCCTTCCTCACCCTACCCTTCACTTCCCCTCCCCTCCCTCTTCCTAAACAATGTGGACTTCAAACATCCGGGGCCTTCGCTCAAACCTGACAGATCTTTCCATATAATACAGGTTGCCACTGACAAACCAGGCATAATCTGCCTTACAGAAACTTTTCTCCTTCAAGATGTCTCTGACTCCCTAGTATCTCTCCCTGGTTACTCCCTCCTCCGGTATGATAGACCTGAGCCTCGTTCTGGTGGAGGAGTTGCTTTCTTCATCAAAGACTCTATTCCTCACTCTCCATGCACTGTCCTCACTCCCCCACACCCCCAGGAATACTTCTTGCTGCAGCTTTCCCTCCACTCCCACCTCATGTTTATGTGTGTTATACCATCCACCAAATGGTGATGACTTCATTTACACCTCACTATCTAAAAACATGGACCAACTTCTATCCTCTCATCCAAACTCTCTCTTCCTTACATGTGGTGACTTTTTTTGGTGTGAATTTGGTGTGGTGGTGAATCGACAAATATGGTAGAAAGCCCTACATTTGATGTGCTTGTTTTATTGTATGCTTAAATAATGAATGGAAGACTGAAGCATTTTGTTTTGTCACAGTTCCACCCGCCGTTCAGCTCTCATACGATGCATGACCCCAGTAAAAGTTTTTTTTTGAAAAGGTTAGATGAAAAGAAGACACACTGTTGTCATGAGATATTGAAAGAGTTTAAAGGAGAATGTGATTATGTAGATGTCATGGAGATTGTTTATTGTGGGGATCTGATCTTGATCATCAGAAAGGAAAGTTTGTTCGTGCATGCATGCGCACCTTTCTGTCATCCACATTATACATGATTGATCATCCAGGCAGCCAGCGTTCAATCGTGTACCATTTTGAGAATGTCAAAATATAACTCGTAATCACGGTTTTTATTTGCACGATTTGAGTATTTGTCACTTGACAATGATGTGAAGTGACTTGGGTTAAGTTGCAGTGCTCTCTGAAGGCATACATCATCCATGGTGGAGATCAAATAAGGAAGATCGCTATCTGGTAATCATAACTTGACAGGACAGGATTTTCTGGTCCCACCCTGTGACAGACCTTCCAGAATAGCCTGAGGGTGTAATTGTCTGCCCATACTAAAAGACATACTACATCAAGCTGTTTTACATTCTTGCAGACTTCTATAACCTTGAGTTTCCTGAAGGACGAGAAGCTGCCTGAATGTCAAAATGATTCATCATCATCATGGTTATTATTTGCACGATTCGAGTATTTGTCTCGTTACAATGATGTTAAGTGACTTGAGTTGAGTTGCAGTGCTATCTAAGAGACATACATCATTCATCGTGGAGATCAGATAAGGAAGATTACCAGCGACGACGCGCTGCTCTGGCGCATGCTCACATACCTGTCCTGACCTGCGCCCACAGGAAGATCACTATCTGGTAATGGTAACTTGACAGGACAGGTTTTTATGGTCCCGTACTGTGACAGACCCTTCAGAATGTCCTGGGGATGTAAGTGTCCACCCACACGAAGAGGCAGACCTCATTAACCTGTTTTGTTAAACTTAATTAAGCTGGTCTCTCACCTCATTAAGCTAGTCTATCACTTTGAGTTTTGTGAGTAGGGCAAATCAGCACCCTGAGCAGATTCCAAATATCTGTTACCGAAGACTGTTCTTTTTGCAGATGTCGAGATTCTCTGTCGACGTTCATGACTGCCAGAGACAATAAGGTCAGCAGCCACTGTTATAATGGTTGCACAAAACTCCATGTGTTTCACAGCTATAATTTGCTCATTGATTTGGGGATAAGCCACTGGATGCTTTTGTTTGCATTTTCTCTGCTTTGGTAATGACTTTATCCTGAAGGATGAGAAATGTTGACCTCAGCTGTACTCTAAGACTGTTCATTTGGAATGACCAACTCACTTGCTGATTGCCGAATATCATTGAGCACATTTTGCACATAATGCAGGTTGCATTACAACAATGCTGGATACAGTTAGAGGGTGGACTCCGCAGACATTGGATCTCTTAGGAGATTTACTATGGCAGGAGCAATTTACTCATCCATGAGATTTTAAGGCAGTGCCACAGGGTGGAAATGTCACATTTGAGGACTGGTTCTTGTTTGTTGAGCTGTCTGGAGGTACATCATCAAACTAAAACGCCTCTCAGTAGAATACACACCTCCGCCAGGCTGAACAGTTTGCGTTTTGTATCCCACTGATAGGCCGGATCTGCATCTGGACCTTAACCAAAATCCATTCGGCTTGTTATTTTCACCTATCAAACTTATTCGCCAAGTTTTGTCATAATCTATCCACAACTTTTTGGAATATCATGCCATACTGTATATAGTTTTGGCTCCATCTCTCAATGGTAAAGAATCACTAAAAAAAAATATATATATATATATTAATTCTCATATCCAGCTCTGGCACAAAGCCTGGTGTTGGCGCAGTGGTTAGGGCAGAGGCTTGGGATACAAAAGGTCCTGAGTTCAAGCCCCGTTGAGCCACTGAATTAATACACCAGGGGGTTGACTCAGCCTGTCATCCTTCCGAGGTCGGCGAAATGAGTACCAGTATACTGGGCCGGTGTATACCCCAGTTAAAATAGGTGTACCATATCCCTGTGTCGTAAGAGGCGACCAAGGTTGCGTCAGGAAGAGCATCCGGCGTAAAACATGTGCCAAATCACTATGCGGATCATACGGATGATCCGCTGTGGCGACCCCGAACGGGAGCAGCCAAAAGAAGAAGAAGATCCAGCTCTGGCACTGGATCCGGATCGACAACAAACTATAATCAATTCGTCCTTGTCACACACTCAACCTGTCAAGTTTTGTCCAAATCCGTCCATAACTTTGAGATATCGTGCAATACTGGAATATAATTTTGGCTCAATTGCTCAATGGTGAACAATCACTTAAAGGATTCCAATATCTGGATCCAGATCTTCACCCAAATCTAATCGATTCATCCTTGTCACACACCACACCCAACCTGTCCACCAAATTTTTGCCCAATACATCCATAGCTTTTTCAGATATCCTGCTCACAGACAAACAAACCAGAAAGATGTGCATAGAACAATACTTGTGATATCCAAATAAACAAACATTGCCATCGAAACAGAAATTTGGTAATTTTTTTAAATGTTGAAAAAGCATGAGTGAATGTTATACATTATAAATTTGGTTGATACATTTTACAATTGTGTCCTAATAGGTGTTTCAAATGTTTCAAATCGACTTGACTTGACCTTTCATTCAACCAAATTTTCCTCACATTCTACACATACTGTTACGTCCAAGTAAGCTGTGTTAGTTTCAATTTTATATCTTGAAAAGTTACCAAGGTGTATATATATGTATATATATATATACATACATACATACATACATACATACATACATACATACATACATACATGAGGTGTGTTGAAAAAGTATCCAACCTTAATTTTTCGTGCGTAAACAAATGAAGCTAGGGAGGTGTGGTTTGGTGCACGTATGTAGGCGATCCTAATCTGTATGCGTGAATATTTTCCCGCCTGCAGAAGCTGTCAGTCGCCGACAGACCGCCGATGAGTGAGGAAGTGTAAGTGAGCGCCGTCGGATTTTCGTTTTTGACAAAATGACGGAAAAACTTGAACAACGCTACTGCATCAAATTTTTGTGTAAAGCTTGGCGATTCCCAAGTGGAAACGATCCGCAAGATTCAACAGGCCTTCGGGAATGAAGCAATGGGCACCACACAGATAAAAGAGTGGTACAACCGCTTCAAAGATGGCCACACATCAGTGGAAAGTGAAGCACGTTCTGGTAAGCCCTCAACATCCCGAAATGAGATAGTCATTGACCAAGTGAGGACCCTGCTGATGCAGGATCATCGAATCACGATCAGAGAACTTACAGACGAGGCGGGCGTCAGGATTGGATCCGTTCATTCCATTGTGACTGAGGATTTGGGCTTAAGGAGAATCTCAGCGAAGTTCGTGCCAAAGCTGCTAACGATCGAGCAGAAGCAACTCCGTTTGGAGATCGCACAGGACATGCTGGAGACTGAAGAGCGATCCCAACCTATTCAACACAGTGATCACTGGCGAAGAGACCACAGTGATCCGTCATTTTGTCAAAAACGAAAATCCGACGGCGCTCACTAACACTTCCTCACTCATCGGCGGTCTGTCGGCGACTGACAGCTTCTGCAGGCGGGAAAATATTCACGCATACGGATTAGGATCGCCTACATACGTGCACGAAACCACGCCTCCCAAGCTTCAGTTGTTTACGCACGAAAAATTAAGGTTGGATACTTTTTGAACACACCTCGTGTGTGTGTGTGTGTGTGTGTGTGTGTGTGTGTGTGTGTGTGTGTGTGTGTGTGTGTGTGTGTGTGTGTGTGTGTGTGTGTGTGTGTGTGTGTGTGTGTGTGTGTGTGTGTGTGTGTGTGTGTGTGTATATATATATATATATATATATATATATATATATATATATATATATATATATATATATATATATATATATATATATATATATATATATATATATACACCATACTTTGTGCAGAGCGTTGGTGCTGCTTAAGCAGTCTCCTTGGCTATTGGACACAATCCTGGACGGGTCACCACTCCGACACAGAATACCAGCACACTGGCACTTGTTTTGCCGACCTCAGAAGGATGACAGGCCGAGTTAACCCCACCTGGTATTAATTCAACAGAGGAATGGGATTTGAACTCAGGACCCTTGGATCCAAAGCCCACCACTCTAACCATTAAGCCAACACCAGGCATAGCCCATAGAGGTATGGTAATAATAAATTCACAAAAGGCCCATTTCATTGTAATAATGGGGTCAAATTGTTGTCATGGAAACCATTGCCGTGTCAAAAACACTAAATTGATTGGTCTGATTTTTGGAACCAGGTCTGTGACCTTATATGCAAATCCTGTTTAAATTTAAGGTTAATCTGATGAAAATTCATGATTTTATGTGACCTTGCACTTTGACCTTTTGACCTCAAACAATAGGTTTCAGTGACCCAATATGCAAACCCCTTTTCAAATTTTAAGTCAATCGGATAAAAATTGATGATTTTATGTGACCTTTACCTTTGAGGTTTTAGCCTCAAAAACAATGTGTTTAGGTTTTGATTGGTGAACCAATTCAGTGACCCAATATGCAATTTAAGGGGTCGTAGGGATCTATAAGGTGAAGGGGTCTAAAAGGTTGAGCAATCTAAGCGGTCCAAGATGTAAGGCAGGGGAGGCAGCCCCTCTGGGTGGGCTCCCTCCCTCAAATCTTGCTCAGATTGAAGCTGTGGGAAGCAAGGCCTTCAATATTAATGGCATCTCCGCTGATGAAGTTGAGTCTATAGGTCTATTACTTTGCAATCACAGACAGGTTGATGGTCTCTCTGTCTTCTACTGCCTCCTTTCTGGTCTTGCACTCTCTGCTCTTTCCATGCTTTGTATTCGGGTATTAGGGGTTCTAAAGGGTCTTATGGGAGTAAAGGTTCTAACTGAGTACATAGGATCTATACTCGACTCGACAGAGTCTTTCGGTTCTTCGGGTTCTGAAGGGTCTTCGGGGTCTAAGTGTTCTAACAGGGTCTTAAGGGTCTTCACAGTCTTATGGGGTTTCAGGGGTCCAAAGGATCTAAAAGGTATTAGGGGGCTTGAGGGACTTCGGGGTCTTTATGGTCTAAAAGGTATCAAGGGTCAAGGGGTTTAAACAGTTTATAAAGTAATTGGATCTAAGAGGATCTAAAGGGTCTAAAATGGTCTAAAGGGGTCTAAAAGGTCAAAAGGGTATGTTGCAACAGTACAGTAGTTAGACATCTGGAGGGTCTCAGGGCTCTACAGTGTCCAAACAGGGTCTAATGGATCAAAAAAGGTCTAAAAGGTAGAAGGATCTAAGGGTCTAATTGGTCTAAAGGCCTTCAGTAGCCTAAAGGGTCTAAAATGTCTAAAGTATCTAAATAGGTTCAATGGGTCTAAAGGGTCAAGGGGTCTAAGTGGTCTCAAGGGTGCAAAGGATCTTAAAATGTCCAAAGCGTCTTAAGGGGCCTAAAAGGTCTAAGGGGTCTAAAAGGTGTAAGGGCTCCAAAGGTCTAAATGTCGAAAAGGTATGTTCCAATAGTCCGTAATGAATAGACATTGTCCAGGTCCAATAATAAGTAATTAATTAAAACTGGTAAACCAGTAATCCCGGGCTTCAAGGCGTGCCTCCATTTTTACAAATTTCAACACTATCACCCTGTCACATGATATGGGTTTTCCGAGTTAGAAAGTTAGTTCAAGTCTGCAATGGGGTCCAGCTATGGGGTCCCTCATGTTATCTCAATGAAGGATTGAAAAGCCCATAGCAATACATGATAGAGAAAGAAACTTCACATTGGACAACTCGAGGCTGGACAAATTTTCAAGTCCCCAAAAAAGTCCAATAACTCCACATTTGCATATTAATGTAAATGGCGAACTTGTAGAACGTTAAAATATCTTCTTTGGTTTTCATTTTACGACATGTCAAAAATGGGTGATTTTAAACTTTGGGGGGCTCTGGGGCCTCACTGGGGTAAAATACAGACATAGTGTAAACATATTTGGAATCCCCTCTTCAAGGCCTATCAGAATCTGTCATTAAATTTTTTCAACTCTCATTTGCATATTTGGCATATTTAATGAGGCGAATCGGCATCATTTTAATCATATAAATTATGCAATGATTTCGACGAAATTAACAACTTAAAATTCCAATGGAACCTCGCAAATGTGTGCAAAAGTTTGAGGCTGTCGTATTACCCATTCTGGAGAAGATGTTTTTAGGTTTTGGAGAAAATCCAATATGGCCGCCATACCACGTGACCTACGTCATCAAAATTTTCAAAGTATAAACTTCAGGTGAAGATTTATTAAATGGATAAGTTTCATTGAATTTCATCCAAGCGTTGTTTTTATTTTATGACATTTCAAAAATGGATCATTTTCAACTTTGGGGGGCGCTGGGGGCTCACTGGGGTCAAATACAGACATAGTATAAATATATTGGGAGTTCCCTGTTTATGTGCTATCTAAATTTGTCATTAAATTTTATCAACTTTCATTTGCATATTTTGCATATTTAATGAGGCGAATCGGCATCATTTTAAATCATATAAATTATGTAACGATTTCGACCAAATTAACATTAGCATGGAACAATGCAAATGTGTGCAAACGTTTGAGGCTGTCGTGTTATCCGTTCTGGAGAAGATGTTTTTAGGTTTTGGAGAAAATCCAATATGGCCGCCATACCACGTGACCTACGTCATCAAAATTTTCAAAGTATAAACGTCAGGTGGAGCGTTATTAAATGGATAAGTTTCATTGAATTTCATCTAAGCTTTGTTTTTATTTTTATGACATTTCAAAAATGGGTCATTTTCAACTTTGGGGGGCACTGGGGGCTCACTGGGGTCAAATACAGACATAGTATAAATATATTGGGAGTCCCCTGTTTATGTGCTATCTAAATTTGTCATTACATTTTTTCAACTCATTTGCATATTTTGCATATTTAATGAGGCGAATCGGCATCATTTTAAATCATATAAATTAAATAACGATTTCGACCAAATTAACATTACCATGGAACTTAGCAAATGTGTGCAAAAGATTGAGGCTGTCATGTTATCCGTTCTGGAGAAGAAGATGTTTTTAGGTTTCGGATAAAATCCAATATGGCCGCCATACCACGTGACCTACGTCATCACATGTTTCATAGTATAAACTTCAGGTGGTGAGTAATTATTCTGTTAAGTTTTGTTCAATTTCATCGAACAGTTTTCCCTCCAGATCCGCCACAAAATCGGTCAGTAGAACATAAAACACCTATAATAATAATAATAATAATAATAATAATAATAATACGAACGATTTCAATTGAGCTTCAGCCATGCTTGAAGCCCTAATAAACACTCATTTTCAAACAGTACATAATTAACATACATAATACTCACATTGGTTGACCAAGGCTTCACCTCAACGAGGGTTCACCATCCACCTGTGTTTGTTAGTTTTATATACAGTACAGTATATATTTATAAGATATCAAGTCAATTGGATGAAAATTGCCAAGTTATGTTACCTTTGACCTTTTGACCTCAAAAACAATAGGTTACCAGCTTGTCACTACCTCTACCACGTGGTTAAATTTTGTGAAGATTGGAGTGAAAATGTGACCTGCAGTTGATTGACATACAAATAGGAAACAGAATAACAGACCAGACCAACCAATATACTAGTAAATCCTCGATTTAGCAAGTAACAAATAGACAGACAGTCAAACCAGGGTGAAAACTTAACCTTTGTCCACCTTCAGTGGCGGCAGTAATTATGGCAATAGATTTTCCCCTTGTTCTGCAGAATTTTGAATATATTGTTACAATTTTGGACAGCGGGGGAGAACGGAGCACATGCACACAGACAAAAGCTCATTATATCATAGTACTCTGTTTAGCTTTTAAGTATACAATAAACCCTCAAATATCACGAAGATTGCGTTCCTGGAAAATGCTGTGATATTTAAAACCAAGGGCCGATGGGAAAAGGGGAGTTCGGTTCCTGGACTTCGCAAAAAAATAGAGGAAGGTGGGTGGCAGCCAGAAATAAACACATCACAATTGAAACAAGAAAAAGAGCAATCAGAGATCGCAAACCCTCACCAGGGCTTCTTTTGAGTGGTGTATTTTATAGGTTTTTGGGTAAATCCAATATGGCTGCCAAACCATGTGACCTATGACTTCATTTGTGTGACCATTTTGATCCTCATGGATAAGTGGTCATATATGTAAAGTTTTGCCTTGATCTTTTCAGACATTTTCGAGAAGAAGATTTTTGAAGGTTTATAAAAAAAAAACAATATGGTTGCCGATTTTTTTTTTTATTTTTTTTTTTTTTTTTTCAATAAAAATTCAATATTTTCCGATTCAATATTTTCCTTGGTGCGGTTTTAGAGATACAGAGGAACAAAATTTTTCCGTTTTTCCTCTATGGCTGCCACACCACGTGACCTACAACGTCATAATTATCATTGAAACATTCTACCTGAGTAGAATGGTGAGTAGTTGCACCAATTCTACATGAGTAGTTGCACCAATTCTACATGAGTAGTTGCACCAATTCTACATGAGTAGTTACACCAATGGTGAAAATTTCGTCTCAATCCGCCAAGCGGTTGTGGAGAAAGACAAGAAAGGTCTGTGTGGCCAAACAAAGACAAACAAACGGACCCAAATGCAATACCCTCTCCTTCGGCAAGGGTAATAAACATGTAAATTAACTATAAAACATGTTAACATTGAAATAAACATGTAAATAAAATGAATACACTATAAAACTACAAGGGTACTTGGTAGAGTGCATACCTCTGTTATGCAATGCCTGATCCAGTACAACATATCGGGCCAAATAAATGTTTGAAATTTTATACCATACTGTATATTGTTTTTGGCCCCATCTCTCAATGGTGAAGTTCATCACTTTAAAAACTTAAAAATTATCTTTTCCAAATTCGGATCTTCACCAAGATCGAACCTATTAATCTTTGTCATGTATCCAACCTGTCCATCAAATTTCATCAGAATCCGTCCACATATATCCTGCATAAAAACAAACAGACAAACAAGCAGACAGACAGGGGTGAAATATAATCTTCCACCTTCGTGGTGGAGGTAATAAACAAAAACAAGATTTTTTTTACCTTTTAAATTTATTCCAAAACAGCGTGATGGGTAAGGGTAAGAAGATTACTTACTCTGCAATCAATATAAACCACAAGACTTGGCTCAGGATGATGATGATGATGCTGTCATAGTGGGGAGGGAGAGCGGGGAGGGTGATTCAGCGATCGGAAGAGCGGCATTAGCTTTTCAACGAAGTTGCCAGCAGCATTGCCACATCAGATAAGGGTAAGACGATCCTTAATCACTTCACAAGGAAGGTATCAGATGGCATTCTCCTCTTGAATAATCCCGTCTCTGGTGTTAAAAACCCTCTCCGGCATAAATCCCTTCACCTCGATTAGTTCCATGAGCTGCGGTGGATAGTTTTTTGCAGCATCATGGCTTGCCAATGATGCTTCCCCGACTAATTTTACATGATGAAGGCCGAATCTTATTTTGAATTTCTCAAACCAGCCTGTTCTGGCATGGAACTTGTGTGTAGCTGTGGTTGAATTGGAGCCATCTGCCCTGGGTGCCTCGTCGAAACATTGGTAAATGCGCAATGATTTCTCCTGTATCACTGGTCCACTCAGACACGTTTTTTCTGTGTTAGCCCTCAATGTCTGGATTGAGGACCATTTTCCATCCTTTCTATATGAGGATCATGGGATTGGAATGACACTTTTGCGCTTTGTATAGGATTACCTTTTTTAACTTAAAAAAAAAGAGGACACTCTAGCGAGGGACACTCTGAAAAAGAGGATGCTCTGGAGATGGGACACTTCATGAGTTTACTTTACTTATATATACCTTGTGTTGGCTTAATGGTGAGGGTGGTGGGCTTGGGATCCTAGGGTCTTAAGTTCAAATCTTATTCAGCTGTTGAATTAATACCAGGTGAGGTTGACTCAGCCTGTCATCTTTCTGAGGTCGGCAAATTGAGTACCAGCTTGCTGGGGTGATTGGGCCATTTGAGTATCCTGTGTTAGAGTGGTGACCCATCCAGGATTGTGCCCAATAGCCCAGGAGACTGCTTCGGCAGCACTGACACTCTGTACAGAGTATGGTCCCGATGGATGGATGGACTTTATGTAATGAGCAATTGTACCGGCAGTTTGATTAGATGTGTTCCAGACCTCGATTGATTTTGACTGCAAACTGCTATTTTCCAGTCGAAATACTGAATTATTACTGGAAATATTGTGCTTGTCTGGGTCCACATGAGACTGTAAATCAGTAGCACCTCTATTTGACAGAGATGTACGTACCAGCTCTACATACCAAGCACTCGGCTTCCCATTTTTCTCGACGACTTCCAAAACACGGGAATTTTGTCTTAAGTTCTGCAGTGATTTTACACTTTCGTTTTGGCATTGTAAAGAGCTCTTGAAGAAAATCTCACAAGTGTGTGTGGTACGGACTCAGAAAAGACACTGAATCACGGACTGAGCATGCCACTGGACTCTCTCCCCCTCTCTCTCATTGTGAGATTGGAAAGGAAGTAGATGTGTGGGTGTCGTCGTTTGAACATGTCCATTACGCCATGAGAGGAGTAGTACAGACTTGTACCAAACTGTGCTGGTCCAAACATTACAAAACTGCATTTTATCACCATAAGAAAATGTACAAAATCGTTTAACCATTACAATAATGTAAAAAGCATCTGAAATCTTCAAATTTATCCCTTTGAAAATGCTAAAGCAAAAAAGGGCAAAATCCCAGACATTTTATAAACCTGGCCAGACAGAGATTTAAGGACCGAAAAGGAGGACATGTCCAGGGAAAACCAGACGTATGGTAACCCTAGCTTTGCGGAGCACTGGCGGCAACACTTGCACGGATATTTGACTCACTTTTATGTATATACTGCACAGTAGATTCATTGATCCCGTAATGACGTTCCCAGATGCAATACTAATCACCTCTTGCCAACCTATCTCACAACTCGATTTTTTTCACACAATGTTAAAACCTCTCTGCCTTTTGGCAGAGTTCTTTGTTCATTTCGTCGTTATTTACTGGTTTGTCAACAAGATTATCATTGATGTTCTTTCTTCCGTGAGCTTGTACTTGGACAAAAAAAGCAATATGCTCTATACTCTATACTGTGGTTACCTTGCTATACCTAACTTTATCTGAAGTGGAATATGTCTTTCATTTTGCCAAAACAGGAACTTTGTTTTTCAGACTTTGATGAACAGACTGCAGATGACCTGGATGTGGATATGAGCATTTACTATGAAGAAGGTAATGTTTATTTTCCCTTTATATTATGGTTCGAGTTGTTGGGCTGAAGCACCATTATCTGTATTTTTTTTTATTTCCTTACTCTCAATTTCCTCCTCAGCAATGACTTCACTTTTACATCTATCTCATGGTGTTCATATTTTATTTTTATTTCCTTCATTACACCATCCGCTCACTTCCTGTAAGTAAGCTTCGGCTTCTTGGTCTGGACATCTCCTCCAACCTTCGATGGGATTAGTACATTTCTTGTATTGCTAAGAGTGCTTCCAAGCAAGTTGGTTGTCTTTCTCGAGCGCAGAGGTATTTACCTCCTGATGCCGTTTTGTACCTGTATAAAACAACTGTATGTCCCCTCATGGAGTCCTGTTGCCACATTTGGGCTGGAGCACCAGCCTGCTACTTATCTTCACTTGATAGGCTCCAAAAATGCTGAGTGAACCTGGTTGGTGTGGGGATGGGTTCAACTCTTCAACCGCTCTCTCACCCTAGGTCAGTTGCCACTCTTAGTCTGTTCTGCAGATATTTTCACTGCAAATGTTCTGCTGGACTTTCTGACTTGGTTCCTCCTGTACGAGTGTTTGGACGTAAGACTTGGTTTGCCATCTCTGCACACCCATGCACTTCAGCTGATCCAAAGTGCAGAACAAAAGGCTTTGCAGATAATTTTATCCCTCGTGCTGTCTTGCTTTTGGAATTCACTACCTGTATTGTGCTTACCATTATCCTACGATCTACCCAGCTTAAAGAGGAATGGCAATTCCTACTTCCTACATCTTTGAGGTTCCATCGCATTTCACCTGACTTCTGCTACTTTTTGTGTCTTGGATGTTTTCTTGTTATTTCTCTCTTTCTTTTGTTTTGTTTTGCTTTATCCTTACCTTTATCTAACCTTCCCTAGAGTGGCTTTATGCCTTGTTTGGGGTGATATCCATAAAAAAAATTCACCCTACCAACCTGTTTTGCCAGATGGTGGGGACTATGATGCCCGGGACTACCTTGCGCTACGAAGAGAGTGTCGTTGCCGTGCTGGGAAGTCTGATTCTGTGCAAAATACCCAGCGTGGAGGATTTGAGAGGCACACAAAGGTACGAGTTCAGCTTTTTCAGGTGTGTGGATGATTTTGTGGGAATACAGGCTTTTGTGGAGGGGTATTAAGATTCAGGATGGCTTTCTATGTGTCATCTTTTGCTGGTCTGTGAATCTGACAGGAAAGCTCAAAGATCGAGCACTCAGCTTTGAGCTGTCTTATCCTGCGTTTGATTTCCTGCCTGACTATAAACTGCCATTCTGATGATTCACAGGCAGGGCGTTGCATCGATAAGTACACTATCCTTTAGAAGCCTGTTGTCCCCAAAAAATAGGTTCCAAAAAAATGTCCCCCCACCCCCCCCCCCCAAAAAAAGAGGGTTCCAAAAATATATAATGGTCCATTACGTATCCATATGTGATGTACACATCATTGACACACGGGGCTTTTTCCCCAATGATGAGACTGGTTATTTTAAAGTGTTTAAAAGTGAGTTCAGTATAAGTAATCGGCACAGGCCTGTATTGCTATCGCCAATCGTCATACCGATAATAATCGGCACAGGCCGGTAGACGATCGCGGATCGCCGTGTCGGTAATCAGCACAGGCTTTCTAAAGCACACCCGATTCATGTAAAATAACCAATTGACAATTGTTTTAAAAACAGCCACGAGGGCAAAGAAAAATGTGATTGCTTCAATGGTGCTCAGTTGCTGAGGGTTAAAAGTTAAAAACCTACTGTACCTACTTCCCGGTACGTCTTGACGTCGTACGTTCCACAGTTCCAGGTGTAGCCGAGTGCATCAAAGCTTTTAAAATCATGTACAGTATTTAAAGATTGTAAACACCTTTCTTCGATTTGTTGGTGATGTACTGGTATTTTTTGGGGTTTTTTACATTCCAATTTTTTGCGATATATCGGGACTGCATATTAAAAAATTCCAATACTCGTATTTCGATATGAAAGATTATACTGGTATAACCAGTATATCGATATATCGCCCAACCCTATTTTGCAGTATTTTTATATTATTTTGAGCTTCACATTTAATAACATGGACTCTTTATCATCTGTTTCTCTTTTTACTACTAAATGATAAAATAATTGCTCGGAGGAACATGATTGCAAAGTCAGAAATGCATAAAGGAAACTCAATTTGTCCGCCACATCTCAGAGGGAGTTATGACATTCCGCATGTGGTACCACTGCACCACTTCATGATGAAGTTGTTGATTTGTTCTCGTGGCTTCCTTTCCAGGGCTTTGGCCGGAGAATCATGGAACAGCAGGGCTGGAGGGATGGATTGGGTTTGGGGAGTGCTCAGCATGGCTGCACAGATGCCCTGGATAACGATGGGCAGAGCCCCAGTTGCAAACATGGATTTGGGTATCTATACTTATGTTACTTGATTGCAGAAACTTATGGACAAACTTAAAATGAAGCAGAGGACAATTTTTGAAAAATGAATTCACTCGATTTGATCACGATATATTTTTTCACTTCACATCTTAATTGTAATGTGTATGGGCCTTGGTGGATCATTCACGGATTGGGCCTTGCCCCAGGATCACCTAGTTATCTTTTACGAGGCCGAATTTGAATCAATATTGTACTACTTTCCGTCCAAACCAAAGGTTTTGTTGTGCTCACAGGACCTTCCCACAAATATGGCAGCTGCACACACTTTAAAGAATAATAAAAATGGCACACCACACCTCTGACCGTTTATCCTGGGTTTGAATCTCAGCCCAGATATAAATTGTCACGCTTGTGTTTCCCAGGCAGGGTGTTACTTACCACACCCCCCTCCCCCTCCCCCTTCAACTGAGATGATCAAGTATATGAATGAATGAAGAAACAAAGGGCGAGCGATATATTTGCGTGGACAATGTGAAAAGGAACAATAGAACCTGGCATGCAGGATCAAATGTATAAGTGATGGAAGTAAGGAGGGGAGGGACAGCTCATAGGTGATGGTGGGATCAGGTGAGTAGCCAGAAGGGTGCCTCTGGCATTGTGGTAATGCGCTTCGATCACACGAGTAAGGACAGTTCGCGTGCCTCTCGTCTTCCTTTCGCACACCCGGATCCTCTTCCCTCTAGCTATCACTAACTCGTCACAATTACCCTCTGTTTTCCACTCATGCCGGTGATGCCCACCGGCTTGGAGGCTGAGCCGTTCAGGGCTTGCTTGATGAGAAGCCGACACTTGGTAGGGTTTATACATATAACAGGGAGGTGGTCAGGTAAGGTATGGCAGCATGCGCCGGAGGAGCGCATCGCTGCGTCCACTTTCCACCGGTACTCCAAGGGCCTCCGTCTGGCCATCCCTCAGGCAGATGCATGGCCCATCCCCATCTCATTGAGATGCTGATCAACCTGCTGCAACCACGAGGCACGTGGTTGACCCATTGGCCTCCTCCACTCACGAGGCTCCCTCACTGAGAATCTGGTGAGCAGGAAAACGAGCCACATGTCCATACAGCTGCAGCTGATGCTCACAGACTATGCAGGTAACAAATCTCATTTGAGTCTCTCTCAGAAACCACTCGTTGGACACAAAGTCCGACCAGCGATAGCCAAGGATTCTCCGAAGTGACCTTGTACCAAAGGAATCAAGTCTCCTTCTCAGATCCCTGGTCAGAGTCCAAGTCTCACATCCATAAAGCAAGACTGGAAGCAACAAAGACCTGAAGAGTTGGACTTGCGTCCTCCCGCACAGGTACCATCAGTGCCACACCCCATGATCCAGTGAATCCATGACTCCCCAGGCCCGACCTAGACGTCTATTGACCTCTGACTCGCAGCCAGCAGAGACATGAATATCACTGCAAAGGTAAGTGAATCTCTCCGTGACCTCAACATCCTTGCCACAAACAGGTACAGACAGGAGAGCAGCATCTAAGATGTCATTGAAAGCCTGGATCTTAGTTTTGACCCAGGAAACTCGTAATCCCAGCGGCTTCGACTCCTCGTTCAGCACCTCGAGGGCCCCCAAAAGGATATTGAGAGTCTCCGCAAAGACGACTGCATCATTTGAGAAATCAAGGTCAGAGATATTGACATTCCCAAACGATGCACCACAGCTTGATCTCTCCGACATCCTCCCCAGAATCCAGTCCATACAAGTGCTTAAAAGTGTGGGGGCCAGAACACACCCCTGATGAGCTCCAGTAACAACTGGAAATAAGGCAGAGATGGTATCACCACATCTCACAGCACTCTCAGTACCAGAGTATACTAGTATAGTTCAGACATCAGATTGATCAGTTTTGGTGGCACTCCACGAAGACCAAGAATCTTCCAGAGGGCACCCGATTCACTTAGTGGGGCAACTTAGCTAAATATAGCATAACAATTGTTCATTTTGTGAGGAAAGCACCAAATTTGGCACAATAGTAGCCTATCATATTATGAACAGATTTGAATATTGGGCCATCTCAAATTCAGCCGCTGATGGCTGTGGCAGCCATTTTCCACTGCCAGCAAAAATTTGAGATGGCCCAATATCCAAATCTGTTCATAATATGATAGGCTACTGGTGTGCCAAATTTGGTGCTTTCCTCACAAAATGCACAATTGTTATGCAAAGTTGCCCCACTACTGAATCAAACGCTTTACAGAGATCAAAATTGGCTGCAAGCAGATGGTAGTGAACCCTTTCAAGAATTATCCGAGCAAAGACCTTGCTCGGCACTGAGAGCAGCGACACCCCTGGGTAGTTGTTGCGTCACCTCGTCACCCCTCGGTAGTCACCTTCATGGCTCCGCCTTTCTATCCGCACTCAGCAGGGCATTTCACAAGGAGAAATTTCTTCCTCCCCATGGATGCTAACCTATGGGTATGGTCCATGCTCTTAACCTTTTAAATGCTGAACTTCAACAAGGAAACAGCACGTACCATTTTTGAAGTCTTTGGTACGACTCAACATAAATTAACGGGAAAATTGCATTTGCTGCTTAATGGTGCGTCTTTTTCACATAAGGATGTGGTCAAAAATTCCATGATGATCAGGTGGTGTTATTCTCATCTTTTGCAACTTGCCTATTTATTTCATTTAAAATAGCATATATATGTGATTAGTGTTTTACAGTCGAAGATTGATGATAAAATGGTGTTTTTCCGTAATTAAATTGTGAATTTTGATTCGCTTGTTTTGTTTTGTGTGTTGCCTTACCTCATTGTACAACAGGTATCATGGAGAAAAGTTGCCGCGTTTTTTCTTACCCCGACGGTCAAGCCGTGAACCTCCTGGGGAAATTGTACTGACGACCGTGTACGACCCTCCACTGGATATTGATGCTGGAGACTCTCTCCTGCGCAGGCAGCCCCTGCATGCACTGAAGTTATATGGCCATGCACTTAAGGGAAAGACCAAATCTTTTTATCCACAGCCATGAGTGTGACGCACGCCGCAAAGCACACAATTGTTCTTATGGCTCACTGCCGTGAACAGGCATATCCACTCGTACCTCTTCTACACATAATGATCCCGTTTGAATTTTTAACTCGATACCATCAGCAGCAGCAGAACCCCCCTGTGTATTCATAAAGTCAGTCGGGTGTTGGGACCACACTCATGCATCACAGCTCAGTATCGCCATATTTGACCATTGACACAGGAGCCTACAGGTAATAGTAATGTGGCCTCTTGTATATGAAAAATGAAGTAGCAAATCTTCTTGACACCTCAACAACTTTCAGAATTGTCTCTCTGAGTTATTTTATATAACTTGCTCATTGCCATCATTTTTTCAAGTTTGTTGATAAACTGCTATTTGTTTGGTTTGTTGCCCTTCTGACCTCACTTCACTTTGAGTTGTTATTGCACTTATTTGAAAAGAAATAAAACAAAGTTGAACTGCAACATGACTCACCAGCAACAGTTGGAAAGACAGTGCCAGATGTGGGGTTGTGCTTGAGGTTGTTCAAGCATTTGACTCTTTCAGTTGGGTCAATAAGGATGAGAGGATGGCCAAGAGGTACACACTCTCGTCTCAAAGCTGTCTCGCTTGGGTTTGAATCCTGACCAAGCAATAAATTGGCATCCAGGCATGGTGATTCATCAATGTGTGTGCCATTCCTTGGATGGACATTGAACGAGCGTCCCATCTGCCAGCATTTGTTGGTGGACGTTAAAGATCCTATTGGTGTCTTTCGCAAAGAGTATGCGAGCTATCGCTGGTACCATGAACAAATTACAAATTCCTGTCATAACCAGCAGGGGGAATTGCATCAGCAGCATACCCTTGCCCTCCACCAATAATGCTACCCCACAGCTTTGTGCTGCACATACAAACAAACAATTTGAGTTATTCCTCACAATGTTGAAATTCGTTTTGATGCATATTCCCTACAAAAGGAGAGGGGGAGGTTTTACATATTTTCAAGGAGGGGGAATTAATATAATTTTTTAAACAAGCCTGACTGATTCCTTATTTTGTGAAATCATAATATTTCTACAATAAAGGGGACTTCTTTTGCTAAAAAATAAAAAATTACTGGGTTCTTACTTTGGTTTCCTTTCATCATTGAGATGTGCTGCAGGATGTTTATTACAAATATGAGTTGGGAGCAAACAGCTAAGGTTAAAAATTTCAGCTTTCAATCTCCCCATTTGCCTACATAATATGTAGATGCACCTGACATCATCTACACTCCTTCACAGTACTTCTATTAACTGGAATTATAATACCAGGTATTAAACGGAGTCCTTTATCTTTGCAAGCGAGGTGATCGAGGGTATGAACCGACAGTGGGGGCATCAGTTAGACACAAGCAAGGAAATGAACAAACAGGAAGAGAGGAAAGAGATGAGGAGAGGAAACGCTGAAAGTGAGATTTGGTTGTGAAGAGCTAATCTATACGAATAATGTGTGTGTTATTGTTCCAATTGACAAAACAAATAATAACATTGCATTTGTAGATAATAATGACATCAAAACTATGAAATAATACAAATGGAATGATGTAGTAACCAAAAAAAGTGTTAAACAAATCAAAGTATACTTTATATTTTCGATTCTTCAAAGTAGCCACCCTTTGCCTTGATGACAGCTTTGCACACTCTGCATTCTCTCAACCAGCTTGACTGAGGTTGTCACCTGGAATGCTTTTCCAACAATCTTGAAGGAGTTCCCACATCAGCTGAGCACGTGTTAACTGCCTTTCCCTCACTCTACGGTCCAACTCATCCCAAACCATCTCAATTGGGTTTAGGTCGAGTGATTGTGGAGGCCAGGTCACTGTCTCTCTCCCCGATCTCATGATCTCTCTCTCTCACTGTCTCTGTCATATATATATATATATATATATATATATATATATATATATATATATATATATATATATATATATATATATATATATATATATATATATATATATATATATATATATATATATATATATATATATATATATATATATATATATATATATATATATATATATATATATATATATATATATATATATATATATATATATATATATATATATATATATATATATATATATATATATATATATATATATATATATATATATATATATATATATATATATATATATATATATATATATATATATATATATATATATATATATATATATATATATATATATATCTCTCCCCCCGTTCTCACATCCCTCCCTCCTCTCGCATCTCGCAAACGCATATGCGGTATAGCAACGTTTGGTGAGGCATAGCGCTCCCCACCTCCCTCCCCCCTTCCTAGCTTCCCCTCCCTCCTGCCCCCTCTCCCCTTCCACTCTCTCCCTTCCCTCCCTCCTCTCTCAACCCCCTTCTTTAATACCCCTGTCAGCGAAGCGATGGCTTGTATTTGCTGGTGTGTTAATAAAGATTATGGGTAAAGGTTGGGATGACATGAGATGGCAGTGTACTGCCTGCTTGAAGCCCTGGAGGGAAGAGCTGGGTCGAATATCTTCTGGAAGGTGGTTCTGCAGAATGGAGAAATGTAAAACAACAGAGTTGAGGTGTGCACTCAGCCTGGAGTTGGGGAATTTAATGAAGAGGGGGTTACTAGTGTCTCTGGTTATGGTCATAGAGCTGAAAGAGAAGGGGGAACTCGATTGGAGGAGTGTCTGTAAAAAACAAAGCAGGCCACTGACCTGGATGCAACAAATCTTGTACGTTGACTTCAATGTGGGATATTCCAATAATGTTGAGATCTTTAGGTTCCACAGTATTGAGGAGAGACAGATGAGTTGCTGGGGTGCCGGCACATAGCAGAGAGTGCCATTGAGCTACTGACAAAGGCCTGAAGGCTGAGACAATCTGATTTATCGAGGAATGACTTGGATCGACGGAAGATGCTTAGTCTGTGGCTGGCTTTGGAGGTCGCAATATGGTCCATCCAGGAAAGGTCATGACTGATGGTGAGGCCTGAAAGTACAAGAGACTGATCCTCTTCCAGTGGGTGTTTTCATGGGTTTGATTCCTGGCAGGACTATAGACCATTGTGGTGTTTCCCAGGCAGAGTATTGAATCAATAAATTCACTGTTCTTCAGAAGGGACACAAAGCCAATTGTCTCATCATCCACATCTACAGTGATATTGCATTGACCGCACAAAATGGAAACAACAATGGCACTCTGGAGAATGCATACATCTGCCTGGATGATCCGTTTACGTTTTGTATCTCACTGACAGGCCGGATCTGGATCTGAACCTTGCCCATGATCTAATCAGCTTGTTCTGGTCACTGAACCAACTCTTTCACCAAGTTTTGTCAGAATGTGTCCACAACTTTTTTAACTATCGTGTTACATCACATTTTTGGCTTCATCACTCAATTATGAAGAATATATTTTGGGCTTGCAATATCGGGCTTGCATCTTTTGTTGTTGTAATAACCGTCATCCTTGTTTACGCCGTTCTGAGGGACCCGCCCCAACTGTCATTTCTGTTTTCTTCTCAGAATATCAGGGCGGAAGTTGTCGAGTTGCTCTTTATTTGAAATAAAAGATAGAACAGAATAACGGCTCACTCAAAGATTCACAGCCTGGCACACAAATAATTCCCTTTATACATCGGTGGGGAAATCTAACCTGGAACACACACTTATCGAAAAAACTGATCTCTGGGAAACCTGAATGGTGGTTTGCGAATTTCCACAACCGTAACAATATACAGTGGGGAGAACAAGTATTTGATACACTGCCGATTTTGTAGGTTTTCCCACTTGCAAAGCACATAGAGGTCTGTAATTTTTATCATAGGTACACTTCAACTGTGAAAGACGGAATCTAAAACAAAAATCTTGAAAATCACATTGTACGATTTTTAAATAATTAATTTGCATTTTATTGCATGAAATAAGTATTTGATCACCGACCAACCAGTAAGAATTCCAGCTCTCACAGACCTGTTAGTTTTGTCTTTAAGAAGCCCTCCCATTCTCCACTCATTACCTGTATTAACTGCACCTGTTTGAACTCGTTATCTACATAAAAGACAGCTGTCCTCACTCAATCAATCAGACTCCAACCTCTCCACAATGGGCAAGACCAGAGAGCTGTCTGAGAACATCAGGGACAAAATTGTAGACTTGCTTAAGGCTGGGATGGGCTACAGGACAATAGGCAAGCAGCTTGGTGAGAAGGCAACAACTGTTGGCACAATTATTAGAAAATGGAAGAAGTTCAAGATAACAGTCAATCTCCCTCGGTCTGGGGCTCCATGCACGATCTCACCTCGTGGACCCTCAATGATCATGAGAAAGGTGAGGGATCAGCCCAGAACGACACGGCAGGACCTGGTCAATGACCTGAAGAGAGCCGGGACCACAGTGTCAAAGAAAACCATAAGTAACACACTACGCCGTCATGGATTAAAATCCTGCAGCACACGCAAGGTCCCTCTGCTCAAGCCAGCGCATGTCCAGGCCCGTCTGAAGTTTGCCAATGACCATCTGATGATCCAGAGGAGGAATGGGAGAAGGTCATGTGGTCTGATGAGACCAAAATAGAGATTTTTGGTTTAAACTCCACTCGCCGTGTTTGGAGGAAGAAGAAGGATGAGTACAACCCCAAGAACACCATCCCAACCGTGAAGCATGGAGGTGGAAACATCATTCTTTGGGGATGCTTTTCTGCAAAGGGGACAGGACGACTGCACAGTATTGAGGGGAGGATGGATGGGGCCATGCATCGCGAGATCTTGGCCAACAACCTCCTTCGCTCAACAAGAGCATTGACGATGGAGCGTGGCTGGGTCTTCCAGCATGACAACGACCCGAAACACACAGCCAGGGCAACTAAGGAGTGGCTCCGTAAGAAGCATCTCAAGGTCCTGGAGTGGCCAAGCCAGTCTCCAGACCTGAACCCAATAGAATATCTTTGGAGGGAGCTGAAAGTCTGTGTTGCCCAGCGACAGCCCCGAAACCTGAAGGATCTGGAGAAGATCTGTAAGGAGTGGGCCAAAATCCCTGCTGCAGTCTGTGCAAACCTGGTGAAGAACTATAGGAAACGTCTAATCTCTGTAATTGCAAACAAAGGTTTCTGTACCAAATATTAAGTTCTGTTTTTCTGACGTATCAAATACTTATTTCATGCAATAAAATGCAAATTAATTATTAAAAAATCATACACTGTGATTTTCAGGATTTTTATTTTAGATTCCGTCTTTCATAGTTGAAGTGTACCTATGATAAAAATTACAGATCTCTACGTGCTTTGTAAGTGGGAAAACCTGCAAAATCGGCAGTGTATCAAATACTTGTTCTCCCCACTGTGTGTATATATATGTATGTATGTATATATATATATATATATATATATATATATATATATATATATATATATATATATATATATATATATACAGTAATCCCCCGTTTCTCGTGGGGGTTACGTTCCAAACCTCCCCGCGCTAAGTGAAAATCCGCGATGAATGGACGCCTCCCTCCCTCCCAAAAAAAAAAAAATCGACTCGTCTGGTCGGTTTGGGAGTGATCGGGTTTGAGGTGCCCAAGATCGACTCGTCTGGTCTGGTCGGTTTGGCAGTGATTGGGTTTGAGGTGCCGGAGATCGACTCGTCTGGTCTGGTCGGTTTGGCAGTGATTGGGTTTGAGGTGCCGGAGATCGACTCGTCTGGTCTGGTCGGTTTGACAGCGATTGGATTTGAGGTGCCGGAGATCGACTCGTCTGGTCTCGTCGGTTTTGAGGTGCTGGGTACGAGCAGTGCTCGTCCAACGGCGGCAAACCTTTTTCCTTCCCGAAGCATATATCGAGCACCTTAACCTTCTCCTGGAGCGTCAGGACCTTCCTCTGTCGCTTCGGTTCCTTGCCAGAAGCCTTGGAAGGTGCAGGGCGTTTGGGCGGCATTGTGGGGCTTGGAGAAAAAAAACGTAGAAAATATTCGAAGTTCACAAGCGAAACTTTGTCTCGTGCGTTGTGTGACTGCTCGAGCACCATGCGTTATAATTTATTGCTTAAATAATTTATATTTTATATATTATTACTGCGATGTACCGGGGGAATCTGCAGAAAAAATTAGTTACGTTCCAAGGGAAAACCCGTGATGAACCGGGGGCGCGATAGGTGAACCGCGATAAAGTGGGGGTTGACTATATATATATACACACACACAAAGCTGTTATGCAACTTGTTCTTGTCCATAATTTGGTGAAATGTTCAAGTGACATCCCTGTTTGGTTAAAGGAAAAAAAAGTAACAAGAAACTGCTGTCTCTATAAATCGGAAAAGTTTACCTGGTTTGGTGATGCATTTACCTGGATGTATACAGTCTTTTACTATTGACATACATATCTACGGCCGGTTTACACCGACCTGGACGGATAGCCGAATGGTTTTAACTCGGAGGCGAACAGCTGAAATTCTTTGCGGTTAAGACGCGTGCAGGATGGAAGTAGGGAAGGCGCTTTACCATCATGGAAGCCCAATGGCTTATTCTCAAACCCACAACGAATAAACAAACAAGTAATTTCAACAAATTATGGTTTAATAAAAATAAATCAATGAATGATAATAAAAATAACTCAAGTGATAATGAAAATAAATCAGAGTGGGGTATTGCAAAGTGAGGTAAACTAAATCCTATTTTGAGACGTCTCCACTCGGTCACAGAAACAGACAAGGGGAAAGATAAAAATAAAAGGAATTCCTCCCTTTATGCCGGCACTCAACTTTGTGGTCAGAGACGACCTTTTGGAGCCCGTCAAACCTCGAAGCCACTGCGCGGGAAACGCAGAGAAATGGCGCAGAGTCACTCCCCACGTGTAAAACACATCAGATTGCTCGAGGACACTCTCTGTCGCCACGTAATTGAGACAAGTGAGGCAACTTGACGAGGAGAGGCAAGCCGGACCCTCTGTGTACCGACCACTGTCTCCACTCGATCGTCCTCACTCTGACGTCACACCGACCAATCCTCTGGGCGTGGCCTACCGGTTGCAGTTCTTGGGGGTGGCAGGGTTTAGCCTGCCAATTATGTTTGGACTCCGTCGGCAGCCGGGTCGGTTGTTGTTGTTGTTGTTGTGTAAGAACGGTTCCTTTTTAAATACAAAAACGTAGGAATGTCTTATCCCTGGTGCAGGTGATTAGGTAATTGCCAGAAAGGACCTTGCCTTTCCCTCCAGATACACATCATACACAAAAACATGGTGGCAGTTGGGCAAGCATGTCTGGAGCATGCTCATCTATTATGAGACTCCACCACAACTGTTCCTGACAAGATTCCAGAAAGCGATGGGTTTCCGACACAAGATTTCGATGCAAACATCGAGTTTAGGCATTCAGCCTTTTCAAATGCGGTATCAGCAGTGCGGCCATTTGACGTAAGGGAGGGGATGGAGGGGGAACATACACCAGAAACAGATTTGATTGGATGCCACCAGGATTTGGAGGAGGGAGAGAGGTTTGAGAGTTCAGACGTTGTTTTCTGGCTCTCCTGAGGGTAGAAACACTTGTTCTGAGCTTTATGGAAGGAACTGAGATTACCCTGAGTTGGATTTGCTTTCCATGAGGTAAATGCAAGTTGTTTGAGGACAACTGCCTCGCCACAAGCTTCAGTGAACCATGGGCGGAGGAAGGGTAGGACAACTGAAGATGAGAGGGGATAAATCTGTGCATATGAGAGAGCAAGAGTCTTTGAAAAAATTCCCAGGATGAGGTGATGTTCGAGAAAGTGGAGATGGGAGATCAGTCAAAAAGTTTAATGGCTGCTTGGAGACTCTGCCAGTCAGCCTGAGTGAAATGCCAGACTCGACGGTGCTGAGGTGGTTCTCTAATAACAGCAAGAGTGATGTCCACTTTGACAAGCACGTGGTTCGAAAAACCGATTGGAGCAGAGAAAGAACAGCAATTATTTTCAGGGAAATTTTTCAAAATCAGGTCCAGAAAAGACGGAGTACCGTTGGTTGAGATCCGGGTTGGGAAATTGACTGATTGAGTCAGTCCCAATTGGTCCCAGAAGTCTTTTGCTGAAGTGCCATGACAGGTGAGAGAGTTACCCACACCCAGCCAACTGACATGATGACAATTGAAGTCGCCACATATGAGGAAGAGAGAGTTCGGATGAGAGGATAAAGTTGGTCCATGTTTTCGGATAGTGAGGTGTAAATGGAGTCATCACTGAATGGTGAACGGAACAGCACACGCATAAACATGAGGTGGGAGTGGAGGGGAAGCCGTAGCCAGAGGTTTTTCTGGGGGTGTGGGGGGAGCGAGTGCAGTGCATGGAGAGTGAGGAATTGAGTCTTTGATGAAGAGAGCAACACCTCCACCAGGACAAGGCTCAGGTCTGTTATACCGGAGGAGCGAGTAACCAAGGAGAGATACTTGGGAGTCAAAGACGTCTTTTGGGAGAAAAGTTTCTGTTAGGCAGATTGTGTCTGGTTTGTCAGTGGCAACCTGTATGGAAATATCTGTCAGGTTTGAGCGAAGGCCCTGGATATTTCAGGTCCACACTGTTAATCAAGAGGGAGGAGAGGAGGCTTTGGGTGCAGGGGAAGGGAGAAGAGGAGGAGGGTAGGGGAGGGGGATTGGGGGGAGGGTATGATAAGGGAGGAGGGGGGGAGGTAAGGAGAGTTGATGAAAGAGTGTGGGGGGTTGCAGAAGAGCTCGGGGAGGGAGCTGGATGAGGAGAAAAGCCTCTGTGGTGCTGAGTTGAGGTACAGTGGGGAGTAATAAGAGAGGGGGCAGAAGGCAATTGAGGATTTCAGGAGGTAGAGTGATGAGATGGAGGAGAGAGGGCAGGGGAAGGAGGCAGCTTTGTGGACAAGAGGCGAGGTAACTTTGAGAAATCTGAGTGAGGGGGTGAATGAAGGGAGAAGGTGAGTGGGGAGAGTTGAGGGAGAAAGGTGAGAGGGAAGCTTGGAAGGGGAAGAGTGTGATGGTTGCTTTGAGAGGGAGATGTGAGGGGTGAATTGGCACTGAAGTTAGAAAAAAAAAGGCTGATTGATGGAAAACGAACATGCATTGCAAACCGTAAAAAAAATAAAAAAATTTAGGACAGAAATGCAATTACGGACATTACTTGAGGGATGCAATAAAGGCGAATTAAGAGAATGGAGAGAAGAAGCGCTGTAACAGTTGGACTTTTTTCACAAGGTATTAATGAAAGGTCTAATTGAGAGCAGTCTGTTTAAATGGGAAAAGAGTCGTAAATTATGATACAGTAATGAGAACCACACGTGTGAAAGAGGAAGATTAAACAATATAAGAGATCGTTTTTATGATTATTACTAGACGACCCGTGAACCCGTTGGGTTCCCGTTGTAACAGCGATCGATGAAAAAAAAATAAACCAGGTCTTGCCAAAAGGTGACCACGTGTGACTTCTTTAAGGTCACACTGAGGTGAACAGAGCTGCTATCCACCAGGAGCGACTCCTTGAGGAATATCTGCCTACGAGAGATTCCGATGAGAATCGTGCTACAGAGTAACCATGAAAAATGTGTTTGCCTCATAACGTCACCAAATGACGTCAAAATGTCTCAAGCTTGACATATCTAGAAAGCACTCATCGAGGTGTTCAATTTGAGGTACTCCACGATATGGTTCCTAAAACTTGAAAATTTGACCTTGGGGTCAAATATGTTTGACCTTCGGCGCAAACCATGAAGGTCAAGGCCAATCGCCACCAAAAACTAATCAGCTGAGCGCCAGACCATATACTACATTCCCATAAAGTTTGGAGATGATTCGATTAAAATTACTCAAAAAATAAGGGTTTCGTCGACTCCCCTGATTTGCGACAAAGTGACCTTGACCTTTGACCTTGACCTTCAAAATTTTATGCGCTGAAAGGGACCTCTATAGGCCTCTGATATGCGAAGTTACAAAAATTTCCAATAATAACTGTGCTCTGCAGAGTGATTTATACGTGATTACAGAAAAAACAAAAACAAAAAAAAAAACATATGAAGGTCAACGCCAATCGCCACCAAAAATTAATCAGCTGAGCGCCAGACCATGAACTATATTCCCATGAGGTTTGAAGACGATCCGATCAAAATTACTCAAAAAAAATAAGGGTTTCGTCGACTCCCCTGATTTGCGACAAAGTGACCTTGACCTTTGACCCTGACCTTCAAAATTTTGTGCGCTGAAAGCGACCTCTATAGGCCTCCGATATGCGAAGTTACAAAAATTTCCAATGATAACTGTGCTCTGCAGAATTTTTTATACGTGATTACAGACAATATATATATATATATATATATATATATATATATATATATATATATATATATATATATATATATATATATATATATATATATATATATATATGTATATATATATATATATATATATATATATATATATATATATATATATATATATATATATATATATTGTTGCGGTCTTCGCGCCCGCCGGCGTGCGAACGGCCACGTAACTCGAATCGCGGCACGTCGCCCACCGGACGGACAATCCAGTCGTGACCCTCTCGGACTAACGCCGGGAACCAGTCACGGGTGGACCTTTCGGTCTCACCGCGATCGAGCCAATCAGCCCCCGCGTGGGATAGGGTTGCTCGCCAAATTCGAACTACCTAAGTACCCACGCGGAGGGTAGACCGGGCAATCGCACCTCGCCGCAGGTCGACTTCGGACACGGGCCACTTAAGCGACCCGTTCCGTACTATCAGAATAACCGAGCGGTGTTATCGTCGACCTCGACGGTTCGATTAATTATCGGGCGTACTCAGCCCACTACCAACCCTTTACGTGAAGCAAGATGAGGGTTCAATGGGGGAAAAGACGAAGCGAAGCGGGAGAACAGTTCAACAATAAAGCACATTTATTCGCGGCACACGGGAAGCACACAAATACAATTCCACCAAATGCACACAAACAAAAGAAAACACAATTCCATTTACACAAAAAGCAAACATAAAAGTGAAAACACAGTGCAGAGCTAATACCGACTACCGAGCACACGGCAACACTTATACAATTCTACTTCACAGACGGCGCCGACAACACATACCCAAAACCAAGGAAAAGAAATCCCCCAAGAATGAGGTAGGCCTGGGGCCGAGACCGGGTCGGGCCTACCCGTCTGGTGATGAGACGCGGAGCGGCGATGGCCCCGCAACCCGCGGGCCTCGTGGACAGTGCCTGGCAGGGGGTGGGAACGGGGCCCCCTTGGTCGCACTATCTCAGCGCGGGGGGAAACAGGAGGGGGTTGCTGATGCTCGGGGTATAGAGGATCTTTATTATATGCGACGAGCGTCTCCACCTCGGCCAGGTCGCGCTGTCGGCCTCCCTCGGGTGCAGCTTCCTGCACGACGCGAGCACCCCCTCGTCTGGTGTCGCCGCCTTTCCACAGCTCCGTCCCCTCCGTTCCGACTCCAACGCACACGACGAGCAGCTCCACCGCCCGCGAAGTCTTGACCCTCTGCTTCCGACTCTCCTCTTCTTGACTCTCCGACCTCGTTCTGCTGACTCCCCGTTCTCGTTCTGCTGACTCTCTTCTGACTCCTTTGCGACTCTCCTCTTCTTGACTCTCCGACTTCTTGACTCTCCGTTCCCTTTTTGCTGACTCCCTCTCCTTTTGCGACTCCGACTCTCGTTCTGCTGACTCTCTCTCCTTTTGCGACTCCGACTCTCGTTCTGCTGACTCTCTCGTTCTGACTGACGAACACCGTCCTTTTATCCCCCCGTAACTTCGCCTTTGACCCCCTCCCTTTGACCTTTCACCTCGCTCCCCATTGGCCCGAGAAAAAGTGGGCGTGAAGGCTTTTTGATCCACAAATTTGCATATATCGATCGTTCTGGAGGCGGGGCCAAATCGCCCCTCGCTCACCGATTGGACGGCAAAAAGTGGGCGTGTGTCGTTTTTGATCCGTTTTTGAAGCAGAAAATCCGTGATTTTGTACACGCTGTTCGACGCGCGTTCTGCATGAGTCCAACACCGGTACCCACAGCGGGGCAAGAACGGTGGCGATGCTACGGTTGTGAGGTGTGCGTGAAGGTCGTGGCGGTTGTGGTGAAGCGGTGGTTGTGGTCGGTGGTTGATGTTGTGGTTGTGATCATGGCGGTTGGTCCAAAATAAAGATAGTAAAAGAAAAACGGCTATCCTGAAGAGTCGCAGCTCGCATAAATGACATGTATTCCCACTAGACAACGGGTTTGGGCCTAACTACACATGCACTTACCGAGATACCTCACCTAAGGGACCTGAATGGTGGTTTGCGAATCTGGGAACCACAACACTATATATATATATATGTATATGTCGAGATCAGGGTCTGCAATCAAGCAATGACTACACCAATCGTCGTAGAAAAGAGGTTTAATGCGCATCAAAAGTGTACACACGAGAGTAGAAAGGCACAGAATACCTACAGTATACCAGCTCAGTCAAAACTCTGGCCTGCAAGCAGTTTGGTTTACTTTATATATACTTTTCCTGCTCATCTGGTTTCTTTGAAAGTAACAACACCCCAGCAAATATTCTCTCCTGGCCTGACAAAGCATTTATCTTTTCACAAGCAAGAAGATCTGTTATTGATCAGGCAGATCTTTATCACAATATATATTATCGTCTCATTCTGCTACAAGATGTTCCCCTTTGAACTATACCAAAACAGTGCTGATTTATAATTGGGCTTCTCTGAGCCCAAGGCTCAAAGAATGTTGTTACAAGGGCCAACAAGAAAGCCAGATGTTCAGCTGCACGACAAAGAGACAGAGACAGAGAGAGAGAAAGAGACACAGACACAGACACAGACACACAGAGAGAGAGAGAGACAGAGACAGAGACAGAGACAGAGACAGAGACAGAGACAGAGACAGAGACAGAGACAGAGAGACAGAGACAGAGACAGAGACAGAGAGAGAGAGAGAGAGAGAGAGAGAGAGAGAGAGAGAGAGAGAGAGAGAGAGAGAGAGAGAGAGATATAGCCGACTGGCTTTGATTACCAACAGTCAAGAAATGGTAGCTTACTGAGAGCATTTTAAATGCTTTGGCTTCCTCAATTAAATGCTACATTCAATTTTAAGAAAAGGTAATCCTGTTAAATTGGCTGCTTTCATCTTGAGAGCTGTTCAACAGCTCCATATATATATATATATATATATATATATATATATATATATATATATATATATATATATATATATATATATATATATATAGAGAGAGAGAGAGAGAGAGAGAGAGAGAGAGAGAGAGAGAGAGAGAGAGAGAGAGAGAGAGAGAGAGAGAGAGAGAGAGAGAGAGAGAGAGCTGTTGAACAGCTCCCAAGATGAGAGCAGCCATTTTTAATAGGATTACCTTTTCTTAAATTGAATGTGGCATTTAATTGAGGAAGCCAAAGCATTTAAAATGCTCTCAGTAAGCCACAGTTTTTGACTGTTGGTCGTCAAAGCAAGTAGGCTATCTCTTTCTCTCTTTCTCTCTTTCTCTCTTTCTCTCTTTCTCTCTTTCTCTCTGTGTCGTGCAGCTGAACATCTGGCTTTCTTGTTGGCCCTTGGAACAACATTCTTTGAGCCTTGAGCTCGGAGAAGCCCGATCATAAATCAGCACTGTTTTGGTATAGTTCAAAAGGGAACATCTTGCAGTAGACTGAGACGATAATATATATTGTGATAAAGATCTGCCTGACCAATAACAGATCTTCTTGCTAGTGAAAAGATCAATGCTTTGTCAGACCAGGAGAGAACCAGTGCTGGGGTGTTGTTACTTTCAAAGAATACGATATCTAAGAAAGAAACTATAAATCTGATGGAAGTTGGGGAACTCATGAGCAGGAAAAAGTGTATATAAAGTAAACCAAACTGCTTGCGCAAGAGAGTTTGACTGAGCTGGGATACTGTAGGTAGTCTGTCTCACTTTGTCATGTACTCTTTTGATGTGAATTAAAAGGCTCTTCTCGACCATGATCAGTGTGGACATTGCTTGATTTCAATCAGCGGTGGAACATGATCTCGACATTTGGCGTAGTGCGGCAGGATAAGACAGACCAGGGGGGAGGGGGAGCTGCTGCCTTGGTGAGACAAAAGAGGACAGAAGCCGGCCGTCTTAAAGATAAGGTAAGAACTGCCTCTTTTCTCGCACCGGGGCATGCAACTTTTCTGCCTCTTTGTGATCTGTCCTTATATTAAAAGAACGGAAAAAGAGGGAGCTTTTATGCACATCAAAAGAGGGGTACCCCGGGGGTTTAAGTGTCCGCAGGAGGGGTTGAAGGTGACGCTCGCAAGCTCATCTAAGAAATCCCTGGAGGACAGTGTCTAAAGGGGAGATTGCAAGGTACAACCCTGGGAGGGTAATCTGAGAAATCTCCAAGAGACAAGGTATTTCTGTGGGAGATTGAGGACGTGGAAGGTGTGCAAGGGAGTGTGAGGGTTCGTGGAAAGGTGTGAAAGACATCCAACCCAACGAGAGACCACCCCAGGCAAAACACTGACCAGTCCAAGAATACTCTAGAAATGATCAAGGGAAAGTGGGAAAATAAAGATGTAACGGAAATTATGGACCAAGGTCATGTGATCAATTAGAATCATGCTATGAATGAATATAAAAGTACCCATATCCATTCCTAGAATAAGATTCGTTAAGATATGCATATGTGAATAAGCCTGAACCAAACTTGAAGCTTGTAAGATGTGTGAGGAAGAAGCATGACAAATAAATAATGTTGGAAAAACAAAAAAGAAAAGTTGTAAGTGTTAAGATTAAAAGAATAAGTTGAGAAAACACCTTGCCCCACCCGTGCAACTGCAGTGCACAGAGCGGGGAAATCAAGAGAGAATACCAGGTAACCCATCTGAGGGTTTCCTTAATCCGTCGAGGTTGTGTCCAAACCTGGAAGGTACGAGGTCGCTGGCCACGACTTTTGCCTTCCCGGTGAGGAGGTGGCGGAAAAACGCAGGCGGAAGGGAAGGTTACAGTGCAGCAAACTCAAAATCGGTAAAATATCCATTAAAAGAACAGGAATTGAGATTAGTTCTGATGTGATAATATTTGGAAATTTAAAGTGAGGTGCTAAAAGAACAGCGGACGAAGCTCGGCTGCTCGTGAAAACGATGTGTGGAAATGGAAGGTGGGAGGGAATGATAACCCACAGAGGGAAGGATGCCCCATGGTGAAGTGGAGGAATGTGTGCGCCTTGCCTGAAGGGTAAAGGTGGGGGTTGTGTTCCTCTTTGAGAGTTTTTTTTTTAACGACTCAAAAACGAGTCAACGGGAAAATTTGTGGCAGATGTGCCGAATAAAGCCTTGATTGTGATCTCCAAGTCCAGGAGTCCATACAACACGAATTAAATTGAGAATTATTTCATCGCGGTTGGAAATAAATAAAAGGTAATTTAATATAGAGTCAAATTGTTCTGAAATGTGTTTAAATTGATTTGTATACGTGAGTGATGTGTGGGTCGAACGCATGTACACAGTTTGTTGTGGATGTGGAGATGGGGGGAGACGCGGGACCAAGGTGCGAAGGAAGGAGGGGTAGGATAAAAGGTGGGGGCGAGCTGTGTCGAAGTGCACATGCTGTGCCCAGAGGCGTGCTGTGTCTTCACTCGTCGGTGAATGAAACAATGACATCCAAGAACCAGGACAAAGACATTAGGCAAGCTGCAGAAATGTTTTTGGGGGAGATGACTAGTGGTCTTTGAACACGCGTCCATTGCGGGCCTTGTCACGGAGCATTAATCCTCTGCCTGGCGCGATCAAGTTTTTTGTATGAAAGCGGACAGAGGAGCATGTTTGTTGTCCTTATATGAGCCTCGATCTGTCAGGATAAATTATTTGGATTAAAATTGACCATAAAAGCGGTTATCGTGCTGAATGTGTTGGTGCCCTGCTGTGAAGTGCGGGCTATGCGCGATCTTTGTTTGGGAGAGTCGGGCTGCGTGAAGTTTGCCTGAATACGGGGAGAAGCTTTGGAAAAGAAATATTTTTTTTTAACCGAGTGAGGCACGGAAAATTATCAACACGGTTGGTTGCATCATTATTGTGAGGAGCTCGGTTTTACAATCAATTGTGATAGGCATCTGTGGTTGAATATACAAAGTAAGCCGTGTGTGGAGCCCTCGAAGGAGGGAGGGCTGTACGGTGTGCGAGATGGAGCACGAAGCACGAGTGTGGTCAACATCTGGGCCGCATTGAAATCGGCCGTGCCGAGAGTGCTGTGTAAATTTTCAAAGCAGTTCATCCTGGCCTTGTAAGTTTGCAAGTACACATGTGCAAATGGACAAGACCATTGTGTGCTGGACCCTGAGTAAATTCTACAATGTGCCAACCCCCTACAGCCCCCTGCACCTCCGAAGAATCTGGAGGTATGGCTGCCCTTTGAGCTGTGCAGCCTCGGTTCAAATCTCAACGCAGCTCTAAAACTGCCATCCTGGTGTTTCACATGCACTGCAAAGTTTGCTAACATCGGTTCGTAGACATTAAAGATCCCACGATTTTTTATTTTTTTTGCGAAGAGTTGACAAGTTATTGCAGGCACCCTGAACATTAAGCTACAAAACTGCTGCTCGAACGTGCAGGGGCACAGCTGCTGTCAGGATGGGCATGGGTCGGGACTCGAGTCGTCAGTTGTGTGCAGTACGTGGCGACAGATTAGTATCAATTGTCACAAGGACGTGTTAGTGCAAATGATGCAGTGTCCCTCCACCGATACACACATTGGAATAAATAATCTCACCGACCTGGGTGGAATGACAGGCTGAGTCAACCTCAGGAACCAGGGATACTGAGAGTCAGGAGTCGCCAAGAGCCACAAACAATAGACAGTGTGCTCTGACGGTTTGAAAGAGGAAATACGAATAATGCAAGTGAGGTGCGAAGTGTGTGTTGGGATTTACTTTAGGCTCATGTAAAAGATAATTGAGAATTTGGCAGATTTTAAAAACAATTACCATGACATGTTTGAATGAAGAATGAGTTAAAATCGCAACTGTGGCTGTGGGCATAATTACATACACAACTCAGCCGGGAACAGAGGAAAATATTTTATTTCATTTTATTTTGGGCAGCACCAAATGCTTTGCAGAAGTGTGGTCCAAATGGATGAATGGATGATATCTGATTATGCAGTGTTGGTTGACTCACTGCTAGAGTAAAATGTGGTAATCGAAAGATGTCCGATACTGGACATAACTGCCAGGGTATGTAGTGTACACTGAGAATAACATCTTGGAAAGTGATTCTGTGCGAATTGCGGTATGCAATCTCGCCGAGGGTGAAGGCATATTCCTGATATGTGTATACTGTACAGATGGCACAATGTAGGGGAACTGTGGAAATAAGAGGATATTTAATGTCGCAAAGTGTGCTAGTCAAGAATAGTTAATTCGATAGTAATATATTGAGCACATATGAAGCAAAAAAAAAACTACAACAACGACATCCTCCCTGGCTACCTTCCACCATTGGCCTTTCCGATGAGCATACGTGCCGAGCGCCTGTGGGGGAGTTATTTGGCAACCAACGCTACCTAACTACCTGGTGCTTGCAGCGGTATCGAGTTGCGGGTGCGAGTACCATCGAGCCGGATTGTCAAGGATTGCACGAGGCAGGAAGGTCCAAGGAAGCTTCTCACCTCCAGCTCACCTTCTCTCCGAGGGGGGAGTATCAATGAAGACCCAACGGGGTCCCTTTTTGGGGGGGGTGTGTCTGGTGGGGGCCAGTCCTTAAGCAGCACCTGTATGGGTGCTTGTGTATAAATTTCCATTTATTTTATATTCTAATGACTCTGCCCTTATGTGCTTCTTATGGGCTTCATGATGGTGCCCAGGGAGCCACTGGGTTGTCTGGACCGCCTGGAGAAGCGGGAGGCAGTGGAACTGTTGGTGGTTCAGGTCCTATCGAACCTCCAGGCCAAAGTGGTCATGATGGCATGATTGGCCCTCAGGGCAATGCGGGAGACAGGGGTCTGCAAGGGGAGTCTGCAACACCAGGACGCCAAGGGGCGATTGGGATAATTGCACCATCAGGATCATCTGGGTCAGTGGGTGAGCAAATGGTGGGTGCAGGTGAGCACAGGCATCTGTGGTGAAGGTAGTGGTGTGAACCCATGGGTCGGTTTGGGCAGGCAGAATTCACATCTCTGTTTACGTTGAGATCTGAATTTGTTGGCTTCTGACGTCAGCATCGGTTGGTATTTTAAAAATGCGTTTTTCATATCATAGCAGCCACCGTACCTGGAAAGGCTCTCTGTGCATTGTATTGTCATAATGGTAGACAGTGGGGCTATGTACGCTCTCTGATGACGACCAACTTATGAATGGGAAAGAAGGGTGCGGTCGGTGAAACTGACTCTACTGCTCCCTCTAGCGGCCGTGCTTGCTGCTGATACCCAGCCCCCACAACAAAGTGGTTACCCAAAAGGTTTTGCTCGTTTTGGCTCATAAAAATGAGCTGCACGAACAAAAGGGGGATGATGTAGAAGGAGGTGCTGAGAATATGGGACATTCAAGAACTTGCAGAGGTGGGAGAAAATCGAAAATTTGTAAAATCGAAAGTTTTGGAAGCAGCTATGTATTATCAAATGTTTGTGGTGTGTGCTGCCTTTGGGCTGTTGGTTGCATCACTGGTTGGAGCATGACTGTTCTGCTGATGCGGTGTCCCTATTACCAGTGTACTGATGTTCATTTTTTTGCCAGTCTTAAAGGAGTGACAGGCTGAGTTAGCCCTCTGAGGTCCGTTTAGTGGTAAATGAAACTTGAGCTCAGGGCTCTGGGATCCTGGTCACCAATTTAAAGGCAAGGCCAAACAGTACATATAATTATCGGTAGAATGTCTGTAAAATATATGGACATGTATAAATGAATATTAACTCTTGTGATGCGAATAAATATTGTGAAAGAGTTTGACAACAGGGTGTTCGAATGGAGGAACGTCCTAAAGATGCAGTGGACTGGACTTTTTCAGGTATTATTGGTTACCGAAGGAGCTGTCAAGAAAATGTAAGCCAATCATGGATTCACGCATCTCATTGCAAAAGGATATAGGAAATCGAAAAGAGAAAGAATGTTACTGGAGGTTTATGACAGATGTGGCAGTGTTTGATTAGCGTGTGTATAATCGTGATAATATGGACAATAACAGATAGTGAGGACATTTTGGGAATGTCATAGAGATCAGAATGTTTGGTAGGTCAATGGTAGGGGAAACAAGGAATGGGTTGTGACAGGGTGCACAGGGAAGAAAAAAGGTAAACATTGGGATCAATTGCATTAGGAAGGCGTATATGGGAAAACACTTATCGGGCCCTGATATACAATTATGCATCTCGTGTGCCATGGGATGAAGGGGACAAAGGCATTGTATGCCTGGAACAAGGCATATTGTTACATGAAGGGATAACTGGGACAAGGATAGGGATAAGGATACGAATAAATAATCTTGCAGAATCCCAGAAATCATTAAATGGTATATTTCTGTGACCTAGCGGAACACCTAAGGAAGGTAACTGCAGAGTACCATGACTATTTTAAGGAAGAAGGGTTCAGATCATGGGTAATGTAAGCGTTTGGTGAAGGGGGAACATGGATATTCCACATCTTGATCGTTGGCCTTATGATATTCAGTGTTATTGTCATCATGGCATAAAAGTAATGGTGTGTGTGTGTGTGTGTGTGTGTGTGTGTGTGTGTGTGTGTGTGTGTGTGTGTGTGTGTGTGTGTGTGTGTGTGTGTGTGTGTGAGAAAATTTATGACAGTGACACAATGGTGGTGCATGAAGTTCCCCTGGACCAACCATCTCTGAAAACCCAGAAAACCCAGAAAATGAAGAACCGAGTTTAAAATTTAGTCGAGACACCGTGATGGTGGTATTATTTTTTTGGGAAATATGAAAGTACAGACACTAGTGCTTTCGGGAGTAAACACTCTGCTCAAACTCACATTGGATGAGTGTCTCGAATTGCTTGTACCAATGAAGTGGATGGAAAGAAATATTATCTAAACATTGCCTTGTTGGAAAATATTGGGATTTTCTTTAAAATTTTCTTTTACTCTGGCTTGCAGTTTATAAAAATTATATTCTTGTTTTGTTTTTTTGTTCATAAAGAACATGATATTTATATATTCGTACTTGTTGTTTATAAAAATTATATTCTTGTTTTTTGTTCATAAAGAACACGATATTTATATATTGTTACGTCTGAGGGGGAGTATGCATTCAAAGGGTAATTAGGATGTTTAATTAGGGATGCCATGCTGTTCGAGTGTACCAGGATCTCGATGTAATAAGTAGCAATTCAGTGGTGATAAGTTGTCGAGTAAATGTCCATTTCTTCAAGGGGGAAATGATAATTGTCGCGTAATTAGATAGGGAGACGGGTTTGGGTAAGTGTATCTGCGTAAACCCCTTTTAGTATTCCCTGGAGGCTTGCCGTGACGTCACAGGACAGTGCTGCGGATGGCTCCGCCCCGTGATCACGATTGGCGGAAGGCGACGGCGGAGGGCCAATAAAACGGCTCGATTGGAAGTGACGAGGACTCGAGGATAAAAAGGTTCTGTTCGGGGAAAAGGGGTGGAAGAAGAAGATCGATAAAGAGAAACCGTTTTGGTGGAGGCTGTTGTGCTCGGAGCGTGCTCGATTGTTGCGCTGGTTCGTTCCTGGATTCATCGTGTCTCGTGGCCTTGCTGTGCCTCGTGCCTCACCTCGGTTGGCTCTGGGGTTCTGCTGGCTCGGAGTACGGGGTCGAATGGCGGGCGGACCTGCCTCCCTCTCCTGCTCGCAACTTGGCGCCAGAACTGGCTCCCTGGCGGCTGTGAGCGGACTTGGGCAGACACCAGGAGGTCGACAGCTCCACGGTGTCTCCTGCCCCTGACGAGCGCAACGCCAGCTCGTCCGACGCCAATCCAGGGACTGTTGCGTCTACACCACGGGCCAGCCTGACCACCAGGACCAGCTACGTTGTGTGTGTGTGTGTGTGTGTGTGTGTGTGTGTGTGTGTGTGTGTGTGTGTGTGTGTGTGTGTGTGTGTGTGTGTGTGTGTGTGTGTGTGTGTGTGTGTGTGTGTGTGTGTGTGTACCTGGCGCCTTAGAGGGTTTGAGATTTGTATATCCATTGGAATTGTTTGTGTTTTCCCCACGCCCGAACCCACACCACCATCCCGTCGAATCGCCCCGGATCCCTCCTCTTGCCGAGTCTTATTATTTCTGGTTAGAGAAATAAACGTTATTAACTCAGTGAAAAGCGACTCGTGCCACCTTCCTCGTCCCGTTTGCGCTAGAGCGATTAAAACCGCCATCTTTGGGTTATATTAAAAATAAACCGCCTCCATCGTTTCGGCTCATTCTACGTTGGCGGGACTGTTCAAGTCCCGTGGACGTCACATTGGTGTCAGAAGTGGGATGTTCGAACCCCTCTAAATCAGATTTGGTATCGGGAGAATATACCAGGATTAAAATCTCGCCACGAATTGGAATATAAAACTACTACAGAAAAGCGCGCGAGCGCAGGAAAATTTTGGCGGGAGTTTTCAAATTAAATTTAATTGGCGGCAAACGGGACTTCTGCACCATGGCGGATGTGCAGATGTTTGAGGAGGAAGGCAACGTGTCTGGCAGCGAGTCGGGGGAAGAAGGGAAAGACGGGGGTAGGATTGGAACCTCCCCCATTCCGAGCGTGGACCGTGCTTCATCGCCCGTAACGGGGCCGGCAGCGCCGGAAACTGGCGTGATGACGATCCAATGTTGGAACGTTTAATAGGGGACATGACGGCACAAATGGCAAATCAATTCGTGACACAGAGGGCAGAAATGACGGCACAAATGGAAAATCAATTCGTGACACAGAGGGCAGACATCACGGCACAAATTGAAAATCAATTCGTGACACAGAGGGCAGAAATGACGGCACAAATGGCAAAAATGACGGCACAGGGGGCAGAAATGACAGATCAATTGGGGGTAATGGGGGAACAGTTGGGTGCACGGATTGATTTAATGAGGGATGAATTGGGGGAAAAGATGGAGAAAATGAAAACTGAGATGCAGGAGTGTGTGGATGTTCAATTGGGGGAAATACAAAGTAAATTCGAGGATAGATTGGAGGAAACAAAGGTAGAAATTACATTGGAGGGGGAAAATATACGGAAGAAATTGGTCGATAAAATTGATGCAACGAACATTCGGGTTGATAAAGTGGATGAAAGCCTGGAACGTCATCGTGCCTGTGTGGATGCTCGTATGCAGCTGCAAGTAGAAGAGTGGGGAGAGCTGAGGAAGCAAGGGATGAATTTGGCGGAGGAGGTAAAAGGATTGGAGGCTCGTTTGGACGAACAAGATAAAATTATGAGCCAAGATGAAGACTTGGATAAAGGCCTGGTAGAGCCGTCTTTTGTAAGTAGAGTGTCCGGGTTGGTTGAGGAGCAGCTACAAACTCGCGAGGGAGCCTTGGAGGAGGTTGTGCGGGCCCAGAAGATCCTGCGGGAAGAGGTGAATCGGTCCATTCAACGTTTGGAACAGGAGGCAAAATTGACCCATGAGACCCTCACGACAAAACATCTTTGGCCACAGTGGGCTCCGAAATTGGATACGCAGCCACAAGGGTGTTTGATCCCTGGGCTGGATTGGGACAAGGGAGAAACTGGGAAGCGGGCCACCGGGAAAGTGATCCCCCTGGTAAATTTTGACGGGTCAGGGAGCGTTGAATCTTTTCTGACGCAATTTGAGTGTATTTCCCGACTAAACGGGTGGAATGAGCGGGAACGTACAGGGAATTTGGTGGGAACGTTGCGGGGACCAGCCGCAGATGTGTTAAACGTGATCACGGAGGGATGTTGACCAGCTCCCACATTTGCGAGGCGTTGAGCTTTGGGTTTGCAGCAAACTGTGATCTGGTGTGGGCCCAGCTCCAGCACCGCAGATTAAAGCCGGGCGAGACGGTGCAGGAGCTGGCACAGGACATTTACCAATCAGTCAGGATCGCGTATCGGGACCTAACAGTGGAGGCGTGGGACAGAATGGCACTCAAGAAAATTTTAGCTGCTCTTCCTGACCCTGAGGTCCGAGCGCGAGTGGAGTTACAGGATCCACCCACCGTTCACCGAGCGGCCGAGTGCGCGGCCAGGCTGGCCTCGTGGAGTCGGCCGGGTCGGGTGCCCGAGAGGCCATCGTTGACGATCCGACAGGCGGAGATTCGGGATCAGGGAGGGGGGCTGGGAGAAATTGGCATTACCCAAATACTTCAGAGGATGAATCCTCCTGCTGAACCACCAGGTCTATCCGAGGTGCCCTTTCATAGGTCGAGTCCGGAAATCACTGTCGGGGGTCGGGGAGACTAGATTGGGCTGAGCATATAGGGCCATGCTCGGCTGCTGAGATTGTGGCGAAGTGCCTCCTTTGGTAAAAAAAAAAATGAATTGTGGGAAAATTGGCATGGGTTTGTAAGTTCTGCTGGGTTTTAGAGTGACAATAGGGACAGTGGGTAATTGGTAACAAAGCGGGCACGAGTGGCTGTCCAATGGCTGGTGCGTGGATCGAGTGAGGAAAAGTGCTGTGTGAGTTGTTTTAAGTTAAGAAGTGAAATTTATGGTGCACACATTGATTTTTTATTGGACATGGTGTGGTAACAGGGAAGGTCATGGTCGGTGAAGTGTTAGAAATGCTGGTGTCACATGTAAGGCCGATGGGGTGGGGGAGTCATGTGGGTTTTGTGGGTGGGGATGATGTGCTTGTCCACAGGGATTGCTGAAGCTCACGGTGAGCGGGAATTGCGACCCCACTTCAAGGAGATTCACCCCTGGTGGCTAATGGTGACAGTGTCTGGAGGCAACTGGGACAGTGTCTGGTTGGGCGACCAAGGCGGGTAGGACCTTGGCGACCCAGGAAGGCCAGAGGAGCCAGTGAGACCCCTTCCAGTGTGTTGTACAGGGTTAGAGCTGATGGCTACCAGGGGGGTGGGAATCAAAGGGAGCGGGGCGTTGAAACGTCTGGGTTGGACTAAAGCTTACCTGTGGGCATGGTAGCACCTGAGATGCCCCCATAATCTTGTGGTAACCCACCCCACGGCCATGACGGAATTCAGCCTGCATCATTAAAATGGGGACCATGACCTAGAAATGTGATGATGACCATGGTGTGAGTGTTGTGAAGATGTGCGAGTCCCACTCGATCCCGCACAACTTGACATGTGCAGCAAGGGCATGATGTCCGCATAATTTTGGGGCAAGCAAATTTGAAAATTGGCTCTCCAGGTAACGCTGGGTCTATTAGCATCCACTGGGGGACGCGGTCAAGTGTAAATATCCCATGAATAGTGTCGTTAAGGCTTGGAGTAGGAATGTAAAGTATAAGTGTTGTGTTTTTGTGGAACCTTTTGTTTCCCCTCCCCAGATCACTGGAAGAGTGTTGGGCAAGAGTGATGATCCAGAGGATGGAGTGCAACTTCGCTCAGTGCTCTCATGTGATAAAATAAAAAATAAAAAAATAAAAAATGAATGAATGTTTAGGTGAGGATAAGGCCATAAGGGGGTAGTACATTAAGCAGAATAGGTAAGTTAGCTGCAGCTCGCTGCCCATTTCCCCTCCTACTTTATTTTGTTAGGTTAAATAGGTGTGAGTCAGTAAGTGTTAAGGCTGGTATGGTAGCGCCTGTGATATACCTTTCAGGAGCTGCGGTACCAGAGGAGGGGGCAGTGTTACGTCTGAGGGGGGGTATGCATTCAAAGGGTAATTAGGATGTTTAATTATGTATGCCATGCTGTTCGAGTGTACCAGGATGTCGATGTAATAAGTAGCAATTCAGTGGTGATAAGTTATCTAGTAAATGTCCATTTCTTCAAGGGGGAAATGATAATTGTCGCGTAATTAGATAGGGAGACGGGTTTGGGTAAGTGTGTCTGCGTAAACCCCTTTTAGTATTCCCTGGAGGCTTGCCGTGACGTCACAGGACAGTGCTGCGGATGGCTCTGCCCCGTGATCACGATTGGTGGAAGGCGACGGCGGAGGGCCAATAAAACGGCTCGATTGGAAGTGACGAGGACTCGAGGATAAAAAGGTTCTGTTCGGGGAAAATGGGTGGAAGAAGAAGATCGATAAAGAGAAACCGTTTTGGTGGAGGCTGTTGTGCTCGGAGCGTGCTCGATTGTTGCGCTGGTTCGTTCCTGGATTCATCGTGTCTCGTGGCCTTGCTGTGCCTGGTGCCTCACCTCGGTTGGCTCTGGGGTTCTGCTGGCTCGGAGTACGGGGCTGAACGGCGGGCGGACCTGCCTCCCTCTCCTGCTCGCAACTTGGCGCCAGAACTGGCTCCCTGGCGGCTGTGAGCGGACTTGGGCCGACACCAGGAGGTCGACAGCTCCACGGTGTCTCCTGCCCCTGACGAGTGCAACGCCAGCTCGTCCGACGCCAATCCAGGGACTGTTGCGTCTCCACCACGGGCCAGCCTGACCACCAGGACCAGCTACGTTTTGTGTGTGTGTGTACCTGGCACCTTAGAGGGTTTGAGATTTGTATATCCATTGGAATTGTTTTTGTTTTCCCCATGCCCGAACCCACACCACCATCCCGTCGAATCGCCCCGGATCCCTCCTCTTGCAGAGTCTTATTATTTCTGGTTAGAGAAATAAACGTTATTAACTCAGTGAAAAGCGACTCGTGCCACCTTCCTCGTCCCGTTTGCGCTAGAGCGATTAAAACCGCCATCTTTGGGTTATATAAAAAATAAACCGCCTCCATCGTTTCGGCTCATTCTACGTTGGCGGGACTGTTCAAGTCCCGTGGACGTCACAATATTCTTACTTGTTTATAAAAATTATATTCTTGTTTGCTGTTCATAAAGAACCATAGTTAGTTAAAAAAATATATGTATCTTTTTTGTGTGTGAAATAATTCTTTCTGTGAGTGTTGTTTTTGAAAAGTAATTTTGCTTCCTCATGACCTATATTCAAGTCATAATTGTTGAAATGTATATTCAAGTTATAATTGTTGAAATGTATCCACTATTCTACAGAGGGGTGGGGTATTGGTGGGCTGGTCAGGATGGTAGAGGGGGGGCTTTTCTATGAGGCGAGAAAGTGCGGGCGGAACTTTCTTGACGTTATGGCCCACTTGGAGCTACTCATAAGGGTGTGCCACCTCTGGAAAAGACTCCTGTCTACCACCTTACCGATCCATCGAGATTCCATCTCTCAAAATTATTATGATTGTGGTGTTCCTTTTCCACGTGTTTCTAAGTAACAGAGGGGCAAATGTGGAGCTGTTGAACAGCTCCCAAGATGAGAGCAGCCATTTTTAATAGGATTACCTTTTCTTAAATTGAATGTAGCATTTAATTGAGGAAGCCAAAGAATTTAAAATGCTCTCAGTAAGCCACAGTTTTTGACTGTTGGTAGTCAAAGCAAGTAGGCTATCTATATATATCTATATATATATATATATATATATATATATATATATATATATATATATATATATATATATATATCTCTCTCTCTCTCTCTCTCTCTCTCTCTCTCTCTCTCTCTCTCTCTCTCTCTCTCTCTCTCTCTCTCTCTCTCTCTCTCTCTCTCTCTCTCTCTCTCTGTCGTGCAGCTGAACATCTGGCTTTCTTGTTGGCCCTTGTAACAACATTCTTTGAGCCTTGAGCTCGGAGAAGCCCGATCATAAATCAGCACTGTTTTGGTATAGTTCAAAAGGGAACATCTTGCAGTAGACTGAGACGATAATATATATTGTGATAAAGATCTGCCTGACCAATAACAGATCTTCTTGCTAGTGAAAAGATCAATGCTTTGTCAGACCAGGAGAGAACCAGTGCTGGGGTGTTGTTACTTTCAAAGAATACGATATCTAAGAAAGAAACTATAAATCTGATGGAAGTTGGGGAACTCATGAGCAGGAAAAAGTATATATAAAGTAAACCAAACTGCTTGCGCGAGAGAGTTTGACTGAGCTGGGATACTGTAGGTAGTCTGTCTCACTTTGTCATGTACTCTTTTGATGTGAATTAAAAGGCTCTTCTCTACCATGATCAGTGTGGACATTGCTAGATTTCAATCAGCGGTTGGAACATGATCTCGACATATATATATATATATATATATATATATATATATATATATATATATATATATATATATATATATATATATATATATATATATATATATATATATATATATATATATATATACATATATATACAGGCTGACTAACATATATTGCAAAAACTTCGCTTTGGCAAGATAAAAAGGACACAAAATGTTAATATTATTTAGTGGTCAAACTTTAACTTGAAGAAAATTTGAGCATTTACCTCAGGAGTCATCGTTCGGCCAACCGGTTTCTCGCGGTATATCAACACATTCTCCATGGTTTGTCCTTGCGCTTCATGGATCGGCATACCAAAACTTGAATAAATCGGGAATTTGATTTTTTTTTAATACATTTTTCATTGCCTGATTTGAACGAAACTTGATACTGCACACCACAGGCGAATGGTGAGAAAGATGGCCCGAAAATCTTTGTGCTCCCGTGTATCGTTTTGACTATTTTAGGAATATATATACATATATACATATATACATATACATATATACATATATACACACACACACACAAGATGAGAGTTTTAATAATATACTAGACGACCCATGAACCCGTTGTGACAGCGGTTGATAAAAAAAATCATTTCAAAAAAGAAAAAGATAGCTCCAGCGAACTATACCGCTGAGGTTGTTTGCATTAATCAAATAATCCCAGAGTACTTGACTGAATTGGGAATTGGTTTTTTAAATAATTTTTTCGTTGTCCGATTTGAACGAAACTCGATACTGCACACCGCAGGCAAATGTTGAGTAAGGTGGACCGAAAATTTTTGTGCTATCGTGTACCGTTTTGGCTATATTTCGGGAACATACATACATATATACAAGATGAGTTTTCATAATATATAGATTATTGTTGTTATTCTGATTATTTTGATAGAGATCGCATCAGATTCGGTGAAGGAACGGTTGAAGAAAAGATTGCGAGGTGAATATTGAATTTGGATCAGTAAACAGAGGGTGGAAACGGATCACGTGGTGACAGGAGAACCACGTGGTTTCTGGGAGGTGTATCGTTAAAAGTGAATTTATTTATTATGATTGTAATATTCACTGACCGAAAGATTGCAGTTGTTTCTTCCACTTTAATCATTGCCCAACATGGCACCTTCTGCCCCGCGCCCCCACCCGTTCTCTCCTAGACGAGTCCACCCATTATGCAGTTGGGGGGGGGGGAAATGTCTACTCTCAAAGTGGAACCAAACAATTTGTATCCATATCAATACGATATGACACCTCCCTTTTTTTTCTTTTGGTTTCTTCAAATTGCATTCATATTGTTATTATTAAAACAACCAAATCACTCTGAACACATCAGCATAAACAGTATTTAAAACAGATGGTGACTGCGATAGTATTTGTGAAGTTTGTGTCGGCATTAGGTAGACTGCTTTCTCACACAAAGGGATTATTCTGCCTCACGTACACATCCTGCACCAAGATATCGCTGACCACAATTCACAAATCCAGTCTATTAGGGGGTCTAACACGTCGCCCAAATCGTGTGGTGTCAAAAGCTTCATCAGGTGAAGTCGCGGTTATTGTTGGGATGCGCTGAAGTGGGAGAAGCTGGTGAAGCGGTGAAAGCCCAATCCGCTCCTCTGGTTGGGGAAGACCCAGGCTCCAAGCTTGGACTTACTGGCAACGATTCAAAGTCAGGGACAACAACAGGAGCAGGCTCTGCTGTTGCTTTAGCAGATGACGTCTGTTTCTACGCAAAACACTACCTGTTGCTGACTGGACCATGTATGACTCGCTGTTACCCTGGCTCGATTCCACACCCCATTTTTCTTGATGTGAATACCATCATTTACTTCTAGTTTGCCCAAGGACTTGGCACTGCGATCATAATAGTACTTTTGTTTTTCCTGCAGTTTTAATAGTTCTGTTCTGACACCCGTCACCACTTCAGGTTGCAACAGATGCGCAGCTGGAGGTAATCTCAAATTTAGTCTCAACTGTTCAGAATCTGAGCAGGAGAGTATTTCAGGCCAGTGATTGGAGTGTTGCGGTACTCCAATAACGCAATATACAGATCGTCTGCTTTCCTCAGCAACTGCTTAATGGTCCCAATGGTCCTTTCACTCATGCCATTAGACTGAGGGTATCGGGGACCCGAAGTCACAATTCTAAATCCCCACGCTTCGGCGAACTGTTGTCATTCCCAACCAGCAAACGGCATGTTATCTGCTCTCAATTCCTCTGGAATACCATTTCGTGCCAACATAGATTTTAAGTGAGTAACGACAGTACTCCCAGTTTTATCTTTCAGCAGACATATTTCAGGATATTTGGAAAAATAATCCACAACACAAAGGTAATTTTGGCCCCGAAACTCAAACAGATCTGCACCCAACCTTTACCATTGACGCTCGGGAACTTCATGAGGCACGAGAGGCTCTTTTTGATTGCTCCTACGATATTGGGCACACTTACTACAACGGGTCACAGTGTCTTCAATGTCCTTTGAGATTCCAAGCCAGTAAACTATTTCTCGTGCCCGTGCCTCGGTCCTGTCTATTCCAAGGTGACTCTCATGGAGCTTAGTAAGGACTTCCATTCTCATTGTGGCCGGAATGATGAGTTTGTCACCCAGGAACAATAGTCCCTCAGTCTCATGAATTTGATCCCTCATGGTCCAGTAATGGCGAACTACCTCAGGTACATGTCGTTTTGAGGTGGGCCAACCGTATTTTGCAAGTTTCTGAAGCTCAAGACAGTCATCCTCTGCTGTAGAATGCTGCATTTCCAATAACTTTCCTTTAGTGATGGGAAGAGTTTTGATGAAATGACGTACTATGACTTCCATGTCCACCACAAGTCCCTTGTCAATGGAATTATCCTGAATGTAGGCACGTGACAATGCATCATTAATATGCATTTGACGGCCTGGTTTGTAGACAATGTCGATAGAGCACTTGAAAAGTCTGAGAAGTATTCTCTGGAGTCGGGGTGAAGCTTTGCTGAGATTCTTCTTACTGATCATCTCAAGTGGCTTACGGTCCGATTCAACGACCACAGCTTTCCCATACACGTACTGATTGAATTTTTCACATGCGAACACAATCACCAAACGTTCCTTTTCAGTTTGAGCGTAATTTTGTTCTGCTTCAGTTAGTGCCCCGGAAGCGCAAGCTACTGTGTGACCTTCTTGCATGAGGCAAGCACCCAGGGCCGCTTTTGAAGCATCGGCTTGTATCACAACGGCAGACTGGACAAAGAACTTCAATGTGGATGCGGTGATCAAAGCTTGTTTCACATCTTGATATGCATCGTCCTGTTGACATCTTTGACTTTGTTGTTGTCCTCTCCGTCACCAAAAACAAAGGTGTTAAACACTTCCAATCCGTCTTCCTCAACACAATGGAGGAGAATCGCCACTTGGACATCTTCCGTCTTGCTGTCGGCCCCTGTGACCTTCAAGTAAAACTTAAATCGTTGTTCCTAGCGTTTCCAGTTTTAGTAAGGTTTGTTTACAGCAAAATAGGATGGTACCGTTACAAGCCGGATAAAAGCACCAAATTTGGCATGCAGCTACCTATTATGATTACAGAAATTTCTGTTCAAGGAGCCACCGAAAATCGACTCTGAAGGTCAAGGTCAAGGTCATGATTCAAGGTCATGATACAAGGGTAAGGAATCCGCTATATCTCTGCAGCCGTTCATTTTAGGCCATATAAATGTATTAGCAACAGATAGGAATGTGCCCCTAATCTATCAGGAAAATACATTTAGAAGCCGCTATGATGATGTATATGGTATTTATGAAGTCATCACAGCCAATAATTGAAGCAAATAGTTGAAGAATCTCCTCAGTTTGCTTCAACTATCATAAAACTATAAGAAATTATTGCAAATATAGTTCAGATGGAAACCGTGTCCCAAAATCCACTTTTGAGTACGTTGTGATGCTCCTGAAGGATATGACGTCATAAACAGTGTAATGACGCTGCGTACACTGGGTATTACGATGTCCTCATGATGCATCACAGAAGCTGAAGACTACCATTTCTGGGCTACATCTACCTATTGCAGATGAAGGTCAGAACTGGTTGACTACAGCTTCTGCGATGCTGCACAACAGAACATGCTCTGTAGCCCTACTTCTACAGAAAATGTCGCTATCCATGGCGTCATTTGGAAAATGACATCATCAGTTACAAACAAGAGTTGAGAAATTATATTTGCTCCAAGTGTAAATCAAGTCAGGTGATTATTATCCAGTACTCACAATTACTTTCCACACTGACACCGGCAAAGTGGCGTACACTTCAAGGAGGCACCAACACACTTGCAAACACGACACTGCTTCTTGAAGCTGCACTTTATCAGCAGTCTAGAGGCGGCGGAAACTGCCGGTTGCGTGATCCAGACGGGCTGCCAAGAACCATCTTCTGCGGTCCAACCAAACCCATTCGGCATGACATTGCATCGTTTTGGTTCATCGCTGGTAACCCAGATACTCGACTGATACAATGCCCTCTTGAAATGTTGATACAGCGCATCCTGAAATAATATGGAGGGAATACACAGGAATATTTTCTGGAGTAATCGTAAATGTGGAATAATTTTCGTGAATATAGCAGAGCTAGAATTCGGCATCGCTACTTATCTGTGTTGGTGGTAGATGGTTCAAACTCTCGATTGTCTTCTGACAGAACAGGTTCTTTCTGGTTTCGTTGACTGAGTTGGACTTGCCAGACATATCATATAGCCGCACGACAAACTTCTCAAATGCCTTAAACTCGTGAGAATCACGATCAGCAATGACGAATGGATTTTCTGCCAGGTGTACGAAGGCGTCCGTGACTTCTGGAGTTTCTAACCATGCCTGCCACGCCGTTGCTTTCCCTTTATTCATGAATGCAAAGGTTGTGTCACAACCTGTCAACGCATGAAAGATGGGTAGCGCTCACAATCTTGCTTCGCCGATGCAGTGAAATAAAAAGTTCGGAAGTTCCTTCCAAAACCAAAACCAACCCATATGTCAGCGTTAGGGTGTTGCTGATTTACCAGATGGAACATTGCAGGGCATGCTTCCGATCTCCCTGAACTGCGTCACATTTTCCAGCAATTTCCAATATGTCTCCTCAACACTTTCAGCACCTGCAACTGGGCAGTTGGTGGGACATTTCAGTGGATCCGACGTCGAGATTTGGCATATGACGCATTTACTCCAGTCCAGCTCTGTTTCAACTGCATCCTGCTCCTGGGTCTGAAATTGATAACAATGCATAGTATCCCCAGAATATTCTGAATAGTGTTCAGTAATGATGGTAAAATAGGGCAGATTAGCTTATATCCGAATCAGCTAGCACGTTAGGCACTGCCATCACGGTACCTATTGGCATAATGGCACCAGTTTGCGTGGTTTCTTTTCGATTGTTTACAGCATGAATAATTCATGGTCCTCACGTTAATGCTCGGGGAACATTGTTTACTTTTTTTTTACGACGGAATGAAGTTGAAAATTTGCTGAAGAAGGGTCCAATAAACCCGGGCTACCCGTCAATATACAAGATTCATATTCTTTACGATGATGTTCGGCTGCCTAGGCCTGTTGGTCTAAGCTCTGTCCAAGATGCACTCTGCTTACATCTGAACAACATCAAATATCTGAAAATCAATTTATCCGAGTTAGGCATTAGTTATTTTATAATTTGGTTTACGCAGTTCTTCAGCTAAAATGTAGGGTCGGTAGGTCGAAATATGAACATAAATATAATTTCAATTTTTAGAAATTATATATTTTTATAATTTTTTTCTGGATGTTCCATGGAAAAGACAAGGGTAGGTGGGGGGGGGATAAATATAAATCCTGGAACAGGAGGATCTAACAAAACATTGAAGATGGAAAACCATTCAAATGCAGGATGCCATTGTTCACTGTATCATCTGATGTGAAAAACAATAAAGAAGGATTAAAACTTGTTTTTACAATATAGTCTGGCATGTTTTTCTTATAGGAACCTGTTGGATCATCAAACAAATGGAAACAATGCTGAGAAAATTAATGTCCAAGTCGTAGATGTGTGTGTGTGCACACCAGTGCATAGTGCTGGATATGATTAAAAAAAAGGTGTCTACTCGGAGTCAACACGCTCAAAACGGTCAATCAGAGCCATAACCTGCTTAGTTTTCAGTGGGCATCTGATCGTACCGTCTCCCCATCCCCATGAGCACATCAAAGGCTGATTTCTGGTCCGTTGAAGGCTGAATATCAGCATCTCGCAGGGAAACTTTGACGTACTTGGCACCGAAATCTTTCAATACGAAAAGCGGTGTACAACTTTCGATGGAAACAAAATCGGCACGATCGAGAGTAGCCTGCGAATCATCCCTGCTGCTGCACTGAATTGATGCAATAGTTCGGCCAGAATATTCGTCGTCAAGATGTTGCGTGATTAAATCACCAATACAGTCACTCAAATTTATACCGCTGACATACTTCTTAACAACTCATGGCTCGCAGACTTCCGCTTCTGTCACAGTCACCGTGTGGCTCTAAATGGAGTTCTTTCATCCCCTCTTCCTGTCCAGGCTGGAGTTCCTCAAGGTAGCGTTGTGGGCCCTGTTCTTTTTCTGGTTTTCAGCAATGATCTCTCTGACTCTCTGGAAAATCCTCTATATCTGTTTGCTGATGACTCCACGCTCTGCTGTACCATCGGTCATCCCTCAGACCGGCAAGCAGCAGCTTCTTCGCTCACTGCAGATCTGGATGAAATCAAACTGGTCCAACACTTGGAACATGTCTTTCAATCCGGACAAACCTCACACTCTCACTATGTCTCTTCGAAAGGACTGTTTAGAAAATCCCCCCATCCACTTTTTCAACAATCCTCTGGAAGAAGTCCTTTCTTTCAAGCTTCTGGGTCTCACTATCTGCCATGACCTTCCCTGGGAAAGCCACATTTCAAACCTCGCCTCCAAAGCCAGTCGCCGACTGGGAATCCTCTGTCGTGCAAAGTCCTTCCTCGGCTCACCTGAGCTCCTGACCACTTACAACGCTTTTGTCCGCAGCCTGATGGAGTACTGCTCTCCCCGCTGGGCTGGTGCTCCCGCCTCCCACCTTTCTTGGCTTCACGCTCTAGAAACCAAGCATTTCGGATCATTGGCATCTCCCACAATGAGGCTGAGTCTTTGGGCCTCTCACTCATTCACCGCAGGTTGGTCGGTGGTCTTTCTGTCTTCTACCGTCTCCTCTCCAGCCTCGCCCCCCCCCCCACCAGCTCTCTCTGCGATTTGTCCCCACCACATTTCCACAGGGCGCTTAAGGTCCGCCAACAACCCCCTTCTGGTAAAACTACCAAAATCACGAATCACTGCTCACCTTCACTCTTTCATTCCTCTTTTTTCCCCATCTTTGGAATAAACTCCCTCACTCTATTCATTCCCATTCTTCCCTCCAGGCCTTCAGAACAGCTGTTCACCACCACCTCTTATCATCCCCAATCTAAATCATCGATCTTTTCTACCCCCGATAATCCACCCCAAACCCACCTCCTTCAAATTCCCTGCTTTCCTTCCTGAAAGTCCCCGTAATGCCCATCTTGTATTCCCCATCTTCCCCGCCCCATTACTTTCCCTTCCACAGATCTCCTAATATCTCTGTTCCCCACTGTTTTGTCCTTCCCACTCCCTCCCCTCTTGTCTCATGTCCCCCATGATGTGCGTTGTGTGTTAGCTCTCACACGAGCCTCGACAAGGTATACAAAAAAATATATATCACTTTCACCCCAGAAACAACAGTCAATCTGAACCACGCTGGCTACTGCTCAGACGCCATGACCGAAGACGACTGCGCAGTTTGGTTAAAGGTGACTCGGCATTTTGGAGCGCAGCACGAAATTATATTTTGAAAATAAATGCCGTCGTTTACATTTCGGGTTTTGAAACTTTTGCACCTTCGGCGGAAAATGTATAAATCTAAAAGGCTAAAAATGTGTTTTATATTTATATTTCATTTCGGCAAATATACCATCGGCGGATCCGTAAACCAAGTTGTAAAATAACTAAGGCCTTAGGGGTTTTACTTGAAGAATCCAGATGCAGGCATGCATATGTTATATTTTACCTTGCTCTTCATCAAAAATTATTCAGAAGCTTCATTTTTTTAAAAAAAATTCCATAATGCAGTTTCAATGCGAGACATCCAAAATATTTACTGTGGAACTTCTGAAGCCGTTTCTCCAAAAGGGAAGTTTTTTTTTAAGGAAATTGGTACATTTCTACATCAGATCAGTTAGTCCATGGGCCCAGGCATATATCGGTACCATCTGAGGAAACCAAACTTTAGGGCTACTAAGTTATTGGTAGGGACTATATGATTATTACCTTTGCAAACTTTGTTGCGAAGGTTATGTTTTGATCGCTGTGTATTTATTTATGAATATGTGTTTGTTTGTTTGTTTGTTTGTTATTCGCATAACTCCAAAAGTATTGAACTGAATCGCAGAAAATTTGGTGGGATGATTGTTTATTATCCGAGGACCATTTGATTAGATTTTGGGAGCGATCAGCTCAAAGGTCAAGGTCAAGGTTATGAAAAGGTCAAAATCGTCTTTTTACCATAGCGCAGTCAATTTGTATCCAATTTGCATGCAACTTATGCCAAAATGTTCAGAATTCAATGCCCCATCTTGTGATATGTGACTTGACACAATTACGTAATAACCCTTATTAGCGGTTGGGAGTCAAAGGTCAGTGGGGGGGGGGGGTCACGACATTGCAAAATGTGCGCTTTTAGTCATAACACGGTCAATTCTTATCCGATTTGCATGAAACCAACACCAAAATGTTGACTGTTCTGTTCCCCACACTCTATTACCAATTACAAAATTAAGAGTACAAAGGTCAAGGTCGAGGTCATGAAAAGGTCAACATCGTCATTTTGCCATAGTGCGGTCGATTTTTATCCAATTTACATGCAACCAATGCCAAAATGTTGTGAATTCAATGCCAAATCTTGTGATATACGATATGACACAGGAAATTTAATGTTTTTAAGCCATCATAACACATATGAGATGGCAGATGTGGTACGAGATTAAATACCCTCACAATCAACGGTTTCTGAGGGAGGGGGGGCAAAATGTAGCATTGGCGAAGGTATGCACTCTACTGAGTGTCCGTTCTAGTTTCAATATGTGATAACCGTTCCAGAAGAGCAGCTTAGTGTATGTATTTTGCATTTTTACCATTTTACCATTCTGAGATATTGACGTTTTGGGGGAAAAAAAAAATAAAATAAAAAATAAAACCAAGGACCACTGGGAGGAAGTGGCAGAGCTGAAGTCCACGCAGGAGGAAGCAGGCACCCGAATGCTTCTGCATGCTCTGCATGCAGCAGAGGATGGGTACAAGGCTGTGGTGATCACTGCCGAAGATACAGATGTCCGCGTGCTGTGTCTTGCCTTCAATAAGGACATCCCATGCCCGGTGTATCAGAAGTGTGGTACGCAAACCCGCACACGGTTCCTAGACATTGACAAGCTTGCTAGATCGATGGGAGACAGTGTCTGTGATGCCCTGGTTGGACTGCACGTGTTCTCTGGTTGTGATACAGTCAGTGCCTTTGCAGGCCGGGGAAAGATGGGTGCCTTGAAGCAAATGAAGTCGGATAAGACCTACCAAGAGGCCTTCAGTCAGCTCGGTCATTCATGGGAAGTATCCACCGAGCTCTTTCAGAAGCTGCAAGAGGTCACCTGCCACATGTACGTGCCGTCTACCAACACCACGAAAGTCAATGAACTCTGACATCAACTCTTCTGTGCCAGACGGGGAGAGATAGAGTCCAGTCAGCTTCCACCATGTGAAGACTGCCTCTTCATGCACGTCCTCCATGCAAACTACCAGGTTGCTATTTGGAGGCGCTGTCTGCAATGCCAACCCTATGTTCCAAGTCCCAAGGGTTGTGGATGGACCACTGATGATGATGGGAAGCTGGCCATCGAGTGGATGCAGGGTTCTCCAGCACCGGATGCAGTGTTGCAACTGCTTTCCTGCAAGTGTGGACGGTCATGCAAACTCCCAGACTGCACGTGCCTTGCCAATAGCCTGAAGTGCACTGACATGTGCAAGTTGCGAACCTGCAGCAACCAGCCCGCTGATGTCGAGGAAGAGGTTGTAGACCTCGAGGACTCTGATGCTGATAACAGTGATGAAGACTAGACTACTGATCCATGGTGTGAATGTTTTGGCACAATCACAAGGACATTCATGGCTACAAATATGCATGAGTAAAACATAGTACATAAACATGCCACAGTAGCGTGGTGAAATTTGGGTTATCCGTAAATTTCACATTTTGGACGCTTGTTGGAACTAGGGTAGGGGAAGGGCAATTCCTTTAACTGTGGTAAAAACTTGTAAAATGTTCATAAATGTTTTCCTCATACAACATGTGCATGTTGTAGGCTACTGCGGTTCAGTAGCACTCCCCAGGGAACTTGTATGACAATATTATAAATTATAATGTACTGAAAATCACTAATCAGCAACATTTTGATCGGCCCTATTGTTTGCCCCTTTCTGCCATAAAACAAATTCTGCCTTCAGGAATGAAAGGATTATTCGGATGGTATAAATAAAGCATTTCAGACATGTATTTGTGGTTTGCAGTTCATTCTAGCCCCATGTGGAAACAGCAATTACATCATTAGTGAATGTTTCTGAGTTTGCCTTTTCGTTTTAATTATGCGGAGGGTGGGTACATTCCAGAGATGATAACTACCAATAAGCTGCCAGTCTGCAATGGTTATCACATCAAAATATGATGGATACATATATACACCAATTCAAAAATCAGAACTAGGATTGGTTTCCTTAGATGGTACCGACAAGTGGAATTTCTGGCCTGGGCCCATGGACTAAGTAAGGTTCTAAGCTCCGTATCCTTAATCCTACTGTGGTGAATTAACGTGAATTGAGGGACATGACGCGGGATCACATGTTGTGCGTCTCGCGTATAAGGGGAGGTCTCTGCGGCACAAGTGATTGTCCCCGGGGCATTGCTATTGACATCGGCTGTTCACTTGATGCTCGTTAACTGAAGGTGCTCATTGACTGGTGAGAATGGAGATTATATCGAACTCCGTGCTTACGCGGATTGTCTGCAATGGTTAACTGCACATGTATACGTTACTGCTTATGTACTCCTAGCTGAACCTGTATTCCCCGGTGTGCCCACAGAAGCGGCTCCAATCAAATGGAATAAAGCCTAAACTCTGAAGGTTCATCTCTCGCTCTCATTTCACCTACTCCCATCATTGACATCGATATGCCACGTCACCTGGTCTGGTGCATTTTGGATTGGACAACCAACCACCTATCTACCGACCTACCTGTTAAGATAGCCACACTATTTATCAAGGAATGCAGATTCGATTCCTTCACCACGCAAATTGGTCCAAAATAGTACTACAAGGTAGGCCGAGTTGCCCTGGTAGGTCTTGCGTTCCACTGATTTTTTTTGTCCATGACCACGCATTTTTTTCAATAATGGAACCGACTTCAACAAAATATTTTTATCCCAGTCTATGAGTACATCCCGGGTTTTCCATCATAAACTTGAATTTCAGCTTACCTGGTCGACGTTGCCTTCCATTATTGCCTTTGATGGGGTTTCAGCGGACAAAATTCATCGGACTGCCTTGAAAATCGCGGTCAAAAGCACCCTGTGGACGCCATTTTGACGATCAATGTTCGAGGAAACTACAATCCAAATTAGATGGCTCCTCGGCCAGAATTCATCAGTACACCGCCTATTTTCTGTGAAAACATGGACAAATGTGTCCAAGAGCAGCGTCCTAAAGGTTTTGCGGGCTTAAAAAAAAAAAAAAAAAAAAAAAAAAAAAAAAAAAAAAAAAATTTAAAAAAACAACAACAACAACAATAACTTCCGATATTTCGTCACGTGCCTTGATTAAGCCAATAGCGAGACCCGTCATAGTGTATTTACGTATTTACGAAATAAATAGTGTATTTACGAAATTACAACACATTAAATGGAATAATCTTTAAATAGTAACGTGAACTTTTCGAAACTTAAAAGTAAATGTCCGAATATATTTAAAAGCTCATGATAGACGCTCTCAAAAGGCACCCTCAATGCGAGGATGTGTACAGGTGTTTAGTATTTAAGGAGATCAGGATCCTGTATATAAAAGAGCTGAGTCCTAAAGGTTTTAGAAGAAGAAGAAGAAGAAGAAGAAGAAGAAGAAGAAGAAGAAGTGTTTTTTTTAATTTAAGACAAGAAACAGAGTGTGTAGTTGGGGGTGGGACGGAGAGATGGGGGTGGGACGGAGAGATGGAGATGGAGATGGGGGTGGGGGAATTGGGAAAACTGGGGAAAAATCGGAATTGATGGTAATAGGGAGAGAATACAAATAAAACGAGGGGACCAATCGTACACCAAGAGGGGAAAGACGAGTAGGCCTCAATGAGCCTGATAAGACAAGGTCGACGAAAACTCACAAAACAGCACGATTTTTGAAACAAAACCGAACTAGGAACACACAGTAAACATGAACATGAGAAAATAAACAGTTAAAACGTGACAAATCACGATCGGAAACCGAACTTTGAGAAAATCGGCAAAGACCCCGAAGAAAAGCAGCTGTCGCTTCAAACCCAGAACCGGAAGTTCCTCAACTAAAAACCAGTTAACCTATTTCCATCATAAGCAGAGTAATATAGACAGTTGTAGCAAATCTCAACACTCATCTTTTCTCTAAGCTCCAATCTCTGATTTTTCACTTTGACACTTTATTATTTGTCAACAATACATCGATGTTCTCAATCTCACACAATTAAGAGGTCAGGGCCACCTCTCTGCGAATCTCCTATGCATTTAATTGTCTGGTTTTACCAAGCTATCAGATAATGTTGTCACTGAGGGTTCCCTCCAAGGCTGGCCTGGTGATCAGGTTTCCTTTTGCTTTCAGGCAGCAGGCTGCTTTGTTGACTTGGAGCTATCTTTCATTGACTACCTTGGAAAGCCGGTGTTCTTCTTGGTAGCATGCTGGGACCGTTCCTGTTATTTGTTGACATTATTGACCTCTGTCACTGGAACATCCATTGTATTGCTTTGCAGGTGATGACACCACACACTTGCAAAAAATAGTTTCTCATCCCTGCATCAAGCAGAGGAGGAGATTGGGACTATACTCTGTACAGACCATTGGTGCTGCTTTAGCAGTCTCCTTGGCTATTGGGCACAATCCTGGACGGGTCATCACTTCAACACAGGATACCAGCAAGCTGGCACTCATTTTGCCGACCTCGGAAGGGTGACAGTTCAAGTTAACCCCACCTGGTATTAATTCAACAGCTGAGCAGGATTTGAACTCAGGACCCAAAAATCCAAAGCCCACCACCGTAACCATTAAGCCAACACCTGTGTTCTCCCCTTCCACTGCTACTTTTGGTCTATTACATGCTGATCGGTTGTGATTACAAACAGTCTGCATCAAGCAGACTTTGGCAGCAAATCGAGAAAATATGCGATCGGTCATGACCTAGAACATGTCTTTCAATGTAAGAATGAACACTATTTCACTTTTTCCCCCCATAAGGACCGGCTGTAAATTCAGACAATTTTTTTCCTCCGCCCCCGAAGGTGGCGTTAATCAAGAGTCAGTCTCCTTGGCTGTTGGGCACAACCCTGGAAGGGTCGCCACTCCCACACAGTATACAACCATGCTGGCACTCATTTTTTTTTTTTTTTTACCTCTGGGAAAGGTGTGGTTTCTGGAGCTCTCTCACTCTCAGTTATAAGCAGCTGTTGACAGTCATCTCAAATCATCCCCCATTCACAACCACGATCTTTTTTTCCGAAGGTTCCAATTTTTCCTTCCCGAGAGTTTGCGGTCGTCTCCATCTTATTCATCCCCCCCCCCCCCCCCGTGTTCTCCCCTTTCCGTAATTCTTCCCCACACCCCTTATTGGTCCAAGTCTTCCTCCGTTTTGACCCTCAACCCTGCTGTTGGTGTGTTTCCCCTCCTTCCACTGTTACTTTTGGTCTGTTACATCCTGATTAGTGATTACAACCCTCCCTTGTGCTGTGGTGCACTTGTATGTTTGCGTCCATATGCACCGGTTTTCCCTTTTCCCTGTTTTGTTTGACTCTGTGCCTCCTGTAAATCTGCTCTTCTATGACCCTTGACATACCTAATGAAAGAAAAATTGGTAAAATCACTGATGTTGCATGCATTCGTTTAATACAGCGATATAAAGTGAAAAAAAAAATCTGGAAATCATCAGATCTAGAAATTCTGGGTTGAAAAGGCATCATGTCTTGTGTTTCACATTAAAGTTTACATTGTATGTATTTTTACAATGGCTGTACACATGCATGCTGTCATGTTTATAAATGGTCAATAATTACCCATTACTAAAGCAAATGATGATCGACATTGTGTTTACACATCATTACCTCTGCCACCGAAGGTGAAGGAGGTTATGTTTTCTCCCCTTTCTCTGTTTGTTTGTTATTTGCAAAATCGAAGATATTTCAAGTATGTTGGTTCGTCGATTTTGTTATTCTGTCTGTCCGTTTGTCTGTCTGCAGGTCACAATTTAAAACCGATCTTTAAGAAACTTCACCACATGGTAGAGTTTGTCACAAGGAAGAAGCCTATTGTTTTTGAGGTCAAAAGGTCAACATTGGCCAAAGGTCAACAACTTTGGTGAGATTTCTAAAATCCTCAATTTTCATCCGATTGCCTTGAAATTTGAAGAGGATTTGCATATCAGGTCACTGAATTCAACCATCAATTGTTTTGAGGTCAACATAGGCCAAAAGGTCAACATCGGCCATATTTCTAAAATTGTCAATTTTCATCCCATTGACTTGAAAGTTGCATATTTGGTCATTGAATTCAATTACCAATTATTTTTGAGGTCAAATATATTTTATGGATTTTGCAAGTATCGTGCTCTGCACGACGTCGTTTTCATGTTTGTCTGCCTGTCTGATTGTGTGCAGATTTGGATGAAATTTTGTGGGCAGGTTGGGTGTGTGACGAGGACAAACTGATTAGATTTTGGTGAAGATCCCCATCTGGATACGGCTACTAGAATTTTGAAGTGATTCTTCACCATTGAGAGATAGGGCCAAAAACGATATATAGTTGTGGAGTTGTGGACGGATATATATATATATATCTCAAAAAGTTGTGGACGGATTCGGACGAAACTTATTGGCCCGGTTGGGTGTGTGACTGTAAAGAAATGCTTCAATATTGGTGAAGATTGGAATCCGGATCCAGATCTGATAGTTTTTTTTAAATGATTCTTCACCATTGAGAGATTGGGCCAAAAATGATATGTAGCATGATATTTCAAAAATCTCTTGGGCCCGATATGTTCTTGTGGATCAGGTATTACATGGGGGATGTATGCACTCTACCGAGTGCCCTTCGAGTTTACAATGTGACCATTTAAAAAGTTTTTATAAGTTTGCATGCAAGTGAGTTTTTAGCATTTAATGATGGTAGATCATACACTTGATAATTCAACAGTGATATCGGAGAGTAAATTATGCAGTTTTATTATTTTGTGTGCAATAAAGTGATTCGGCTTTTGCAATGATACATCATCAGAAGGAATATCTAGACAAAGTCGGAGGTTTAAAAAAAACAATTGCATGTTGAAATTAACTTGGAAAAAATTACCAACACCAAGCAGCTGAAGAAAATTATATTTTCTAATTATCAATTTTACTCTTCCCATGCAACACCAACACAGGTAGGCGTATGATTGACCATTACATGCAGGAGTGAACAAAATCTTTGAAACTACGTTGCATTAAAAAAAAAAATTTCAACAGGAGAGCGTTAATCTTCGTTGAAGTAGCTGCTTCTTCCATGTCATTTGCATTCATGTTTTAATAACCATTCTCGCAGACCTGAAAAGTACAAATCACCTGTGATTCAGCAATACTCGACTTTCTAAATGACATTTGAATGATAAATGAGGCATTTTGTGCATGCATTGTGTGTGTTTACACTGACTCGGTTCTGCTCGACGGGCACTTTTAACCTGCCGTTGCTATATCCTGAAATCTGTAATTTAAATCGACTTTTAAACATAATTTCAAGCATTTAGACGAAACAATGGCAATTTCCAAATCGCTAACCATAATTGTTGTGTTCTGGAACATTTTGCCGACCTCAGAAGGATGACAGGCTGAGTCAACCCCACCTGGCGTTAATTCAGCAGCCAACAGGCCTCAACCTCAGGACCTGAGGATCTCAAGCCAGTCAACATAGCCGCAAAGCCACCAGGCTTTGGGTCCTTTATAATGTCCCTAAAAACAGTAAGTTTCCTGTTTTTAATGATTTTCAATTTTTTTGGACTGCAAGACAGGCAGACAGTATAAAACTAGAGGGGGAGCACTCGGGAGAGTGCAAAACCTCCGCCGCCAATACTGCTGGGTCACTCAAGTGAACCTTATATCTTATTCATTAAATATGATGTCAACAGTGCTGACAGTTATAGTTCATTGCAAAAAAAGTTCATTCAGTTATAGTTCATTCAATGCAAAAAAAAACATTTTTTCTCTAAATTTTTTGGGGGAGGGGGTTGGAAATCACTTAAAACATGTAGAAATGCAAAAAAATATTTTTTTTTTCTCAATTTTTTTGGGGGGGTTGGAAATTATTTAAAACATGTAGAAATGCAAAAAAAAAATTTTTTCTCTAACAATTTTTTTTTTTTGGGGGGGGGGGACCAAGTCCAAAATTTAATGGCATGATCCTTGGACCATACCTAACCATACCTAATGCTTCATCTTCCTCTCTCACACATGTGGTACTCTTTACTGTTTCACAATGCACTACTCTTCTGCTATTTTAACAGACTGCTCTCATTTCGACCTCTCCTTCATTCCTTGCCTAAAAAATCCAACTATTACAGCGCTTCTTCTCTCCATGCTCTGAATTCGCCTTCATTGCATCCATCAAGAATTGTGTTAAATCGCATCTCTGACCTAAAACTTTTAAAAACCACAGTTTGCCATGGATGCTCGCTTTCCATCAACCATTCTTTTTTTCCAACTTCAGTGCCAACTCACCCCCCTCACCCCTCACTCTCACTCTCAAAGCAACCATCCCACTCTTCTCCCTCCAAGCCTCCCTCTCACCTCTTTCAAAAATTCCCCCTCACCTTTCTCCCACCTTTCATCCCCCTCACTCTTCCTTCTCTAAGTTGCCCCCCTCTCATCCACCAACCTGCCTCCCTCCACTGCCCTCTCACCTCCATCTCTTCACTCCACCTTCTCAAATCCTCAACTGCCATCTTCCTTGTCTCTTGTCCCCCCTCTCTCACAGCACCACAGAGCCTTTTCTCCTCCTCATTCGGCCCCCTCCCCTCGCTATTCTGCAATACCCCACACTCCTTCAGCAACCCTCCTTACCTCCCCCCTCGTCCCTCGTCCGACCCTCCCCCGCCCCCTCCACCTCCTGCACCAAAAGCCTCCTCCCCTACCTCTTCATTAAAAGTGTGGACCTCAAATATCCGGGGCCTTCGCTCAAACCTTTCAGATCTTTCCATGCAGGTTGCCACTGACAAACCAGACATTATCTGCCTAACAGAAACTTTCCTCTCCCAAGACGTGTCTGACTCCCAAGTATCTCTCCCTGGTTACTCCCTCTTACGGTATGACAGACCTGAGCCTCGTCCTGGTGGAGGTGTTGCTCTCTTCATCAAAGACTCTATTCCTCACTCTCCCTGCACTGCTCTCACTCCCCCACACCCCCAGGAATACCTCTGGCTTCGGCTTCCCTCCACTCCCACCTCATGTTTATATGTGTACTGTACCGTCCACCGAACAGTGATGACTCCATCTACACCTCACTCTCCGAAAACATGGACCATCTTCTATCTTCTCATCCAAACTCTCTCTTCCTCTTATGTGGCGACTTCAATTGTCATCACGCCAGTTGGCTAGGTGTGGGTACCTCTCTCACCTGCCATGGGACATCAGCAAAAGCTTTCTGTGACTCATTGGGACTGACTCAATCGGTCAACTTCCCGACCCGGATCTCAACCAATGGTACTCCATCTCTTCTGGATCTGATTTTGACAAATTTCCCTGACAATATCTGCTGCTCTTCCTTCGCTCCAATTGGTTCTTCTGACCACGTCCTTATTAAAGTGGACATCTCTCTGGCTGTTATCAGAGAACCACCTCACCGCCGTCGAGTCTGGCATTTCACTCAAGCCGACTGGCAGGGTCTCCGAGCAGCCATCAAACTTACAGACTGGTCTCCTATCACTACTTTCTCAAACATCAACTCATCCTGGGAATTCTTTCAAAGAAACTTGCTCTCCCTCATGCACAGATTTATCCCCTCTCGTGTTCAGTTGTCTTACCCTTCCTCCCGCCCTTGGTTTACTGAAGCTTGTGGCGAGGCAGTTGTCCTGAAACAACTTGCCTTTGCCTCATGGAAAGCAAACCCAACTGAGGGCAATCTCAGTTCTTTCCACAAAGCTCGGAACAAGTGTGTATCTACCCTCAGGAGAGCCAGAAAACAACATCTTTCTCATCTCAAGTCTGAACTCTCAAACCTCTCTCCCTCCTCAAAATCCTGGTGGCGTTTAATCAAATCTGTTTCTGGTGTATGTTCCCCCTCCATCCCCTCCCTTACCTCAAATGGCCGCACTGCTGATTCCACACGTGATAAAGCTGAATGTCTAAACTCGGTGTTTGCAGCTAAATCTTGTGTCCCAAACCCATCACTATCTCTACCCACTTTACCCAGTCGCACCCAACTGTCCCTGGACTCTGTATCCTTTTCTCCTGACAAGGTGGAGAGCTTGCTTTCAAACCTCAAGTCAGATTCTGCAACCAGTCCAGACGGCATCAGCCCACGTGTCCTCAAAGCCTGCTCTTCTGCTCTTGCTCACCCTCTCTCTGTTCTATTCACCCTCTCATTTTCCCAAGGTCATCTGCCATCTGCTTGGAAATCTGCTAACATCACTGCCCTGCATAAAAAAGGTGCAAAAACAGATCCCTGTAACTATAGACCAATCAGCCTTCTCCCAATCATCAGCAAGGTTATGGAATCCATCATCGCTTCAGACATGAAATCCTTCCTCTTCTCCAATGGCTTGATTTCCAATCATCAATTTGGTTTCAGACCAGGTCACTCTACCCTAGATATGCTGCTACTGCTCTCCCATCAATGGATGGAGGTCCTCAATGCCAGACAGGAAATCCGAGCCGTATCCCTGGACATATCTCGTGCTTTTGACACAGTCTGGCACCCTGCCCTACTCACCAAACTCTCTGCCCATGGTATTCAAGGCCATCTCCACTCATGGCTCGCAGACTTCCTCTCCTGTCGCAGTCAACGTGTGGCCCTAAATGGAGTTCTTTCATCTCCTCTTCCTGTGCAGGCTGGAGTTCCTCAAGGTAGCGTTCTGGGCCCTGTTCTTTTTCTGGTTTTCATCAATGATCTCTCGGACTCTCTGGAAAATCCTCTATTTCTCTTTGCCGATGACTCAACCCTCTGCCGTACCATCTGTCATCCCTCAGCCCGGCAAGCAGCAGCTTCTTCGCTCACTGCAGATCTGGATAAAATCACAAACTGGTCCAACACGTGGAACATGTCTTTCAATCCAGACAAATCTCACACTCTCACTATGTCTCTTCGAAAGGACCGTTTACAAAACCCCCCCATCCACTTTCTCAACAATCCTCTGGCAGAAGTCTTTTCTTTCAAGCTTCTGGGTCTCACTATCTGCCATGACCTTTCCTGGGAAAGTCACATTTCCAACCTTGCCTCAAAAGCCAGTCGCCGACTGGGAATCCTCCGTCGTGCAAAGTCCTTCCTCGGCCCTCTTGAGCTCCTGACCACTTACAAAGCTTTTGTCCGTAGCCTGATGGAGTACTGCTCTCCCCTCTGGGCTGGTGCTCCTGCCTCCCACCTTTCTCGACTTCACGCTGTCGAAACCAGGGCTTTTAAGATCATTGGCATCTCCCGCAATGAAGCTGAGTCTTTGGGCCTCTCACTCAATCACCGCAGGTTGGTCGGTGGTCTTTCTGTCTTCTACCGACTCCTCTCCAGCCTTGCCCCCCCTGCTCTCTCTACGATTTGTCCCAACCACATTTCCACAGGGCGCTCAAGGTCCGCCAACAACCCCCTTCTGGTAAAACTACCAAAATCACGAATCACTGCTCATCTTCACTCTTTCATTCCTCTTTTTTCCCGCCTTTGGAATAAACTTCCTCACTCTATTCTTTCCCATTCTTCCCTTCAGGCTTTCAAAACAGCTGTTCACCACCACCTCTTATCTTCCCCCATCCAAATCCTCGATCTTTTCTACCCTCGATAATCCACCCAAGCCCACTTCCTTCAATTCTCCTGCTTTCCTTCCTGAAAGTCCCTTTAATGTCCATCTTCCCCTCGCCACGTTCCCCGTCCCATCTCCATCCCTCTCCCTTCCACAGTTCACCTGTGTCTGTTCCCCAATGTTTTGTCCCTTCCACTCCCACCCCTCTTGTCTCATGCCTCCTTGCTGTGAGTTGTGTGTTAGCTCTCATACGAGCCTCGACCAAGGTATACAAAAAAAAAAAAAAAAAAAAAACCCCCCCCCCCACCAAGTTTCGTCGAAATCCGTCGAGGAGTTTTTCTGTAATACTGTTCACAAACAAACAAACAAACAAACAAACAGAAAGGGGTGAAAACAGTAACCTCCATCCATCTTCGAAGATGGCGGAGGTTAACAATTACTTCACTTGGCTTTGCACATGAGTGCTGGGAGCAAGAAAATTTGGAGCCAAAGTACTGCTAAACTGCAAGTTCGTGTTGTGATTCATGTTGCGATTTGTGTTCTAGTGTTCAAAATATAACATTCAATCGAAATTAACTTGATCCTCGATCAAAGACTGGGGAATCGACGGAGTGAACCAATTGCTTAACCAACCTTTCGTTTCATGCAAGATCTTAACAAACCTCTCTTAAGTGTCGGGTGTACCTCTGCTTGTTCTACCTTTTGAATCCTCACCTTTGCAGGTTCTGTACCCAGGCATCATTATTTTTCCTGCTCATGACGCTGGCCCTTCCCTCTTTGCTTTTGATGGGGTTCTTGTTCGCTATAGCGAATGCACATTGAATTTGGATTCCAGACTTCCTTCAGCTCGCTAGTTGCATCACTTACTGAGGCAAGCTATGCAATGTTCCTGTGCATTCGGGCAGGCATTTGGAAATTGTCCAGGAAGTTCACTGGCGATAACTCGCCTACTGTTCTCACACCCACACAACCAATGCTCGTATTGATGGGTCCTCTGGCTTTACGTTCATCCGAGGGATGGTGCACACTGATGAATCGCCCTGCCTGCAAAATGACAGATTACAGCTTGGTCGAGATTTGAACGCAGGCCAGATAGTTCAGAGGAGAGTATGCACAACTCACAGATACCCTGCCAGCGCCCCCTCCTTTTTGGGTTGATCGTCTCTTCTTTCTCTTCCTGACAGTGCCGGGATATCCTGTCGTACCTCCTCTCCCCTCCTTCTCTCCCTCTCCTACCCAATCCCCTCCCCACTCTCTCCCACCTCCTCCTTCCCCTCCCCACCCTCCTCCTGTACCTCTACCATCCCCTCCTCCCACCCCCTTGACAAAAAGGTTATTCTGCCCCTTTTGTGGCATGTGGTATTTGCTGTATATTTGGGTACCGGTAGTGCTCTATAATCTATTAAAGTGGGATGCCATGAAGGCAAATGAGTCAGAGTGGCCTCCTCATGCACATAAACTCCCCCTGTATCACGAAAAGTTGTGGTCACTGTTCAGAAACCGCACAGGTATTCATGGACTACAATGTCATCTGTGACTTACATTTATAAATGCTGTCTCTGTTTGTGTTCTTGTCACCATAGCTTGGGCCAGACACGTTTTCATCCTGGTCATACAACAATTCTTCTCGTTTCTCATTTGGATTTTTACAGGGAATATTTAACCATTCATTGACATGTTCCCAACCTCGTTGTTCTCTGCGCGCTACTCCGTTCACTGGATATTCACATTTAACTCCCCATTTACGTTCTTTTGGGTTTGGTTGTATATTGTCGAGGTTTTCCTGCAAGCTCGGCCTTTGTCGTTCCTCATATCCCATGAGGTATTTGCTTGGGATTCGATGTGGCACTCCTTCGTCGTCTTTGTCGTTCTTGTAATAATACTTTTCAACATCCTGATCATATTGATCTCTCGAATGTGGTGGGTTTGCCTCATGAAACGAACTCCATTCTTTACGTGTGCCCCTCAAAACGTTCTCAATGTCGTGTATCAGTGCTTCATCTGGTTCCTTTCCTCTTATGGCCGAAAACCTGCGTTGGTCTTGGGCTTCCTCTTCTGAAAAAAAGCAGAGCAAACAAAATTATAAAGCTGTAACATTGAAAAGTAGCTATATCTATTTATTAGGTATTAAAATTTTATATATATATATATATGTATAAAAGGGCGAAGGAGGAGAAGGAAACGGGGAAGGCGGATCCAGAGGCAGTGGGAGAGGGGGAAGGGTAGAAGTGTGCAGGTGAGAGTTGGAACTCTGAATGTTGGGACGATGACTGGCAAAGGGCGAGAGTTGGCTGATATGATGGAGAGAAGAAAGGTGGACATACTGTGTGTACAAGAGACCAAGTGGATGGGGAGTAAGGCTAGGAGCATTGGAGGTGGTTTCAAACTGTTCTACCATGGTGTGGAGGGGAGGAGAAATGGTGTCGGGGTAATCCTGAAGGAAGATTATGTCAAGAGGGTATTGGAGGTGAGGAGAGTGTCTGACCGAGTGATGAGTGTGAAGTTGGAAATTGAAGGAGTGATGATGAATGTCATCAGTGCATATGCCCCACATATGGGGTGTGAGATGGAGTATAAAGAAGATTTCTGGAGTGAGTTAGATGAAGTGGTGGAGAGTGTATCCAAGGATGAAAGAGTGGTGATTGGAGCAGGTTTCAATGGGCATGTTGGGGAAGGGAATAAAGAGGATGAGGAGGTGATGGGTAGGTACGGTCTCAACGAGAGGAATGTGGAAGGGCAGATGGTGGTAGATTTTGCAAAAAGATTGGAAATGGCAGTGGTAAATACGTATTTCAAGAAGAAGGAGGAACACAGGGTGACGTACAAGAGTGGAGGAAAGTGCACACAGGTGGATGAGGTCTTAAGCAGGAGATGCAACCTGAAAGAGATTAGAGACTGTAAGGTGGTGGCAGGGGAGAGTGTAGCTCGACAGCATCGATGGGTGGTCTGTAGGATGATTTTGGAGGTGAGGTTGAGGAAGAGAGTGAGGGCTGAACCAAGGACCAGATGGTGGAAGCTGAAGGAGGAAGATGTTGCATGGAATTTAGGCAGGAGGTGAAACAGGTGTTGGATGGTGGTAAAGAGGGGTGGGATGATTGGGCAACGACAGCAGAAGTGGTGAGGAAGATAGCAAGGGAGGTACTTGGTGTGACATCTGGACAGAAGAAGGAAGATAAGGAGACTTGGTGGTGGAACGAGGAAGTACAGGAAAGTATAAGGAAGAAGGGGTTGGCAAAAAAGAAGTGGGATAGTCAGAGAGATGAAGAAAGTAGGCAGGTGTACAAGGAGTGGCGGCGCAAGGCAACAAGAGAGGTGGCAAAGGCCAAGGAAAAGGCATATGACGAGCTGTATGAGAAGTTGGATACAAAAGAAGGGGAAAAGGATTTATACCGATTGGCAAGACAGAGGGACCGAGCTGGGAAGGATGTGCTGCAGGTTAGAGTGATAAAGGACGCAAATGGAAATGTGCTGACGAGCGAGGAGAGTGTGTTGAGAAGGTGGATGGAGAACTTTGAGGAGCTGATGAATAAAGAAAATGAGAGAGAGAAGGTTGGAAGAGGTGGAGATAGTGAATCAGGAAGTGGGGTGGATCAGTAAGGATGAAGTGAGGACTGCTATGAAGAGGATGAAGAGTGGAAAGGCGGTTGGCCCAGATGGTATACCACTGCAGGCATGGAAGTGCTTAGGAGAGATGACAGTGGGGTTGTTAACCAGATTGTTTAATCAAGTCTTGGAAAGTGAGAGGATGCCGGAGGAGTGGAGATTAAGTGTACTGGTTCCGATTTTCAAGAATAAGGGTGATGTGCAGAGCTGTGGAAATTACAAAGGGATAAAGTTGTTAAGCCACACCATGAAGTTGTGGGAAAGAGAAGTGGAAGCTCGGTTGAGAAGAGAGGTGACGATTTGTGAGCAGCAATATGGGTTTATGCCAGGAAAGAGTACCACTGATGCGATGTTTGCTTTGAGAATGTTGATGGAGAAGTATAGGGAAGGCCAGAAAGAGTTACATTGTGTGTTTGTGGATTTAGAGAAAGCTTATGATAGGGTGCCAAGAGAGGAGTTGTGGCATTGTATGAGGAAGTCGGGAGTGGTGGAGAAGTATGTGAGGGTGGTGCAGGATATGTATGAGGACAGTGTGACAGCGGTGAGGTGTGCGGTCGGAATGACGGACCGGTTTAAGGTGGAGGTGGGATTGCACCAAGGATCGACTCTGAGCCCTTTCCTGTTTGCAATGGTGATGGACAGGTTGACGGACGAGATCAGACTGGAGTCTCCATGGACTATGATGTTCGCGGATGACATCATCATCTGTAGGGAGAGTAGGGAGCAGGCTGAGGCGAGCCTCGAGAGGTGGAGGTACGCACTGGAGAGAAGGGGAATGATAGTCAGTCGGAGTAAGACGGAGTACATGTGCGTAAATGAGAGGGAGGGTGGTGGTATGGTGCGGTTGCAAGGAGTTGAGGTGGGCAAGGTGGATGGGTTTAAATACTTGGGATCAACTGTCCAAAGTAACGGAGAGTGTGGGAGAGACGAGAAAAAGAGAGTGCAGGCAGGATGGAGTGGGTGGAGAAGAGTTGCAGGAGTGATTTGTGATAGAAGGGTAGCTGCAAGAGTGAAGGGGAAAGTATATAAGACAGTAGTGAGACCAGCTATGTTGTATGGTTTGGAGGCGGTGGCACTAACAAAAAGACAGGAAGTGGAGCTGGAGGTGGCAGAGTTAAAGATGCTGCGATTCTCGTTGGGAGTGACGAGGATGGACAGGATAAGGAATGAGTATATATATATATGAGGGACTGCGCAGGTAGGACGGTTTGGAGACAAAGTGAGAGAGGCGAGATTGAGATGGTTTGGACATGTGCACAGGAGGGAAGCGGAGTATATCGGGAGAAGGATGCTGAGGATGGCGCCGCCACGTAGGAGGAGAAGAGGAAGGCCAAAGAAGAGGTTCATGGATGTGGTGAGGGCGGACATGCTGGTGGTTGGAGTGTCAATGGAAGATGTGGAGGATAGAGCGAAATGGAGATGGATGATCATATAGAGCGAAATGGAGATGGACCCCTAACGGGAGCAGCCGACAGTAGAAGATATATATATATATATATATATATATATATATATATATATATATATATATATATATATATATATATATATATATATATATATATATATATATATATATATCTCATTCTAACCACTGACTCACTGACTGATATTAAAGTGCGGTACCTTCCAGGTGATATGGAAAGCTGAAATTCCGTGTGCCTACGGACATTGAAGCCAATACACCAGGAAAAATCACAGAACTGTCAGAAATCATCCGTAAATGAAAATATAAAGAAATGAAAATAAATAAATGAAAATAAATGCAGGTGAGCGACCAGAGACAATGGGGGAAGCAAGGTAATTTTGCATGTCAATGGACATCAACGCCGATACACCAGGAAAAAAAAATTAATCACAGAACCATTGGAAAGTGTCCATAAATGACAAAAAGAAAATGAAAAAAAACAACAAACATACAGGTAAGTGACCCAAGACAATAGGGAGGCACAGTTTGTTATTGCTTACAATTTGTAAGCATACCCCGCTGAATATATATATATATATATACATATATATATATATATATACATATATATACATATATATATATATATATATATATATATATATATATATATATATATATATATATATATATATATATATATATATATATATATATATATATATATATATATATATATATATATATATATATATATATATATGGGACCCCCTAATTTGGGGGGGGGGGTGCCTGTCCAATCGCGTCATCATGTGTGAGGCATTTCTAGCAGGAAGGGACATCAGGGTGAATGGTGGGACAAATGGGGGGGGGGGGATGTGAGGATGGCCAGGGGTTGGGGAGGGGTTAAAACACTCTGCAAGGGTAAATTTGGCAAACAGGACGACTAATTGGTCCATCAGAGAAGCGACGAGTCAGCTCTGCTCATACTATATAGATGTACCCCTGGCTAATCAGATCGATTAAAAAAGGAGGCACAGGTAAGGATCGAAACTGTACAATAGTGAGTTTTCAACAGCAAAGGATGATGCAATCGTAGGTGTACAAATACCGAGGGCTTTTGCCTTGCTGCTGAGAAAGCAGTTGAACAGTAGAACCGTGCAAAGCACTAAAGTCTTCATCTCCATTATTCTTCACTCTGGAAAGATCAACAACATGATTATGTAGTTTTAGGGTTGATGCATCTCACACAACAAATCATCTTGTTTATGCCTCCATAGTCATAAGCACTGGACGCATTGTTTTTGAGTTGTGTGCGTGCATGAGAACCTGTACTGTGTGTGCGTAGCAGATTATCGTAGCTGTGATAACTTGTGAACTGCTGAGGGTATTTTGACCAAACTTGGCACAAGTATGGACAATGATAAGAAGGAGGTCTGATTACATATTGGGTTCAAAATATGAAAGGTCAAGGGGGCATGCTCCCTTGAATTGAAAAGCATAATTTTGTTATCGCAATAACTTGTGAATCACTGAAGGATTACAACCAAATTTGGCACAAGTATGAACTGCAAATACAAATATGAACATGAACGGATTCAATTGGTGAAAACGGTTCAAAGATCATGTTTTTTGTGTGTATGCACATAATCTGGAATGCGAAAGAGCAAGAACACAGAACAAATCAGGACGCAACGTAACAAAAGGAACAACAGAAGGAGAAGGGGAAGATGCCAACAGCAGGGCCGAAGGAGAAAATAGATGGAGACGGATAAACAAGGGATGCAAATAATGAGGAGGGATAGGGGAGAACACAAGGGGTGGAAAAGATGGATACAGAAGAAAAAATAGGGGGGGCGGATTTAACGGGTGGAGGAAAGATCATGGTTTTGCATGGGGGATGATTTGAGATGCTGGTGAACAGCTGTCTTGAAGACCTGGAGAAGAAAATGAGATTATAAGAGTGTGGAAGACAGATCCACAGGCAGGGAAGGAAAAGAGAGGAACAAATGAGTAGAGGTGAGTCGTGGTGCTAGATTTTGGCAGTTTCACTCGAAGGAGGTTGCTGGTGAACTGCATGAATCCTGCAGATACCTGGGGTGAGGGGGGGAGAGGCAAAGGAGAGAGAAGCAAAGGAGAGAGAGGGGGAGAGAGGGAGAGAGAGAGAGAGGGAGAGAGAGCGAGAGAGAGAGAGAGAGAGAGGCAGAGAGAGAGAGAGAGAGAGAGAGAGAGAGAGACAGAGAGAGAGAGAGAGAGGGAGAGAGAGAGAGAGAGGCAGAGAGAGAGAGAGAGAGAGAGAGAGGCAGAGAGAGAGAGAGAGAGCAGAGAGAGAGAGAGAGAGAGAGGCAGAGAGAGAGAGAGAGAGAGAGGCAGAGAGAGAGAGAGAGAGTGAGAGAGAGAGAGAGAGGCAGAGAGAGAGAGAGAGGGAGGCAGAGAGAGAGAGAGGCAGAGAGAGAGAGAGAGAGAGAGAGAGAGAGAGAGAGAGGCAGAGAGAGAGAGAGAGAGAGAGGGAGGCAGAGAGAGAGAGAGAGAGAGAGAGAGAGAGAGAGAGAGGCAGAGAGAGAGAGAGAGAGAGAGAGAGAGGCAGAGAGAGAGAGAGAGAGAGAGAGAGAGAGAGAGAGAGAGAGAGAGAGAGAGAGAGAGAGAGAGAGAGAGAGAGAGAGAGAGAGAGAGAGAGAGAGAGAGAGAGAGAGAGAGAGAGAGAGAGAGAGAGAGAGAGAGAGAGAGAGAGAGAGAGAGAGAGAGGCAGAGAGAGAGAGAGAGAGAGAGAGAGAGAGAGAGAGAGAGAGAGAGAGAGAGAGAGAGAGAGAGAGAGAGAGAGAGAGAGAGAGAGAGAGAGAGAGAGAGAGAGAGAGAGAGAGGCAGAGAGAGAGAGAGAGAGAGAGAGAGAGAGAGAGGCAGAGAGAGAGAGAGAGAGAGAGAGAGAGAGAGAGAGAGAGAGAGAGAGAGAGAGAGAGAGAGAGAGAGAGAGAGAGAGAGAGAGAGAGAGAGAGAGAGAGAGAGAGAGAGAGAGAGAGAGGCAGAGAGAGAGAGAGAGAGAGAGAGAGAGAGAGAGAGAGAGAGAGAGGCAGAGAGAGAGAGAGAGAGAGAGAGGCAGAGAGAGAGAGAGAGAGGCAGAGAGAGAGAGAGAGAGAGAGAGAGAGAGAGGCAGAGAGAGAGAGAGAGAGAGAGAGAGAGAGAGAGAGAGAGAGAGAGAGAGAGAGAGAGAGAGAGAGAGAGAGAGAGAGAGAGAGAGAGAGAGGCAGAGAGAGAGAGAGAGAGAGAGAGAGAGAGAGAGAGGCAGAGAGAGAGAGAGAGAGGCAGAGAGAGAGAGAGAGAGAGAGAGAGAGAGAGAGAGAGAGAGAGAGAGAGAGAGAGAGAGAGAGAGAGAGAGAGAGAGAGAGAGAGAGAGAGAGAGAGGCAGAGAGAGAGAGAGAGAGAGAGAGAGAGAGAGAGAGAGAGAGAGGCAGAGAGAGAGAGAGAGAGAGAGAGAGAGAGAGAGAGAGAGAGAGGCAGAGAGAGAGAGAGAGGCAGAGAGAGAGAGAGAGAGAGAGAGAGAGAGAGAGAGAGAGAGAGAGAGAGAGAGAGAGAGAGAGAGAGAGAGAGAGAGAGAGAGAGAGAGAGAGAGAGAGAGAGAGAGGCAGAGAGAGAGAGAGAGAGAGAGAGAGAGAGAGAGAGAGAGAGAGAGAGAGAGAGAGGCAGAGAGAGAGAGAGAGAGAGGCAGAGAGAGAGAGAGAGAGAGAGAGAGAGAGAGAGAGAGAGAGAGAGAGAGAGAGAGAGAGAGAGGCAGAGAGAGAGAGAGAGAGAGGCAGAGAGAGAGAGAGAGAGGCAGAGAGAGAGAGAGAGAGGCAGAGAGAGAGAGAGAGAGAGAGAGAGAGAGAGAGAGAGAGAGAGAGAGAGAGAGAGAGAGAGGCAGAGAGAGAGAGAGGGAGGCAGAGAGAGAGAGAGAGAGAGAGAGAGAGAGAGAGAGAGAGAGAGAGAGAGAGAGAGAGAGAGAGAGAGAGAGAGAGGCAGAGAGAGAGAGAGAGAGAGGCAGAGAGAGAGAGAGAGAGAGAGAGAGAGAGAGAGAGAGAGAGAGAGAGAGAGAGGCAGAGAGAGAGAGAGAGAGAGGCAGAGAGAGAGAGAGAGAGAGAGAGAGAGAGAGAGAGAGAGAGAGAGAGAGAGAGAGAGAGAGAGAGAGAGAGAGAGGCAGAGAGAGAGAGAGAGAGAGAGAGAGAGAGAGAGAGAGAGAGAGAGAGAGAGGCAGAGAGAGAGAGAGAGAGAGAGAGAGAGAGAGAGAGAGAGAGAGAGAGAGAGAGAGAGAGAGAGAGAGAGAGAGAGAGAGAGAGAGAGAGAGAGAGAGAGAGAGAGAGAGAGAGAGAGAGAGAGAGAGAGAGAGAGAGAGAGAGAGAGAGAGAGAGAGAGAGAGAGAGAGAGAGAGAGAGAGAGAGAGAGAGAGGCAGAGAGAGAGAGAGAGAGAGAGAGAGAGAGAGAGAGAGAGGCAGAGAGAGAGAGAGAGAGAGAGAGGCAGAGAGAGAGAGAGAGAGAGAGAGAGAGAGAGAGAGAGAGAGAGGGAGGCAGAGAGAGAGAGAGAGAGAGAGAGAGAGAGAGAGAGAGAGAGAGAGAGAGAGAGAGAGAGAGAGAGAGAGAGAG
>NC_140961.1:42196521-42264021 GCF_056783735.1 Eptatretus burgeri
ACCCAGATGGGATAGCAGTATTCCATAGAGCTGCAGCTGAAAGCCTTGTCGGTCGATCGGAGTTCAGGTATGTCATGGAAGGACTTTGCATGATGGTGAATGTTTAGGTATGCCATGGAAGGACTTTGCATGATGGTGAATGTTTAGGTATGCCATGGAAGGACTTTGCATGATGGTGAATGTTTAGGTATGCCATGGAAGGACTTTGCATGATGGTGAATGTTCAGGTATGCCATGGAAGGACTTTGGAGTTCAGGAGTTCAGGTATGCCATGGAAGGACTTTGCATGATGGTGAGTCGGCAAATGGCTTTGGAGGTAGGTATGGGAGCATGCGTCAGAGCAGCGCATCGCTGCGTCCCCTTTCCACCGGTACTCCAGGGGCCTCCGTCTGGCCATCGTCCAGGCAGATGCCTGGCCCATCCCCATCTCCTCGAGATACTGATCAACCTACTGCAACCACGAGGCACATGGTTGGCCCATTGGCCTCCTCCACTCATAAGGCTTCCTCACTGAGAGAATCTGGTGAGCAGGATCAGTGTCAGGAAAATGAGCCACATGTCCATACAGCCGCAGCTGATGCTCACGGACTATGGAAGTCCATCTCATGGTGTGAGACTTGGACTCTGACCAGGGATCTGAGATGGTGACTTAATTCCTTTGGTACCAGGTCTCTTCAGAGAATCCTTGGCTATCGCTGGTAGGACTATGTGTCCAACGAGCGGTTGCTGAGAGAGACTTTGGAAGCCAACTTGGAAATGTAGTTGTCCCAAGAGTGAGTGAGACCCAACAGTTTGAGTGACTGAAATTCATTGAGAGAGTTATTGAGAAAGTAGATAGGAGGGTTTGCAGTATGGTCCTTTCTGATTGGGGATGTGAGTGTGTGAGTGAGTGTGTGGGATTTCTCATGGTTAAGAGACATATTCCAAGTGCTTGACCAGTTTGTGATTTTTTATCTCAGTCGAAAGACAGGAAAGAAGCTGCTGCCTGTCTGTCTGTCTGTCTCTCTGTCAGAAGGATGAGGAAATGTCATCAGAGATTGTGGTCATCAAAGGGATAAAGAAAATTTTCCAGAGAGATAGATTATTAATGAAGATGAGGAATAAGATGGGGCTGAGAACACGGCCTTGAGGTACTCCAGCCTTGACAGGGAGAGGAGAAGAAAGGGTTCCGTTGAGAGCCACACATTAGCTACGAGTGGAGGAAGTCAGTAATCCAAGAGTGGAATTGGACTTGGATTCCATTGGCAGACAGTTGAGAGAGCAAGACAGGATGCCAGACTGTATTGAAACCTCGAGATATGTCCAGAGAGATGGCCCTGATCTCATGTCTGATATTGAGGGCTTCAATCAATTGTTGGGAGAGTAGAAGCAGCATGTCCAAGGGAGAGTGACCAGGTCTGAATCCGAATTGATGATCTGAGATGAGGCTGTTGGAGAAAAGGAATGATTTTATGTCAACTGTGATGATGGATTTTTTGACCTTTCTGATGATTGGAAGTAAGCTAATTGGTCTGTAGTTAAAGGAATCCATTGTTGCACTTGTCACTCGTCTTCCTCTTCTTCTTGCATATGTCAGCGTGGCTGCCAGGTAACAATCATTTTGTTGGGGCACGACTATGCCACTAATACTGCACCCCCAAAACAGTACACTGGTTCTCATTTCGCCAACCTCAGGATGACAGGCTGAGCCAACCCCACCTAGTGTTAATTCAAAGGGAACAGGGCTTGAACTCTGGATCCTAAGATCCCAAGCCAGCCACCCTAACCACAAAGCCAACAACAGGCTTGCAGGTTTACAATAACTCCATATGATTATTGTTGCTATTGTTGTGGTTCTTGTTGAGGGTTGATTTTTGAAATGTGCACCCATTGCTTGGACATCAGCCAGAACCTACCCACATTTGTCGCTGGACTGCACCCACCATGGCACCCAGACAAAATAATATGGCTGCTATCTTGGTTTTTTGGTCTGTTATTCTGTTTGTTTATATATCAATTTCCTACAGGTCACATTTTTACTCTGATCTTCACGAAACTTCACCACTTGGCAGAGATTGTGACAAGCTGGAAGCCTATTGTTTGAGGTCAATAGGTCAAAAGGTCAAAGGTCAAAGGTCAAGATCACATAAATTGGCAATTTTCAACCTATTCACTTGATATCTATAATCTATATGAACATAGACTCTATGTAAAACTGAAAAACACTGGTGGACAGTGAACCCTCGTCGAGGTGAAGTCTTGGTCGACCCCTGTGAGTATGTCTATTAATTACATACTGTTTGAACATGAGATGGACCATGAGTTGATGTATTATTTACTTATTAATGGACCTTGACTATGTCTATTAATTATGCCTTTTAATTATGGATTATTTAAACATACCTTTTGGAACTCGAAGACCCTTAAGACCCCCAATAACCTCAAAATATTTTATCACACCAAGACCTGTTTCGACAACTAAGACTGTTAAGACCCCTAAGATCCCCTATAACCTTAAGACTCCAAAAACCCCAAAGACACCTAAGACCCTTTATAACCCAAAGAGCCTTTAAGACTCTTGAGACCACGAAGACCATTAAAACCTCAAAGACCCTTTTAAACCCCTTAGACCCTTTATATAGCACTAAGACCCCAAAGAACCTTTAGACCCATTAGACCCTTGAGACACTTTATACCTTTTATAACCCTGAAGACCCCCAAGATGCTTTAGACCTCTTAAATCCCTAAAACCTTTTAGGACCCCAAGAACCTGTAGACCTTATAAACCCCATTAGAACCCTGAGTCCATTAATAGCTGGTAGACCTGTTTAGACCTTCTGCCAGAGGGCCTTCTGCAATAACACTTGAGGCTGCACCAGTTAAAATCAAAAGCCACCCCTAATTGGTAAACCGTCTCTGTACCAAGCTGAGATGGCCCAAAATAGAATTAATTAATTAAATGTATCATTTATTTTTCAGGTTCTGCTCATCTTGGTTATTGGCATGGGGAAAGGTCCCACGCGGCATGGGGAAAGGTCCCACGCGGCATGGGGAAAGGTCCCACGCGGCATGGGGAAAGGTCCCACGCGGCATGGGGAAAGGTCCCACGCGGCATGGGGAAAGGTCCCACGCGGCATGGGGAAAGGTCCCACGCGGCATGGGGAAAGGTCCCACGCGGCATGGGGAAAGGTCCCACGCGGCATGGGGAAAGGTCCCACGCGGCATGGGGAAAGGTCCCACGCGGCATGGGGAAAGGTCCCACGCGGCATGGGGAAAGGTCCCACGCGGCATGGGGAAAGGTCCCACGCGGCATGGGGAAAGGTCCCACGCGGCATGGGGAAAGGTCCCACGCGGCATGGGGAAAGGTCCCACGCGGCATGGGGAAAGGTCCCACGCGGCATGGGGAAAGGTCCCACGCGGCATGGGGAAAGGTCCCACGCGGCATGGGGAAAGGTCCCACGCGGCATGGAGAAAGGTCCCACGCGGCATGGAGAAAGGTCCCACGCGGCATGGAGAAAGGTCCCACGCGGCATGGAGAAAGGTCCCACGCGGCATGGAGAAAGGTCCCACGCGGCATGGAGAAAGGTCCCACGCGGCATGGAGAAAGGTCCCACGCGGCATGGAGAGAAAGGTCCCACGCGGCATGGAGAAAGGTCCCACGCGGCATGGAGAAAGGTCCCACGCGGCATGGAGAAAGGTCCCACGCGGCATGGAGAAAGGTCCCACGCGGCATGGAGAAAGGTCCCACGCGGCATGGAGAAAGGTCCCACGCGGCAAGGAGAAAGGTCCCACGCGGCAAGGAGAAAGTTCCCACGCGGCAAGGAGAAAGTTCCCACGCGGCAAGGAGAAAGTTCCCACGCGGCAAGGAGAAAGGTCCCACGCGGCAAGGAGAAAGGTCCCACGCGGCAAGGAGAAAGGTCCCACGCGGCATGGAGAAAGGTCCCACGCGGCATGGAGAAAGGTCCCACGCGGCATGGAGAAAGGTCCCACGCGGCATGGAGAAAGGTCCCACGCGGCATGGAGAAAGGTCCCACGCGGCATGGAGAAAGGTCCCACGCGGCATGGAGAAAGGTCCCACGCGGCATGGAGAAAGGTCCCACGCGGCATGGAGAAAGGTCCCACGCGGCATGGAGAAAGGTCCCACGCGGCATGGAGAAAGGTCCCACGCGGCAAGGAGAAAGGTCCCACGCGGCATGGAGAAAGGTCCCACGCGGCATGGAGAGAAAGGTCCCACGCGGCATGGAGAAAGGTCCCACGCGGCATGGAGAAAGGTCCCACGCGGCATGGAGAAAGGTCCCACGCGGCATGGAGAAAGGTCCCACGCGGCATGGAGAAAGGTCCCACGCGGCATGGAGAAAGGTCCCACGCGGCATGGAGAAAGGTCCCACGCGGCATGGAGAAAGGTCCCACGCGGCATGGAGAAAGGTCCCACGCGGCATGGAGAAAGGTCCCACGCGGCATGGAGAAAGGTCCCACGCGGCATGGAGAAAGGTCCCACGCGGCATGGAGAAAGGTCCCACGCGGCATGGAGAAAGGTCCCACGCGGCATGGAGAAAGGTCCCACGCGGCATGGAGAAAGGTCCCACGCGGCATGGAGAAAGGTCCCACGCGGCATGGAGAAAGGTCCCACGCGGCATGGAGAAAGGTCCCACGCGGCATGGAGAAAGGTCCCACGCGGCATGGAGAAAGGTCCCACGCGGCATGGAGAAAGGTCCCACGCGGCATGGAGAAAGGTCCCACGCGGCATGGAGAAAGGTCCCACGCGGCAAGGAGAAAGGTCCCACGCGGCAAGGAGAAAGGTCCCACGCGGCAAGGAGAAAGGTCCCACGTGGCAAGGAGAAAGGTCCCACGTGGCAAGGAGAAAGGTCCCACGTGGCAAGGAGAAAGGTCCCACGTGGCAAGGAGAAAGGTCCCACGTGGCAAGGAGAAAGTTCCCACGTGGCAAGGAGAAAGTTCCCACGTGGCAAGGAGAAAGGTCCCACGTGGCATGGAGAAAATGGTGTCCATGACAACAATTTCTCCCCATTATAATCAAATGAGATATTTTTGTGATTTTATTTTTGCCAAACCTCAGGAATCATTTAAGATATGAGATTGAAACTTCCACTGCTTATTTGCTCTCCTGCCACCCATTCCTCCCCACACCCATTGTTTGTCCAAGTCTCCCTCTATCTTGGCCTTCAACTCTGCTGTTGATGTCCCCCCACCTTCCCTCTACTGTTCCTTTTGCGTCCTGTTTTTTGTCTGTTACGTCCTGCTGTGTTCAGCGTACTCGCTGTTACATGAGCCTCGACTACGTATTCCAAAAGAAAGTATAATTCTGTATATTACGTTTGTAAAATCTGATCAAAATTGGTCAAAAGTCAAGGTCAACGCCATCCAAAACTTATTGAACACCTATTAGGCAACAATTAGAAAATGTATGAACCACATTTGTTAAGCACAACATTCCATCATGTAAAACACTTGACAGGTCAAATTTACAAATTACAGTTTCCATGGCAACTATTGTTTATTTGGATTTCACAAGTATCGTGCTTTGCACGATATCCTTCTTGTTTGTCTGTTTTTGAGCAGGATATCTCAAAAGCTTGTGGGCAGATGTGGACGAAATTTGGTGGACTGGTTGGTGTGTATTTTGTTGAGAATCCCAATCCTAGAGTTTTATTTAAAGTGATTCTTCACCATTGAGAGATTGTGCTGAAAATGATAAATAGCATGATATCTCATAAAGTTAAGGACGGATTCTGACGAAACGTCGTGGACAGGTTTGGCGTGTGACGACGAGGACAAATTCATCCCATTTCGTGGAAGATTCGGATTCAGATTTGAGAATTTTTTTTCATTTTCAAGTGATTCTTCACCATCGAGAGATGGGGCCAAAAATAGCGTATTTCAAAAAGTTATGGACGGATGACTCAACTTGATGGATGAGATGGTGAGGTGACAAAAGCAAGCCGACTAGATTTTGTTTAAGGTCCTGATGCAGATGTGACCTATCAGTGGGATACAAAACGTTAACTGTTCAGCCTGGCAGAGGTATATGCTCTCCCGAGTGCCCCATTCTCGATTGTACATGAATTGGAACATGGATAGGATGACAAGTTTCTCGTTTTACCGTACTGTAATTTTGCTCTGAAGTCGTCCCAATTGAGCAAGCGCAGAGAGGAGTGAGACAATAGTTTTACTGTCTGCCTACCTGGCAGTCAAACAAAATTGAAAATAATTCCAAACAGGAAACTTGCTGTTTTTAAGGACGTTATAAAGGACACAAACAACAGTCACGAATAACTAATGTTATGTAATCGACACTGCGTGAAACGGTGGTAAAACCCAGAAGTTTTTGTTTTTAAATACGCCTTTAAACCTCTTTTAACCTTTATTTATATTGAATTATATACTTGAAAACTGTAGAACACAATATCCAGGAATGTACAGTTTTGCAGTACTCTATTTGGACAAGTACTATGGGGTGGTGTATGTCATAGGAGTAGTGAAGTGCAGCTCCTGGGATGTGGTTGTGGCATGTGAGAGAGTGCAGTATTGTGGTGAAGAAGAGGCCATTGATATGGACATGTATGATGCTAATTGACGCTGCTTTCTATGATGATCAGTATCAAGACTCCATCCCCTAAAATGTGACTCATTGTTGTCTTATTAAAGTGCATAAGGGTGGTGTATAAGACTGGTTCAATCATGCTAAACTTCTGGATTTTTTTTTTTTAAACGATCTTTAAAATCACTTTTATTAAAACTTGAAGTATATATTTGAAAACTGCATTGCGTAATATATATATATGTATATATATATATATATATATATATATATATATATATATATATATATATATATATATATATATATATATATATATATATATATATATATATATTGTTACGGATTCGCGCCCGCCGGCGTGCTGACGGCCACGTAACTCGAATCGCGGCACGTCGCCCACCGGACGGACAATCCAGTCGTGACCCTCTCGGACTAACGCCGGGAACCAGTCACGGGTGGACCTTTCGGTCTCACCGCGATCGAGCCAATCAGCCCCCGCGTGGGATAGGGTTGCTCGCCAAATTCGACCTACCTAAGTACCCACACGGAGGGTAGACCGGGCGATCGCACCTCGCCGCAGGTCGACTTCGGACACGGGCCACTTAAGCGACCCGTTCCGTACTATCGGGATAACCGAGCGGTGTTATTCGTCGACCTCGACGGTTTGATTAATGATCGGGCGTATTCAGCCCACTACCAACCCTTTACGTGAAGCAAGATGAGGATTCAATGAAAGAAATGACGAAGCGAAGCGGGAAACAGTTCAACACAAAGCACATTTATTCGCGATGAACGGAAAGCACACATATTCAAATTCCACCAAAAGCACATAGAAAAGGAAAAGAAACACAATGCAATTTTACACAAAAAGCAAATGCGACAATGCAGATCTAATACCGATTACGCGAGCACACGGCAACACTTATACAATTTTACTTCACAGACGGCGCCGACAACACACATTCCCAAAAACAAAAGAAAAGAGAACCCTCAAGGATGAGGCGGGCCTGAGGCCGAGACCGGGTCGGGCCTACCCGTCTGGTGATGAGACGCGGAGCGGCGATGGTGCCTCAACTCCGCGGGCCTCGCGGACAGTGTCTGGTAGGGGGTGGGAAAGGGGCCCCCTTGGTCGCACTATCTCAGCGCGGGGGGAAACAGGAGGGGGTTGCTGATGCTCGGGGAAGGGAGGATTTCTACTCTGCCTCGAGTCCCGCGACGAGCGTCTCCACCTCGACCAGGTCGCGCCGTCGGCCTCCCTGGTGTGCAGCTCCCGGCACGACGCGAGCACCCCCTCGTCTGCCCTCGCCGCCTCTCCACAGCTCCGTCCCCTTCGCTCCGACTCCAACGCACACGACGACGACCAACTCCTTCTTGCTTCTTCTTCCCAACTCCACCGACTGCGAAGTCTTAACTCTCTCTATTTGACGAACGCGGTCGCTTATATAAGCCCCGTGGCTTCGCTCTCTCATCTTTGACCCCCTGCCTTCGACCTTTCACCTCGCTCCCCATTGGCCCGAGAAAAAGTGGGCGTGAATGCATTTTGATCCATAAATTTGCATATAGCGATCGCCCTCCAACGCCCTGGAGGCGGGGCCAAATCGCCCCTCGCTCACCGATTGGACGGAACAAAAGTGGGCGTGTGTCGTTTTTGATCCGTTTTTGAAGTGGAAAATCCGTGGTTTTGTACACGCTGTTCGGCGCGCGCCCTGCACGAGTCCAACACCGGTACCCACAAGCGGCGCAAGAACGGTGGCGATGCGACGGTTGCGAGGTGTGACGTGAAGCGGCGCCGCGGTGGGTGGTTGATGTTGTGGTTGGTGGTGGTAACAATGGCGGTTGGTCCAAATTAAAGATAGTAAAAGAAAAACGGCTATCCTGAAGAGTCGCAGCACGCATAAATGACATGCATTCCCACTAGACAACGGGTTTGGGCCTAACTACACATATACTTACCGAGATATCTCACATAAGGGACCTGAATGGTGGTTTGCGAATTTGGTAACCACAACAATATATATATATATATATATATATATATATATATATATATATATATATATATATATATATATATATATATATATATATATATATATATATATATATATATATATATATATATATATATATATATAGTTGCGGTTCTCGGAACCGCGTGCATACAACATATAGGTGTCCCGAAACAGTTATCCCATTATTGTATGTGTAGATAGTCCCCTACCTTTTGTCCAGCGGGACAACCGGGAGTGCGTTGCGATGGTGTAATAGTTAGGGTTACTAAATCATTTTCCCTTTCATTTCATTCCCACTCTTCTCTTCTTTTCTTTCCTGGGATAAATCAATCATGAACACTTTAGCAGCAAGGTGGGCGAGCTGCACCAACGTCCACTCGAAACCCGACATGTGTGGCGAGTCACGTACGCTTTAGCAGTAAGGTGGGCAGGCTGCTCCAATGTCTACCCGAAACCCGGCCCAAGCTGGCAGACCACGTGAGGAGTAGGGGCCAATCAAAGCGCTCGATTCGAGCAATGACGTCAAATTCGGCATGATCCCCTCCCCCGAGCTTCGGGCTCTATAAAAGACGGAGAAGCTCCTCCGTGGTGTGTGTGTGTGTGTGTGATTCGGAGTGGTGTGCTCCTGCTTCTCGTCTCCGTCCACGTCTCGCCTCGAGGAACCGCCTCCTGCTTCTCGTCTCGCCTCGATGAACCGCCTCCTGTTTCTGGTCTCTGCCCACTACTCCACCCTCGCACTCTGGACTCTGCCCTTCTCCACTCAAGCTCCTCCTTCAGAACACAGGCTCCACACGTGCGACTTGGGCCAGAGACAATGCGACTACTGTCAGGTACCGCACCACGGAGCATCCCCTCCCCCGAAACGCCCAGGTACCGAGAGCATAACCTCAACTCCCCTCCCTCCCTGGTTGCAAAAGTCCCTTCCCATTGGGGTTTCTTTTTCTGTATGTGTCTGAGTGTGCTGGCGCCTGTCTGTTAAGTAAGTCTGTAGAAGTGCATTATTGTTGTAACTGTTATTAATCTCGCATCAAGTCTGCACTGTGTCTGCTTTCATAAGTTGCTTGTATTATTGTCGCACCACACCTCTCGCCTCTTTCCCTGCATTACATACCCAATAAATCTTTGTCGTACCACATACTTTTCCTCGCTTGCTTGTTAATAAATAATTATCATTAGGAATGTTCCCTGCTCGTTTTTGTCTTTTCTCCCATTGGTCCAGCATGGCTCGAATCTAAGTTTAGCTGGGTCTTTATTCCCAACGATCTGTTCCTTCTCACCAGTACGTCCTTGGCGGTGTCGCTCGGCTGCATCCAATCTGGAGAAGTGTTCCGATCCGGTTCGAACAAGGTGTACCGAGGGCGTGGTTCCCCGGTAATCAAACCACGTGGTTAATTAGGTAACCAAATTCCATAGACGGGAGGATCCTAGGTCACGCGGTTGAGTTATTGGCATCCACGGTCGGTGAAGCGACCCACCGCATCCCAGAATTATCCGTGAGCGACGGCCTACTAGTGATCTTCTCACCCGACCCCGCAACAATATGATATATATATATATATATATATATATATATATATATATATATATATATATATATATATATATATATATATATATATATATATATATATATATATATATATATATATATATTACTAAAACTCATCTTGTATGCATGAATGTATGTAAGTATGTATGTTCCCGAAATACAGCCGAAACGGTACACGATAGCTCAAAATTTTTCGGCCCACCTTACTCATTATTCTCCTGCAGTGTGCAGTATCAAGTTTCGTTAAAATCGGGCAATGAAAAAATTGTTAAAACCAATTCCCTATTCAGTCAAGTACTCTTCAGGAGTATTTGATCAATGCAAACAACCTCAATGGTATAGTTCACTGGAGCTATTTTTTTTTTCTTGAAATTATTTATTAAAAAATCTCAAACATTTAGTGTAGACAAAGAACTATTTATTTTTAAGCATTAAATAAACATCGCCATTTTGGTCTAATACTTCCGTGTTCATAAATAAATAAAATTGTGTTTAGAAGATTACGCACAATAATTTTATTTAATTGTTAAATTTAAAACAAAAATAAATAAAACAATAAAAAAATCAATTCCTGATTCAGTCAAGTGCTCTTCGGGATTATTTGATCGATGCAAACAACCTCAGCGGTATAGTTCGCTGGAGCTATGTTTTTATTTTTCTTGAAATGATTTTTTTTTTTTTTTTTCATCAACCGCTGTCACAACGGGAACCCATCGGGTTCACGGGTCATCTGGTTTTCTATAAACTACTGTTATTACTTCTGCCACCGAAGGTGAAGGAGGTTATGTTTTCACCCCTTTCTGTCTGTGTTTGTTTGTGTACAGGATATCTCAAAAAGTTGTTGATGGACCCAGATGAAATTTTGTGGGCAGGTTCGGTGTGTAACAAAGACGAACTGATTAGATTTTGGTGAAGATCTGGATCCGACCACTATAATTTAAAAGTGATTCTTCACCATTGAGAGATAGGGCTAAAAATTATATCTCACACGATATCTCAAAAAGTTGTGGAAGGATTCGGGCGAAACTTGACGAGAGTTTGGGTTTATCACAAGGAAGAATTGATTTGATTTTGGTGAAGATCCTGATCTGGATGAGTTTCCTCGAATTTTTTAAGTGATTCTTCACCATGAGAGATTGGGCTAAAAATTATATATAGCACAACATCTCAAAAAGGTGTGGACGGATTCGGATGAAAACTTGGTGGACAGGTTTATGTGTGTCACAAGGACGTATTGATTCGATTTTGGTGAAGATCCGAATTCAGATCTGGATGCGAGAATTATTTAATTTTTAAAGTGATTCTTCACCATTGAGAGACAGGGCCAAAAAGGATATAGTACTTCATAGCATAATATTTCAAAAATTTATTGGGCCGATATATAATCGTGGATCAGTCATTACGTGGTGGAGGTATGCACACTACTGAGTGCCCTTCTTTTTTTTTTTTGTATACCTTGGTCGAGGCTCGTATGAGAGCTAACACACAACTCACAGCAAGGAGGCATGAGACAAGAGAGGCGGGAGTGGAAGGGACAAAACAGTGGGGAACAGACACATTAGGTGAACTGTGGAAGGGAGAGGGATGGGGATGGGACGGGGAACATGGCGAAGAAAAGATGGACATTTCAGGGACTTTCAGGAAGGAAAGCAGGAGGAATGAAGGAAGTGGGCTTGGGTGGATTATCGGGGGTAGAAAAGATCGAGGATTTGGATGGGGGAAGATAAGAGGTGGTGGTGAACAGCTGTTTTGAAAGCCTGGAGGGAAGAATGGGAAAGAGTAGAGTGAGGAAGTTTATTCCAAAGGCGGGAAAAAAGAGGAATGAAAGAGTGAAGATGAGCAGTGATTCGTGATTTTGGTAGTTTTACCAGAAGGGGGTTGTTGGCGGACCTTGAGCGCCCTGTGGAAATGTGGTGGGGACAAATCGCAGAGAGAGCAGGAGGGGCAAGGCTGGAGAGGAGTCGGTAGAAGACAGAAAGACCACCGACCAACCTGCGGTGATTGAGTGAGAGGCCCAAAGACTCAGCTTCATTGCGGGAGATGCCGATGATCTTAAATGCCCTGGTTTCGACAGCGTGAAGCCGAGAAAGGTGGGAGGCAGGAGCACCAGCCCAGAGGGACAAAAGCTTTGTAAGTGGTCAGGAGCTCAAGAGGGCCGAGGAAGGACTTTGCACGACGGAGGATTCCCAGTCGGCGACTGGCTTTTGAGGCGAGGTTGGAAATGTGACTTTCCCAGGAAAGGTCATGGCAGATAGTGAGACCTAGAAGCTTGAAAGAAAGGACTTCTTCCAGAGGATTGTTGAGAAAGTGGATGGGTGGGTTTTCTAAACGGTCCTTTCGAAGAGACATAGTGAGAGTGTGAGATTTGTCTGGATTGAAAGACATGTTCCACGTGTTGGACCAGTTTGTGATTTTATCCAGATCTGCAGTGAGCGAAGAAGCTGCTGCTTGCCGGTCTGAGGGATGACAGATGGTACGGCAGAGGGTGGAGTCGTCGGCAAAGAGAAATAGGATTTTCCAGAGAGTCCGAGAGATCATTGATGAAAACCAGAAAAAAGCTAGTTTGTTTGTTTGTTTGTCTGTGTACAGGATATCTCAAAAAAGTTGTGGAGGGATCGAGATGACATTTTGTGGACAGGTTCGGTGTGTGACAAAGCCAAATTGATTAGATTTTGGTGAAGATCCGGATCCGACGACTAGAATTGTTAAAGTGATTCTTCACCATTGAGAGATCGGGCCAAAAATGATATATAGCATGATATCTCAAAAAGTTGCGGACGAATTTGGATGAAACTTGGTGGACACTTTTCGTTTCTGAGAAGGAATAATTTCTTCAATTTTGGTGAAGATCCGGATCCGGATCCAGCGACTAGAATTTGTTTAGTGATTCTTCACCATTGAGAGACAGGGCCAAAAATGATATATAGTACGATATCTCAAAAAGTTGTGGATGGATTCAGATGAAACTTGGACATCTTGGGTGTATGACCACGATGAAATGACTCAATTTTGGTGAAGGTCTGAATCCAGATCTGACTACGAGAATTTTTAAGGTGATTCTTCACCATTGAGAGATCGCACTCAAAGACGACATACGTATCGCATGATATTTCAAACATTTCGTTGGCCAGATATGTTCTCGTGGATCAGGCATAATGGGGGCAAAGGTATGTGCTCTACCAAGTGCCCTTCCAGTTAATGTTGTAATGCTGTCGATTGCAGGTATGGAATTATCAATGATCCTGAATTTTTTAATACCAGAATAAAACCTCGTGTTTTTGTGGTAGTTGTGAGTTTAATCGCCCCTGTAATACTGCCTGACAATGGTTTCAAATTTCATTCTCCACTTGCGGTGATGAACCTCGTCTTACGTGGGTTTTTGTGCATTTTTGGGATCCATTAAATGGATGGTAATTTATGGAGTTTATGTGTAACTAACAGTGTTCTAGCTTTGGATTTATATGGTGTTGAATCAAGTGTATTTTATTATCGTTACTTATTTTGTAGGTCTTTGAAAGCCAAGTCTGTAAGCCAAATTCTTTCAAAAGTGTTTGAATGTAGAATGTTTTGCATACAAATGCAATATTATTATTTGTTTTGTCAATTGGAACAATAACACACACACACACACACACACACACACACACACACACACACACACACACACACACACACACACACACACACACACACACACACACACACACACACACACACACACACACTATGCACCAGAATAAAATGTTCAAGATTGCGGTGTATTGTGGTGACAGAGAGGCCACCAATATGGCTATGTATGATGCTGATTGACTACGTACCCGCACACACAATATATTTCAAGATATCAGATTGAAACTTACCACTTTTGCACTTTAATAAGACAATATTGAGTTGGAGTTCAGGGGATGGAGTCTTGATACTGATCATCATAGAAAGCAGCGTCAATGAGCATCGAAAATGGCCATATCGGTGGCCTCTTATTCACCACAATACTGCACTCTCTCACATTCCACACCCACATCCCAGGAGCTGAACTTCACTGCTCCTATGACATACACCACCCCATAGTACTTGGCCAAATACAGCACTGCAAAACTGTACGTTCCTGAAAGTATTATGTATGAAGGCAATTGCGTTCTACAGTGTTTAAGTATATAATACAACATTGTGTAACACACACACACACACACACACACACACACACACACACACACACACACACACACACACACACACACACACACACACACACACACACACACACACACACACACACACGGCGGTGGATCCCATGAGACCTGGGAGGGCTCAGTTCTACCGTCTAATACCTGCATATGGGGATAAACAAATAATGACATCACCAAAAACCACACAATGGTGTTACCGAAATATTTATACAGAGGAAGATAAATATTAGTGCGATAGTTCTGTGTAGATAAACTAGCAGGCGTAACTCACCTGATGTCGAATCTTGTTCTGAAACACACCTTTCTGAATCCTCTCTTTATAGTAGAAGCCTGGGGGTTCTTTACTTTCACCACGACATGTTCAGAGAACTTACATTCCAACAACTCTTGCTCGGGATTTGTTCAAACACGAAAATTCCACTGAAAAGACACGTGTTGTGCAGAATTGGACCTCAGACCCAGAACCGGATTTTAGTTGAACAGCCCCCGAGGAATTCGAGTTGTCAAGCTTCCCCACCCAGCCCACCACCAACCTTGAAATGTAGTGGGAAGAGAAAAAAATATAAAACGACCATTGCTGTGTATAGATCTATGAACATTTCATGACAACACTTTTTTTTTAATGAAGATAAATTAAAAGTAAAAATAATTTTAACGACAAGGGCACTCGGTGGAGCGCAGACCTCCATCAAGCTGATTAGTTGACATATTGTATCCCACCGATAGGCCGGATCCGGAATCGGACCTGAATTAAAATTTAATCAATTTGCCCTTGTCACACACCCAACCTGTCCACCAAGTTTCATCCGAATTCGTCCACAACTTTTTGAGATATTTTGTTCACAAACAGACAGACGGGTGAAAACATCACCTCCGTCCACCTTCGGTAGATGGAGGTAATTCTCAGTTGGAGAGTTATAAAGTGGTATATCTAATTGATAAAATGATTTTTACGGAACTTTAACACAAATTTACCAAAAAACTGGATGAGAAAAGTCGAATTTCCAGCCTTACATCGCAGATGTGACCATATATACCACTTCCCTGGCTCTGCTACCTTTGAGTCAATAAGGAAATAAATAACACTGGCTTTATAAATAAATAAATGTATCGTATGGTTTTTGTGAGCCCCCTGGAGTTTGGGTCCTGGACAAAATGTCCCGTTGATCCTTCCCTAAATCTGGCCCTGATCATACCTGTGTGACGAGGGAGGGGTCACTGCCCCCAAAAAATTAGTGCAGAGAGAAATCTGCGAACAGGTGAATTGAACACAAACTCAGGAGCAAAGTTTCATATTCGTTGATATTTAACCTCCGCCATCGAACATCGGAGGTTACGGTTTTCACCCCTTTCTGTTTGTTACTTTCGAAATCTAAAGATTTTGAAAGTATATTGATGACTTCTGTTTCTGTTTGTTTGTTTGTTTGTTTGTTTGTTTGTAGGCACGATAACTCGAGAACGGAAGAAGCTACCAATGTCAAATTACACCACGTGATTCAGGAGGGTGATGGCTAGCGCTGATTAGATTTTGGTCAAAATCCGTCAAAGGTCAAGGTCACGGTGAGGTCAAATATTCGATTTTTGATGGTTCGGTACAGAATCATCGTAGAAACTTCTGGTTTGCGTCGCTACCTTCTCGAGAGACAGCTTTTATTAGACAAGGTCAGAGGTCAAGTTGACGATTTCGTAAGTACCAGTCTATGACTGCTTGTTTGTTTGTTTGTTTGTAGGCACGATAACTCGAGAACGGAAGAAGCTACCAATGTCAGATTACACCACGTGATTCAGGAGGGTGATGGCAAGTGCTGATTAGATTTTGGTCACAATCGGTCAAAGTTCAAGGTCACAGTGAGGTCAAACATCCAAAACATTCGATTTTTGATGGTTTGGTACAGAATCATCACAGAAACTTGTGGTTTGCGTCGCTACCTTCTCAAGAGACAGCTTTTATTAGACAAGGTCAGAGGTCAAGTTGACGATTTCATAAGTACCAGTCTATGACTGCTTGTTTGTTTGTTTGTATGTTTGTATGTTTGTTTGTTTGTTTGTTTGTTTGTTGGCATGATAACTCGAGAACGGAAGAAGCTACCAATGTCAAATTACACCACGTGATTCAGAAGGTTGATGGCAAGTGCTGATTAGATTTTGGTCGAAATCGGTCAAAGGTCAAGGTCACAGTGAAGTCAAATATCTGATTTTTGATGGTTTGGTACAGATAACTCGAGAACGGAAGAAGCTACCAATGTCAAATTACACCACGTGATTCAGGAGGCTGATGGCTAGTGCTGATTAGATTTTGGTCGAAATCGGTCAAAGGTCAAGGTCACAGTGAGGTCAAACATCCAAAAAATGATAACTCGAGAACGGAAGAAGCAACCAATGTCAAATTAGACCACATGATTCAGGAGGGTGATGGCTAGCACTGATTAGATTCTGGTCAAAATCGGTCAAAGGTCAAGGTCACAGTGAGGTCAAACATCTAAAACATTCGATTTTTGATGGTTTGGTATAGAATCATCGTAGAAACTTATAGTTTACGTTGCTACCTTCTCGAGAGACAGCTTTTATTCGACAAGGTCAGAGGTCATGTTGACGATTTCGTAAGTACCAGTCTATGACTGCTTGTTTGTGTGTTTATGTGTTTGTTTGTGTTTGTTACTTACGAAATCTTTAGATTTCGTAAGTATATTGATGACTTCCGTCCTCTGTTTGTGTGTTTGCTTGTTACTTACGGAATCTGAAGATTTCGTAAGTATATTGATGACTTCCGTTTCTGTTTGTTACTTACGAAATCGAAAGATTTCGTAAGAATATTGATGACTTCCGTTTGTTTGTTTGTTTGTTTGTTTGTAGGCACAATAACTCGAGAACGGAAGAAGCTACCAACGTCAAATTACACCACGTGATTCAGGAGGGTGATGGCGAGTGCTGATTAGATTTTGGTCAAAATCGGTCAAAGGTCAAGGTCACTGTGAGGTCAAACATAATTCCGTAAATTCACGTGGAGAAATGGTGTATTTTTGCTTCGCTCGACGTTACGAGTTCGTTTTAACTTCGATTATAATTTTGTCTTCGTTTTTTGCAATCGCTTTGGACGCTTAAAACTCGGTTGTCGAAATTCTGGTAAAAATCGGATGTTTTGGAGACGTTTTAAGATTGTATAAAAAAATATTTCACTCGACGCGTCACGGGTCGTCCCATGATGCAGGGCGCTCGAGCAGACGCGTCGTTGAGTTACGTTAAGGTATAATTGCGGAGAGAAATGGAGATTTTTGCTTCGGTCGACGTTACGATTTTTGATTGTTTGGTACAGAATCATCATAGAAACTTCTGGTTTGCGTCGCTACCTTCTCGAGAGACAGCTTTTATTAGACAAGGTCAGAGGTGAAGTTGACGATTTCATAAGTACCAGTCTATGACTGCTTGTTTATTTGTTTGTAGGTACGATAACTCGAGAACGGAAGAAGCTACCAATGTCAAATTACACCACGTGATTCAGGAGGGTGGTGGCTCGCGCTGATTAGATTTTGGTCAAAATCGGTCAAAGGTCAAGGTCACAGTGAGGTCAAATATCCAAAACATTCAGTTTTTGATGGTTTGTACAGAATCATCGTAGAAACTTCTGGTTTGCGTCACTACCTTCTCGAGAGACAGCTTTTAGTAGACAAGGTCAGAGGTCAAGTTGACAATTTCGTAAGTACCAGTCTATGACTGCTTGTTTGTTTGGTTGTTTGTGAACAGTATTATGGAAAAACTCCTTGACGGATTTTGACAAAACTTGGTGGGGGGATTAGGTATGGTCCAAGGATCATGCCATTAGATTTTGGACTTGGTCCAAAATCCAATATGGCCACTATGGCGGCCATTTTAAAAAAATATTCGAATTTTTCTTTTTTGCATTTCTACATGTTTTAAGTGATTTCCAACCCCCCCCCCCACCCAACAAAAATTGTTGGAGAAAAAAAAAATATTTTTGCAACTTTTTTTCAACAAAATTTCGATTTTTTTTTTGCATTTCTACATGTTATCAGTGATTTCCAACAAAAACATGCCAAAATTATAATTGCGGCTGATTTTGGAACTTCAGGTGGATATACGCACATAAAATCAATTTCTGTCTCAAGTAATCTAGTTATGACGAATGAATTGAGTATGTAGAAGTTAAAAGTAAAAGGGAAAGTTGCAAACTATAACTCTGTGAGCACTGTTGACGTCAAATTGAATGAATAGGATATCAGGTTCAGTGAGTGACCTAGCAGTATTTAATTGGCGGCAGAGGTTTTGCACTCTACCGAGTGCTCCCCCTCTTGTTTAATGCTGTCAATGTCGAGTCGTCTCTGAAAGGTGTAGCTTGTTTGGATCCCAACTTTGGTACCACCATGCGGCCCGATGTTTCAGACTATTTTGTATTATGAAAATAGTTTATTTATTTTCCGACAGGATGGTGCAGTGGTAAAAACACTTGCCTTTGAGCTGTCTCGTCTGGGTTCGATCCCCCAACCCTAACTTTCAACTGTCGGATCGAGGTTTCTCAGGCAACATTATAATGCAAGATACTTTCCTTGCTGCTATTTGGCCCTTTAAAATAATGATTCTTAAATGTATCATGCACACAATTTCTACATACATTATATGGCGAGGACATTGTGAAACAAGACCCATCAGGTTGTTAACACTATGCACCAAACTATCTGAATGGCCATCTCCACTGGTGGTCGTATGTCAGCTGAGCTGCCGGGGTAGTTATCATTTCTTGAAGCGCGACTGTGTCACTGATGCAGTGCCCCTCCACCAGTACACACACTGGAACTGGTACTCATTTCGCCGACCTCGGAAGGATGACAGGCTGAGTCAACCCCCTGGTGTATAAATTCAGCGGCCGACGGGGCTTGAACTCAGAACCCAAGGATCCCAACCACTAAGCCAACACCAGGCTGCCACCTCCACCAAGAAAACACAGACAGACAAGGAACTTTGGAGCAGGAGAAGGCCATTTGGCCCATCGCACTTGTGCTATACCATCACATTCATCTGCATGTCGAATCTATCAGTTTATTGATTTTAATTCATTGGAAGGTGGGTGTCAGAACAGTGGGGAGAACAGTGGGGAAATCACAAAGATGTCACCCAGGTGATTATATATATATATATATATATATATATATATATATATATATATATATACATATATATATAAACATACATATATACATATATATATACACACGTATATACATATATATATATATATATATATATATATATATATATATATATATATATACATATATATATACATATACATATACACATATATACATATACACACGTATATACATATATACATACGTATATACACATATACATATACACATACATACATATACATATATACCACGTGGTTAATTAGGTAACAGAATATATACCGTATTTATTCGAATAGAAGCCCCCCTTCTAATAAAGCCCCCCCCCCCCCTTTGAGAAAATTTTCATGTTTCAAGGGTGTCTCCAATAATAGCCCCCTTCCCCCATCACCCAGTGTGAAACAATTGAGACAGCTGTAGCCTGTAGAGGGAGCCTGGCCAGGCCGGGACCCAGCTTTGTTGACAGGTGTGTCTGACGGCGGTCAAGTCAGTGTGGTGTCGTATTCTGCATAATTTATACCCCTCTACCTTGAAAATACTTGTATCTTCATAATAAAACAAATAAATAATAATAATAAAATTGTATGTTTGTAGATTGTCTCTAATAAAGGCCCCCTCCCCTAATAGTCCATGGGCCCAGGCATAAATCGGTACCATCTGAGGAAACCAAACTTTAGCGCTACTAAGTTATTGGTAGGGACTATATGATTATTTCAATATGTGATAACCGTTCCAGAAGAGCAGCTTCGTGTATGTATTTTGCATTTTTACCATTCTGAGATATTGACGTTTTGGGGGAAAAATCCCCAAAAAAATAAAAAACCAAGGACCACTGGGAGGAAGTGGCAGAGCTGAAGTCCACGCAGGAGGAAGCAGACACCCGAATGCTTCTGCATGCTCTGCATGCAGCAGAGGCTGGGTACAAGGCTGTGGTGATCACTGCCGAAGATACAGATGTCCTCGTGCTGTGTCTTGCCTTCAATAAGGACATCCCATGCCCGGTGTATCAGAAGTGTGGTACGCAAACCCACACACGGTTCCTAGACATTGACAAGCTTGCTAGATCGATGGGAGACAGTGTCTGTGATGCCCTGGTTGGACTGCACGTGTTCTCCGGTTGCGATACAGTCAGTGCCTTTGCAGGCCGGGGAAAGATGGGCGCCTTGAAGCAAATGAAGTCGGATAAGACCTACCCAGAGACCTTCAGTCAGCTCGGTCATTCATGGGAAGTATCCACCGAGCTCTTTCAGAAGCTGCAAGAGGTCACCTGCCACATGTACATGCCGTCTACCAACACCAGGAAAGTCAATGAACTCTGACATCAACTCTTCTGTGCCAGACAGGGAGAGATTGAGTCCAGTCAGCTTCCACCATGTGAAGACTGCCTCTTCATGCACGTCCTCCATGCAAACTACCAGGTTGCTATTTGGAGGCGCTGTCTGCAATGCCAACCCTATGTTCCAAGTCCCAAGGGTTGTGGATGGACCACTGATGATGACGGGAAGCTGGCCATCGAGTGGATGCAGGGCTCTCCAGCACTGGATGCAGTGTTGCAACTGCTTTCCTGCAAGTGTGGACGGTCGTGCAAACTCCCAGACTGCACGTGCCTTGCCAATAGCCTGAAGTGCACTGACATGTGCAAGTTGCGAACCTGCAGCAACCAGCCCGCTGATGTCGAGGAAGAGGTTGTAGACCTGGAGGACTCTGATAAAGACTAGACTACTGATCCATGGTGTGAATGTTTTGGCACAATCACAAGGACATTCATGGCTACAAATATGCATGAGTACAACATAGTACATAAACATGCCACTGTCGCGTGGTGAAATTTGGGTTATCCGTAAATTTCACATTTTGGACGCTTGTTGGAACTAGGGTAGGGGAAGGGCAATTCCTTTAACTGTGGTAAAAACTTGTAAAATGTTCATAAATGTTTTCCTCATACAACATGTGCATGTTATAGGCTACTGCGGTTCAGTAGCACTACCCAGGGAACTTGTATGACAATATTATAAATTATAATGTACTGAAAATCACGAATCAGCAACATTTTGATAGGCCCTATTGTTCGCCCCTTTCTGCCATAAAACAAATTCTGCCTTCAGGAATGACAGAAAGGATTATTCGGATGGTATAAATAAAGCATTTCAGACATGTATTTGTGGTTTGCAGTTCATTCTAGCCCCATGTGGAAACAGCAATTACATCATTAGTGAATGTTTCTGAGTTTGCCTTTTCGCTTTCATTATGCGGAGGGTGGGTACATTCCAGAGATGATAACTGCCAATAAGCTGCCAGTCTGCAATGGTTGTCACATCAAAATATGATGGATACATATATACACCAATTCAAAAATCATAACTCGGATTGGTTTCCTAAGATGGTACCGACAAGTGGAATTTCTGGCCTGGGCCCATGGACTATAATTGATTAAACTGGTATTCTAATAAACGCCCTGGGCTTATATTAGAATAAATACTGCATATATATATATATATATACAGTATATCTATACTTATAAAATGCCTTGGCCTGGTATTGGCTTAGTGGCTGACTTTGTATCCTAGGGTCCTGAGTTTGAGCCCCGTTGTCTGCTGAAGTAATACCAGGTGGGGTTGACTCAGCCTGTCATCCTTCTGAGGTTGGCAAAACGAGTACCAGTGAACTGGTAAAAGGGGGCACTGCATCAGTGGCAAAGCCGTATCCTGAACAAATGATGCAACCAGCCGCCAAAAGGCTGCACTGGAAAGAGAGGATAAAAAGGCAGTGTGTGTGTGCGTGTGTGTGTGTCCTCCATAACTCCAAAACTATAAAACCTCGCAGCCTGAAACTTTGCATGCATATTAAGAAAACTCCAAGGAAGTGCAACCATGAAAATTGGACGTTTGGGTTAATTAAAACCTTCCTTTTGAAGATAATTAACAGCCTTATTTAAATATATCCTTCGTCAGGCGATCCTCGGCCAACTCCCTGTCTGGGGTCTTAAAGAGCAGGTTGCGGGTCACCGAACATGTTCTGAAAATTTATCAGTATGATTATATGTGCATTAAATAGTTTGATGCAAACTATTGTGGTTGCCTAAATATTGGGAAAATTAATGAAATTTAACTCCGAAGTTGTTATTTCTCGAGACTGTTGAAAAAAACAGCCGCGTGCCATATATGGATGGTGACGTCACGTTCTCCAAAACAAAGCGGCGCTCACTCTTTCATTGAAGAAGTGTCCAGTTGAGCGGGCCGTTCTTTTGCTTTTTTTGAGCTTGCAACTGTCTATATTATCCTTTTTTATTTTGAATTATTGTAGAACAAAGTTATTTGGGTATTTGTACATCATGCCTCGTACGTGTGTCATCATGTTTTGCGAAAATGGCTGGAAAACAGGTAATCGCTCCCACCGATTCCCGAAGGAATCAAACATTCGCTGGCAGTGAATAAGATTTGTACAAACAAAACAGGCGAAATTTCCCTGCCTTTTCAACAATATCTTTGTGGAAAAAGTGCTGCGGCCTAACATCTAGTTAAAGCGCCCTAGGTCCTGCGTGCCATCGAACATAAACCTTATAAAATATCGGAATTTTACAAACTTCACAACTACCGAGTGTTAAGCATCCTGAGCGACTGCAAAAACCGAAAACAGAATTTGAATTGACTTTAAAACGAACTCGCAACGTCGATCGAAGCAAAAATCTCAATTCACCACAGGAATTCACTGCATTATTTAAAATTATTTTGTGAAAGTCATAAAACCGTAATATCCAGCCATCCACGAACAATCTTTACATAATCCGACAGCTTAACAAGTCAGGCATGTGATGATAACCTTTATTGGGATGAAAAATGATTTTTAAACCTCATCTTTGTGGAAAAAGCGCCGCGGCCTAGATCTAGCCAAGACGCCTGCAGCCATACGCGCCAGGCGCCCTCAACTTGAAACATTCATAACTCGACGAATAAAAACTCAAATTGCACCAAACTTACCTTATTCTTGCGAGCTCACATTCCCTGTTTGTGGGTGACCAATCCAACGCTTGGCGAATTCTGCTTCGCAATGATAGGAAGAGCCGACAACGAAGGATCAAAAAGCGACGTCGCTATTGACGCTTGGCCGCCAAAAGCCAGTTATCTCTGTGGTAACTTTTCTGACACCTCTTGCTTAAAACCCAGAAAGTCAAAAGGATCGCGAGGCCACGCTTTCACGGTCTGTATTCGTACTGAAAATCAAGATCAAGCGAGCTTTCACCCTTCTGCTCCATGGGAGGTTTCCGTCCTCCCTGAGCTGGCAGTCAGTCCTGACACTTGTACACGAAATAGGCCGTTTTCTGGCACTTGCAAGTGGCTCAAATTTATATGGCTCAGGGCCAGAAACTCCATAGTATAAATTCCCATCATTGTCCGACTCGTCCTCGGAAATATCGGAATGAAAACACTCTATTTCATCGCCGCTGAAATCACTCTCTGATTCGCATCTCGCCATTATTTACACGCTGTTTCCGAATGTTCACGAAGTTTTCGGAGAACGTGACGTCATGGCATCTTCGGTAACTTCCGGAATGTTTTTCGATCACTGACAAAAGTTTTAACTTAAAAGTTAATTTTAGCATATTTTGAGTTTCAAATGTAAGAAAATAATTGCCCAACGATTATTAATGTGTTACAACCTTCGAATCACACGAAGTCATCAGCGACCCAAAACCTGCTCTTTTAGGTGTTTCCTGGGTAACCTCGCTGGAGTCTGAAGCCGCCATGTTTTTTGGCCTGCTCAACCATGCTTTGACTTAGAACAGGCCGCAACTTGGAGCAAGCGGTTCATCACAGCTACAAATCGCTGTGTACATTGCAATGTTTATAAACACCTGGGGACGTCCAGAGTACATGTTGTCGTTTTTTTTCTTCCAGATCATGCATGCTGAGAAAGCAGATACACACACTAAATGAGCTAGACTGGAAACGGACTACTCATGATATCTGTACTATCTGCCAGGGTGTGAGCCTTCAGAATGTAATTACCAAGCCAAAGGATGATCGCATAAATAAACTGCTAAATGTTGTAAACCAAAGAGCAGGATATGGTGAGAATGAGTTAGTGGTTATTAACGATTGTCTTCAGAGCCTCTCTCGAACAGACCTGAAGGATAATAACATCTTGTGGCACAAAGCGTGTTATGCTGACTGTACAAGTGCATTATGCATCAAACGATCAGAAGAGCATCATTTAAGGGCTCTCACCAATGAAGATACTGACTCTGCTTCGGAAAAGGAAAGGACGGCCAGCAAAGTCACAGCATGGGCCACCTGCTCAAACAATTTCTGCAGAGGAGCCATTCACCAGATCTGGGAAATTATCATTTAAGAGAACTGAATGTTTTCTTTTTGCCAGGGATCAACATTTGTCAAGGATCAACTTCATGTCTGCCAAAGTCATGTTGGCAAAAGAATTGCTCACCGATTTCAGCCAGTCTAAATTGGATCGACAAGAAAGATGTCATCATCCGTCAAATTTGATGTCAAATTGGATTTAGCGCCTCAAAGATGTCACCATCCGAAATAATCCCTTTGATATGGATGTGTTGGAGAATAAAATTTGAGAGAAACTGATCAACATTACAAACAACATAGTAATTCCTCAGGACATCACTGAGAATATCCTGAATGCAGAAGCGAGAGGGAAGGAAGCATATGAAAAGTTTGTTAATGACAGAATAAAAGGACACGGAAATCCATGGCACAAAACGAAGAAGGTCAAAGTACAAACATGGACATCAGCTGGAAAGGAGATAAAATCAAAACATGGAAAACAAGAAATTGTGATGAAGGAATGTGCATCGATGTTGGCTCGCTGCCTTCTCAAATCACCATCTTCCCATGATGTTGACCTGAAAGAGGTAGTTGGTATGTATGAACTTTCTACAGTGAACAATGCACTCATGCAAGTTGGAGGTCTACTGCATCCATGCACAGACAAGTCACAACTGGCTCGTGAGCTCATTCATCAGATGGATACAGATAGTGACTCAGAAATGGATGGTCCGTTTGCTTCAAATGTGCCAGATCAAGTTGCTCGAGTTATTGATGGTATGGCTGTCGTCAATGAGCAGACAGTATTCGAAGCTGCCATAAAGAACTGTAATGACTTGGCATCTTACTTTGGCCAAGCCATTGACTACAAAGGATTGATGTATGAATCTGTGTGTGTGTGGTTTTTGACAATTAATCTGTCAAAAATTCACTCAAAGCAACAACACGAATTCGTAGGACAGGTGGCAAATCGTCTCACATCATGAACTACAAAGTTTAATGATTGCACAGCCATCAGATATATGCAGGCATTCCTCAGCAGTACTGAAACCAAAGATCAATTGACAATATACCTGGAAAACGGTCATCACCATGTCTGAATCCACCAATGTGATCACTGTAACACGTGAGGGTAATATAAAGACGGCAGAGGTGCAGATGATTTAGACATCATGGAACACTCACACGAAGGGGCAGACATGAAGGATCTTCGCTGGAATTGTTTTAAAAGTCTGAAGTCAAAGCAAGGAGTTGAAAAGTTACCACCAACTTTGGTTGCAATAATACAGCATATTTAACGAGCTCATCTGCATTGCCATATGTGGAAACAGTCATTGACATCAAACCCGGTACGGTTAGATCCATCAAGATTGGGCTGGTCGAATGGGTCCGTCCTGACAGCTGACAATTTGGCCCCTGACTCTGTGATGCAGCTGGTTATGTGTAACTGTCGAAGTAGTATGTGCACTAGAAGGTGTTCATGCAAAGACAATGACCTCTATATATATCTATCTATCTCTATCTCTATCTCTATCTCTATCTCTATCTCTCTCTCTCCTCCCCCGGTCCCCTAACTTTCACCCCTGTTGAGGGGACTGCAGCATGCACGAATCGGATTCGGAGCCGACCGGTGGGGTGCAAACGTCGCTGCATGTACGAGCTATTGGTTTTGAATGCTCCCACCACAAGTTTTAAATTGTGTGTGTGTGTGTGTGTGTGTGTGTGTGTGTGTGTGTGTGTGTGTGTGTGTGTGTGTGTGTGTGTGTGTGTGTGTGTGTGTGTGTGTGTGTGTGTGTGTGTGTGTGTGTGTGTGTGTGTGTGTGTTGTTGATCGGTATCTACATATTTGCGTTTCAGAATGTGGAATGGAGTCCTCCCAGGGTGAGCTCAAAGTATCCACCTTTATTTCAGTAAGGGCTCACGATTCACGGACCAAGCTGTGAAGTTTTCTATTCTCAAAGTTTTGTGCCGAGGGCTCTCTTCAGGATCGTCGCTGAGCCACGGGCAGCTTCCAGCTGTAGTTAGTTTGTAATAATATTCCCAGGGATGGTTTTTAGCTCACCTGTAAAATAGTTCCGGGGACCTTATGGGATGGCGTGTCATGCGTGCATCCAAAAATACTTGCAACTTCTTCTCAGAAACTACACATACTATTTCAATGAAATTTGACCACAACCTTAATCACTGGTGATGGCATTAAAAAAGAGGGGTCTGAAGGGGTCCAGAGAGGGAGTTTATGGGGGATGGAGGTAAGTGGGTCCACCCCTTCCCCCCAAAGAGGTATTTGCTTTCTTCTCAGAAACGATACACACAATTCTGATGGAACTTCACTGCAACCTTCATCACCCATGACATACCAAAGTTTGTTCATGACATTCGAAAATCGAGTTCAAAGGGGATTTAAGGGGCCCACCAAAACTCGAGAGGAATTTAAGGGGTTTGAAGGGGTCCAAAAGGGAAAAAGAGATTTAAGGGGCTCGAAGGGGCCCACCAAAATATGTATTTGCTCTCTTCTCCAAAACTACACAAACAATTCCGATGAAACTTGACCACCAACTTCACCACCCGTGATGTACGAAAGTTTGTTCACGACATAAAAGGGGGGACTCTGGTTCTACGGGTGTGGGGGGGGGGGGTGTGCTCCCCAAAATATGTTTTCGCTTTATTTTCTGAAACCCCACACAATTTCGATGAAACTTGACCACAACCTTTATCACCCGTGATGTACCAAGGTTTGTTCATAGCATTAAAAAATAATTCAGAGGTATTTACTTTCTTCTCTATTATTTATTTTGTGGGTCATCAATGCCTATAGTCCTGCAGCGTCATCTGATATTTCAGATCAATTGTTCAAATTTGCATAAAAGCACCAAAATTGGTACACATGTAGAATAATGTATCCCGAACAATTCTAGATATGGAGCGACCCGAGATTGTGCCTTGGTCAGCTTCGGCGACCATTTTCCAAAAAGGCCGCCATTCTATTTTAGCGAAATTGGCTATATGCTCTTATTTTCTTATTGTATTGGTGGTAGATATAAGAAAAGTGTAAAATTGAGGAAATTGACCATGAAAAGGCATATTCAAATATTATGAGCCAGTATTTTCGGTAAAAAAGGCATTATTTGATTTGTAAATTGCTGCTCTCCTGAAAAGTACGCATTATTGCCTGGAGAACAAGAGTCAAATGATATTCATCACATTCAATGGGTTTGGAATCAACAAAAATTGCATTATAGATTACAAACTTTACTCTATTTTGAAAAGGGAACTGATAATCGTGATAATGACAAACTCAGAAAATGTAGTCAAATTATTGCACACTTCACTTTGAAGTGGCTACGGTTTACTGTCGACTACCATTCTACCAGGTACACGCATACATCAGTCTAGTACAATATTAGTTTCTGAGCTCAAGTGTACTGGCTCTGGATCAAGAAGTCAACACTTTTACAAGCAATGCGACTTTACATTTGCACATTCTAAGCTCGGCCGATATCTCAGTCTGTGTCTACTGCGGCTGTCTACTAGCATTCTCCTTCACAAGCACACAGTCCAGTGCATTGCAGATTAGCCTTCTTGCATTTGCAGCGGTTTCTACAGCCTTTTTTGCAGCCGCACGAAACCAGCTCAAAGCAGCTTTTTGAAGCCTCAGGGAGTGTGGTCCAGAGCGGTTCGTAGGACCCATCCTCTGTTTGCCGCCAGCCCCAGCTTGTTGGTGATGGAAGCACGGGTTGAAGGACCAAGACCTGCCCCCAGACATAGCCACCCTGGAAGACTGATCTCTTCACATGCTGTTCCAAAGCATCGTAGGTAGGTGGGATGCGCTGGACGGAGTTCCTCTTAGCGAAGAGTTTCTTTCTGGCCTCGTTGACGTCCGTATATGGACTGGTGCGGTCATCGAGGAGCACCACAAACCTTTCGATGCAGTGCATTGTGTCATCCTGGATGTTGACTGGCGTGGTGGTCAGGGTCACAAGAAAATCTGTCAGTTCTGGAAACGAGTTCCATGTGGCCCAGGCAGATTTCTTCCCATACCCCACGAATGCTGATACCGTGTCACATCCAGTCATGGCATGGAAGACAGGGAGGGCACGTGCCTTCTGTGGACCAAGGGAGGCAGCTATTTCATGGGCAGGGATGCAGCGGTAGTTCTTGCCCGTCCCAAAGGCATTCCAGAGTTCATCCACGCATGGTAGTGCCTGGGCTACCATCACCGCCAAGACGACGACGACGTCGGTGTCTACGGTTCGAACTTGAATCGGACGGTGGTCATGTTCTGCAGCATGGGCCACATGTAGCATGATGCGAGTGTCCGCCTCTTCTTGACCGCATGGAGCCAGACAGCTTTCATCTTCCTGCCTTGGAAGGCAGATGACTGCTTCACCATCAGTGACTACCAGCTCCTTTGCCTCGTCATGGAAGGATTGCACCAGCACATCGGACAGGAAGGTGAAGAGCTCCACCTTGTTTGCGTCGACATGTAGGAAACTCTGCCAGTTTCCTGGTATGGCTGCGGTGCTCACCACGCGCCGTCGCACCCCTTTTCCTCGTTTCTCCCTTGTCGCCGTCTTCAAGGAGCCATCTTTGTTGCTATCCCAAACGAGGTCGAGACGTGAAGCACGACTCAGCTGCCCCTCGATGTATGGAATGAAGACTTGGTGGGCATATTCTTCAAATGTCTTGGCAGTGCCAGGCTTCAACATCTGCACGATGACGGCGGCGTCAAGGACAACAGAAGTGACAGCAGGTGCATCAGACTGAGCTTCAGCAACGCCTTCAAGGCACACCAGCAAGTCGCTTTTGCTACCCAGGTGTGGCTTGCTACCCAGGTGTACTCTGGCCACCTCGGGTCCGGTGACCATCCAGCGCCTCAGAGCACTGGGATTGTCCGTCGAGCCAACGGCACCTCCGTCACCCTTGACACGGGCATTGTTTTGTTGATGCGCTTGGTCAAGAGGAATTGCTGAGCATGCCCTCTTGGTCTTTTGCACTGTGAAGTGGCCTGCCTTGAACTCATTGTAGATCATTGTAAACCTACAAAGAGAATAACAATGACAGATATCCCATGTTGTTAAAGTAGAATGGTGGCCATTTTGGAAAATGGCTGCCAAAGCTGACCAAGGCAAAATCTCGAGTGGCTCCATATCCAGAATTGTTCAGAATACATTAATCAACATATTTACCAATTTTGGTGCTTTTATGAAAAGTCGAACAATTGGTTTGCTATGCTGCAGTACTTCTACCAGTGGTTGCCTGATTATCTTATCCAGCCACTACCAGGTGAGTGCCCAGGGGAATTGCCCCTATGTTTATTATTTCTGTGAGGTTTTTTGTCATCATTCCTGTAGGTATCACTGGTACAACTTTGGCATTCATCATCTTTCAGGATCATTTGACTTCATTCTTGAGGTCTTGGTGTTTGGTCATTTTCTTGATTTCTGCATCGTTTAGTCCAAAATTACTGCTATGAACACCTCCATCAGCAATGCCTTCTTCTCTGTTTTTTGTAGCTATGATATTTGGTCACAACGCTTTATTTTTGATGTTCATGATGGGATCATTAGTTCGTATGTGAGCGGCAGGTACTTCCATGTTTTCAGTGATTACTTTTGGTTGATGTTCCCACAAATTTTCTGGAACTGGGACATCAAAGTTTTTTTCAGATGTGTCAGTTGATTACTTTATAAACTCTGTTGTGCCATTGTGTGTCCAGCTGTTCTGACATGAGTGTGTGTGTGTGTTCGGTCATTAAGCATAACATATCATTCTCTTTACTAACCCCACCGACACTCTTCACCTTTCTCTATTGCTTTTTTTTTTTCATATTTCTCTCTCTCTCTCTTTACACCCCCTCCTCAGACCCCTCCCTCCCACAGTATAGCAACATTTGGTGAGGCATAGCTCTCCCCACCTTCCCCCCTTTCCTCGCTCTTCCCCCCTTCCCAGCTTCCCTTCTCCCTGCCTCTTCTCTCTCCCCTCCCTCTCACTCTCCTCCCTCCTCTGTCAACCCTCCCCCCCTAATTATACCGGCATCGAAGTGACGTGTTGTATTTGCAATTTGTGAATAATTCTTCTTTTGATGTGGGACTGTGTGTTCTTCTTTTGTGTTTTATGGCATTTTCAGAGCTGCAAAGCTCTATACGTGCTATGCACCTAAACTCCGGGCATCTCCGGACGTTTCCGAACATGGCATTATTTAATTTCTGCACACGGTTAATAAAATGCTGGACAAACTCTTAATCTGAACAGATTTTCAAAATTTAAATGGCGGAATTGAGCTTTTTTAGCAGTTCCGACTGCTAAAAAAAAGTGTTCATTTGGAATATAATTGAAATTCAGCATTGATAATTTTTAAGTCTGATTTTTTTTTCCCCGAGACCCATGTTTTTACCGCATCCCCAACTTTTACCTTTTCTGCCGATAAAAAAGTGCGGTTTATATTCCGGAAAACACGGTACCTGCTTTCTCTACTAACCTCACCCCCTAATTTTGTAATAGTTATGTTTCATTTAACATTGGAGGAAAACGTTTTTTAAATCCATTAATTATGTGACGGTGCTTTCTTTTCTTGAGATGAAGCATTCCCTTTGTACTATGCTTATCACCACTCACAATATGATTTTTGTGGGCAAAATGAGACCTTATCTTTGAGGGCCCACCTCAAAAGGTTTTAAACCGCAATCGGTAGTGTGGGGGACCAGAGTTCTCTCGGGGCCCCATGCAATTGTATGAGTTGCATGGCCCTAATGCCGCCTCTGCCTGAACCACCGGATGGGATGAGTTGAAAACTGGTGGTTATACTCAAGGTGTACACAGGTAAATTTTAGGCAGCAAAAATTTGTCCAGATGCATTTTGAGGGTACCCACATAAATTGACGAATAGCAACTACAACCAACCAAGATAGAAAGTCCGATGGAGCATGGCATGACCTAATTTTACACAACTGGCGGTCCACACCGACCTATTTTCTTTGACAAAACCATCCAGTTGCGTCGTGGTGGAGGAAATTGGTTGGTCTGTCGAAGTCTTTAACCCGTGCAAATTGGCACAGGCTTTTTTTTTTTTTTTACTTTTCTTACATCTCTTTTCCTTTTTTTGCAGGGGGGGTGGAGGAGTCTCCCACTCCCCCGAATCTGTCAATGAAATATGTATGAGTGCAGTCACAGAAATAAAATTTTGCATCGTAAAAGAAACATGACAACACATATTCATTGTGTGTGAAAGTTGAGATTGCTGATGCGATCAGTTTATTAATCGCAAATATAATTTCATCACGTCCAGTAAAAAGTGGTTGTAGTTGGAAAGATTGAGAATGAAAAATTTAAGGCATTACCAAGCTGCCCGGCAGCTTCAAACACTGAGCGATCTTCATCCAGGACTGTATATGGATCATTTTCCAAACGTAAAGTAACTTCCCACGGGGTGTGGGGAAGGGGAGTCACATGACAACTCAGATCTCCAGATAGTGACACCACAAACGTTGCAATTCATCAATGTCTGGCAGTTAACAGTGGGTGTAGTCAAGCATGTGTGTGCATGTGCTTTTATCTTAAAGAGCATTTCTGCGAAATCTATAAAAAGAAGAAGTTTTCACTTTGTCTCATATGCATTTAATTCTTTAAAAGTTATCATGCCAAAATGATGGATTACCGAGGGCACTTCAACACAACAGCCAATTGTAAAAGGCTTTTAAACTTTCTGCAGGACCAAGGTTGAGCGGTTGAATGGGCTTGGCAAGTAAGACGGACTCACACACACACTTGAAAAGGCCTAAACAACACTCCATAGTTTGCAGTAAATGTTTCAGTGAACAGTGTTTACCAGGAACCCAATGGATACCATCTTTTGCAGTAAACGTATGACACAAACTTAAGCAAAAGGAAAATTCTGCACCAACAATAAAAAGGTGAAAAATCACTCGATCGGCAACCGGAGTTAGGTCTTGTCTACTTTATGTCGTATGTCTAAATTTTCAGAAGGTATTTGATAATGTACCTCATAGAAGGCTATTAGCTAAGGTGAGGCCTTGAGGAATGGCTATCAAAGTAGCTAGCGAGAGTGGAAACTGGCTTATTCTGATTTTGATGTACCATACTCTGTTACAGTACGCCAATGCTGCCGAAGAAGCTTCTTTGAGCAAGGGTTATACGAGGTGGTTTGCCATTGCCTTCCCAGCAGTAGTTAGGGAAGCAATTTGTAATTTGCCCATGATAGCTCACTGAGTCTTCGCAAGTGACACCCTGGGATATTTGGCGTCCACCAAATGAAGGATGATCAGGACTAGGTGTCGCCGCACCATCCTCACCGGGCAGTTTGCGGGTGGTTGACTCATTCGTTTGGTGGACACAAAGGACATTCATCGGAATGGGATTGTTGGCAAGTTAACGGGTCACTTATGGCCAGGACCGACTTAATTGTTTCCACGAGCTGTTGACTGCATCCGTATTACATCTCCTTGTGCCAATGGACCCATGCCGCGTGCTGACTGGTCATAGTAGAGTGCCTGTCATCTTTGTAATAATCTCCTGAGTTGATTAGGCTAATGAACAACAAAGAACTTGGAAAAATTCCCATGTTTTAAACGCACGCCATGTTAAGGTGTATAGAGTACCTTAAATCGGTCCTTCCATGGCATGGCAATTTAATTGCAAAACTAGAAGGGCACTCGGTAGAGCGCACACCTCCGCCACATAATGCCTGATCCACGAGAACATATCGGGCCCATTACATTTTTGAAATATCATGCTGTACAGTACTGTACCGTTTTTGGCCCTATCTCTCAATGGTGAAGAATCACTATGAAAATTCTAGTCGTTGGATCCGGATCTAGATCTTCACCAAAATCGAAACAATACTTCCTTGCCATACACCCAACGTGTCCAAGTTTCATCCGAATCCGTTCACTACTTTTTGAGATATCGTGCTATGTATCGTTTTTGTCCAAATCTCTCAATGGTGAGGAATGCTTAAAAAATTCTCACGGTTCCCCCCCCCCCCCCCACAGCAGTAGTTAGGTGTTCCAAGCAGTGTTCTCGTGGATCAGAGAAGATTTTTCAAGGTATTTTTTTTTTATTTTAAAAACATGGCTGCTGAACCACATGAACAATGACATCATAAATTTTTTCTGTTCACCAATTTACCCCAAGATGACCCTCAAATTTTTTTCCAACTGATCAGATGTAGTGTTATACATATGCAATTATGATGTCATAGGTGCCTTCCGTTAAGACATCATAAAAAAATCACACATTCTCCATGGGGAGTACTTGACGGGTGCCAAATTTCAATTTTTTCCATAGAGCGGATTCAGACACAGAGGTCCAATGTTTCTGCTTTTTTCTAAAATGGCTGCCACCTCACGTGTACGATGACGTCATAATTATCATTAAAACATTGCACGTGAGTAGTCGCACCTATGTTGAAAATTTCCTGACAACCCGACAAGTGGTACCAGAGAAAAAGGAATAACAAAATGCATGGACGTACGCCCAAACGAGACCGATCTCTTAACCCCGCTTTTCGCTTTGTGAGCAAGGGCAAATAACTCATGTATATCCCATCCCACTCCCCCCCCCACCTCCGACCTAGGCCAAGTGAATCTGGGCTTGGTGAAACGTCAGCTAATGCTCAAGCAGTACAGTAGGCGGGTATGCAAGAAGGCCTTGAAGACAAATGAAAAGTTGTTCAAACGCACCAATGGGCCCACAAGTACATAAAACATTTTTCAGAATGACTACTTCAAAACTGTGGACAAAAATGGTGTGACAAACAGACAAACAAGTTAGAAATCACTCATAGAACGGTACTTGGTGAAACAGAACAAACTGGAAGGGCACTCGGTTGAGCGCATACTTCTGGTTTCTGATCATATACTGGTTTCTGATCCGGCTATCAATGTGATCAGTGGGAAAGTGGGGCCCACCACAAGACATATACTGATCCCCCTGAAAAAAGGGGGATACGGCTATTAGAATTTTAAGAGATTCTTCATCATTGAAAGGTAGTGCTAAGCCGATAAAGCACGATATCTCAAAAAGTTGTGGACGGATTCGGAGGAAACTTGGTGGACAGGTTGGGTGTGTGGCAAGGACGAATTGAATCGATTTTGGTGAAGATCCGAATCCAGATCTGGATACGAGAATTGTTTAATTTTCAAAGTGATTCTTCACCATTGAGAGATAGGGCCAAAAACGATTTAGTACTGTATATAGCATAATATTCCAAAAAAGTATTGGGCCCGATATGTTCTCGTGGTTCAGGCATTACGTGGTGGAGGTATGCGCTCTACCGAATGCCCTTCTAGTTTTTATTTGCAATAATTGGGACTGGTTGTTTCTGTTTCGATTTCCTGTGTTGTATCCATCATTTGTACCTGTTTTTGTAAGTTTGCTGTTAAATGGAATCTGGACCCCTTTTTCTGCTCTTGTTTTCTCGCTCATGTACAAATCTCATCCGATAGTTTGTTGAGCTTTTCACTTAGTCCGCTATTCCTCGACACGATGTTCTGTGCACTTGGTTAAGCTCCATCAGACCACCTCCTCCTGCTCATCTCGGTAAGTACAATCTCGGTATGCATTGTTTTTTGTAGAATATCTTGTGAAGTTAGAAGGAAGTTTCCTTGTTTTGGTGTCCAAGTTGTTGATCTCCAATTATTGCCAGTTTATAATTGCATAGTTATATTGGAATATCGGCACTGCAAGTTGGTTTCTAGCTTTGGTTTTGTTTGTTTGGGAGAGGGATGACCTCATAATTGGTCTTATTCAGCATAGGTACACTTTGCTGATTATTTTACACATTTTTTTGTTTTGTACCTGGGGGCCTTCCTTGAATGCGAGGTATTTGTAGCATGCTTCATTTTACAGTTCCTGGATTGCTCTCCTTTGATTGATTGAGATGTTGTGTGTTCTCTTTGCTTTTCCTTGAACAAATGTGCATTTGGTACATTTGTCAAGACCAAACTCCATTTGGATGTCTTCCAAATACTGGTTTACTAGTTTTAGTTGATCTGCCTATTTCTTATCATTTGGGGCAAAGAGTTTTAAATCATCCATGTTCAGTAGGTGTGTCACTTTTCTTATTTCTTTGGTCATTTTCTGTTCCATATCAGATTGTATCCATGTCCTTTTCATTGATGAGGTTACTCAATGGGTCCAGAGCTGGACAAAACAGGAGGGGGAGAGGTGGGGGGGGGGGGAGACTGTCACCTCGTAAGATACCATGTGGTACTCCTGGGATTTCAATCTTTCTTTCCAAGTAAGGTAGTATCAGAGTAGTGTCTCAGATTGTCATTGCTTTCTCAGTGTGACTATCTGACGGTCAATTTTGTCCACTTGCATGCATTTTATAATCCATGAATGTGGGACACTATCAAAGACTTTTTGTAATCTATCCAAGCTGTGGATAAGTCGGTTTGGCGGAGCTTGCAGTTTTTGAGTATGGTTTTGTTTTATAATAAATGGTCTATTGTTCCAAAGCATCCTCTCTCTTACATCCTTTCTGCTCTGCCTTTAAAGCTCCTTGTTGAGTGAGGTGGTCATAAATTGCATTGGTGATTGATTATACCTGTTAAAAGTTGGCTTGTTGTTGGTGGGCATGTTATTGCTCTATATTTATTGAGCAGATGGGTTTCTTCAGATTTTGTGATTAAAAGTGTTGCCTTCTGTGAACCATTCATCCATTGGCTGTTCCCCTTGGATGAGTTCGGTAAATGCTCGAGCGTAGTGAGGGTCGAGAGCATGTAGTTGCTTTAACCAGAAGTTTTGAATCCCATCCGTGCCTGGGCATTTGAAGTTTGGTGCTTTTGCGAGCTGTTTTCTAATTTTCTTTTCATCATTTGTCATTGGGTGCATGTCCTGCAGCTGTTGTTTTTTCTTCGACAAGTGTAGTATCCAATCTGCTTCCTTGTTGTGTTCTTTGTCATCTTCAAATATTCCTTTCCAGGATTTTTCTCGGTCCTCTTTTTTTGGGGGGAGTTGTCGCATTTTGTTTCTGTTTCCTTAGCTCTTGGGAGAACTTTTTCGGGTTGTTTTCAAACTGTTTATTTTGATTTGTTCTTTTGTTCGCCTCATCATGGCGTTTCTTTATTTTCCCTGCTTTCTGCTGTAAATAGAGCTTATATTATGATGGGCAGCTCATGGTTCTAATCCTTTGTTTTCTATGTTGAATTTCCTTTTTATTTGTCTCATTCTTTTCATGAGCTTTGGACTTCTGTTTCCTCTCTTGAATTGTTCTCTTTGTCCCGTTTCCACCAGAAGTCGGTGTTTTTGCTTCTCAAGTCTCTGTTTCCATGGTGGTGTTTTGTTTCTGGTCAGATTATCAGATCTATATTTTTGTGTTGTCGTTTGCCTGTTATTTTGTCTTGGAAGTGCTGTGAAACTCACATCATTAATTTCTCTCAGATTTGGTGATTTTGGGAGCATTTTAGTGACAGCTTGGTCTATTCTCCTTGTATTTTAAACTGTTTATTTGGTGGAGATGTGGTCTTTGCTTGGGTGATATCATATTTGATTTTCTCCATTTTTATTAGCCAGCACATCTTCGAGCCGATGCTGTTCACCGTCAACCTATTCCTCTTCTTCATTCTGTTGTCCATTATTATCCTCCTCATTGTGATCTATCCTTGTTGCTCTTCTTTGTTTTGGTTGCAAAGGTGCCATTTGATCAAGCCTGGTGTTGGCCTAATGGTTCGGGTGGTGAGCTTGGGATCCTAGGGTCCTGAGTTCAAATCCCGCTTAGTTGTTGAATTAATATCAGGTGGGGTTAACTTGGCCTGTCATCCTTCTGAGGTCGGAAAAATGAATGCCAGCATGCTGATATACTGTGTCGGAGTGGCGATCCGTCCAGGATTATGCCCAACAGCAAAGGAGACTGCTCTCGCAACACCAATGCTCTGCACAGAGTATGGTCCCAATCTCCTATAGTGATTGTCCTATAGTGTCCTATATAATGTCCTATAGTGATTTTCAAAGGTTTCCCCTTCTATATATAGGATCCCGAAAGACTTTATTTATATGTGATATAGGTCAGTGCAGCAGATGCTTTTTGTTGCTAATTATTCAAGGTTGACCAAAGATTTTTCATAAACTGCCTGGACTAAAAAAAACGTTTCACTACATACTGGTTTGTATATAATTAATATTTTTTACTACTTGTGTACTCTTTGTGCAATACCTACATGGTTGTCATACTGTTTTCTAAGTTTTACGTATTTGATTTTGATGTGCCGTACTTTTATGAGATTGACGGTGCTGCCGAAGAAGTGCTGACAGAGCATCGGCATTGATATGTCGTACTCTTAACAGAGCTTCGGCTTGCTGAAGTTGTCATTTTGAGGACAGGGACAGATAGGAAGAAGTCACTCGCTGTATGTTTTTTTTTTGTTCAAGAATTGTTGCCCAGGGGATGGTAAAGGTTGGTGACCACTCTCGAGGCTATCCTGCAAGCCTTACATGAGATCCATTTGTTGGTTATAGCTTAGCCCTATGCTTACCTACTTTTGAGAGGAAGATATATTTTAATATCTCAATGTGGTGACAAATATTGTATACGATCAAATACCACCCATCGCTTTGCTCATGGGAATACGAAGGTGGGGGGGGGGAGAAAAAGAGTTGGTGGGTGTGGAAGAGAGAGAGAGAGAGAGAGAGAGAGAGAGAGAGAGAGAGAGAGAGAGAGAGAGAGAGAGAGAGGGTGGGGGAGAGAGGGGATAGAGTGAGGAGGTGGAGGGGGGGAAGAGAGAGGAGCGAGGAGGGAGGGAGAGTGAGGAGGGTGGGGGAAGGGAAGTCAGCATGAGGTGAGAAGAAGGGAAGGCAGATATGCGCTGGAGTGTTAATTATGATTCATAACGTTTCATCAAAATTATTCTGCATAGAATAACAGTGAAGATGGGAAAAAAATGTCTGAAATCCATTTTCAACTGGTCATACTCTCAATACCACCTGGAGAGAAACACCGCCCAGACACGTGTGGAGACAAACACCCATCTGGACATGTCAAGAATGGAGACAAATAAACGGCCCGGACAGGACAAGAGACAAACACTGCCCAGACATAATCACCGCCTGGACACATCCAGAGAGAGCGAGAGCGAGAGAGAGGTAGGTCGATAGGGGAGGCGAGTAAGCACATAGAAAATGTTTTGTTTTATGGACAAAACACACACAAATATATATATATCTATATCTATCTATCTATCTATCTATCTATCTATCTATCTATCTATCTATCTATATATATATATATATATATATATATATATATATATATATATATATATATATATATATATATATATATATATATATATATATATATATATCAGGCGTAGTAGCGTTTGCCTGTAATCCAGATACTCGGAGGCTTGGGTTTGAGGATCGCTTGAGGACGGGAGCTCTGCTCTACGCTGGGCCGTGCTATGACAGGGTGTCGGGCAGCCTGGAATCATGGCAAAACCCAATCCATATCCCTGTGTCGTAAGAGGCGACCAGGGTTGCGTCAGGAAGGGCATCCGGCGTAAAACCTGTGCCAAATCAGTATGCGGATCATAACGGATGATCCGCTGTGGCGACCCCAAACGGGAGCAGCCGAAAGAAGATATATATATATATATATATATATATATTGTTATCTAGTACATCGTTATATTGTTATGGACTCGGGGTTTGAGGCTCACCACGAGGGGAAGTGCTTGGGTCCCTCTTGAATGACTGGTCCTGAGGCCACCGGGCACAGATAACTCCACTCACTGGCAGGTTGCTGGGCAAACATGAACGCTGATTGGCACACCCAATCCAGGCAGGGTTACACGTCTTCGCATGACACTTTACCTGTGGTCGGCCAGTCAATTCGGGTCATGTGCCCTCTGCGCACACTCAGAATTACTGCTGAGTGATACAGTGAGTGTGTGCTGGCTCACAAGAGCAAATTCGGTGGAGTACAACTTCCCGGCTAAACTAATGCGCAGACCATGCTGGACCAATGAAGGAAAAGACAAAACGAGTTTGGTACATTTATAACAAAAGCAATTTATTGCAAGCAAGGGCAAGGAAAGTTATGTGGCACAATAATAAGGGTTTATTCACAAAATGTACAGCAGGGGAAAGCAAGGAATTTGTGAATGTGGCAAAAGAAATGCAAATATTATTTATAAAAAGGACGCAGAGCAGAATTAACCCCAGATAAACTTCAAAAATCTGAACCTATGTGACACATGTTGCAGGCACAATCTCTCTCTCTCTCACACACACACACACACACACACACACACACACACACACACACACACACACACACACACACACACACACACACACACACACACACACACACACACACACACACACACACACACACACCTGAGGAAATTAGAGATAGCCCAGAGAGAAGCAGTTGAGGTGTAAGCAGCCTTGTTGTACTTGGCGCAGTTGACGAACCTACACAACCCTATCTCTTAGGAAGGGGGAAGAAGGAAGAAAAATGGGGGTGTCCATAGTGTATGAGTGAGAGGTGCAAAATGTGTTGTGCAGCATGATGCAAGAGGAAGTGTGAAAGGTGTGAATTGGTAATCGTTGCTCTTTTAGTTTGTGTCCACAGTGGATGAGACAATCAGATATATTTTTGCGGATTTGGAAGTTTATTGCACTCAACATACAGGTCCTATAGCGCAGTTATTTTGGAAAGTATGTGTTTTATAGATAGCTTCCTTCCCCTTGTCTAATGGGTGAATAAATGTAAATGCGCTGTGAAGTTATTTTAATAGTCAGGTTTTCTTATATTTAACAACACCAACGACAACAACAACACCAACAAGAACTACAACAACAGCTACGGACCACTCCAGCTCGGGGTAACAACACCAACGATAACAACACCAACAAGAACTACAACAACAGCTGCGGACCACTCCAGCTCGGGGTAAAACAATGCCGAGAAACCCTCCGCTCCCGGCATTCTCTGCGCGCTCACAAGGGGAAAGGTTATGCCCCCACCCACCGATTCGCTTGGCAGAGCGCCAAGTGAGGAAAAGGTCGAGCCCCGCCCGAGAATGATCCACGCCTGAGTGAGCCCCGCCCAAAAATGATCCACGCCTGGGTGAGCCATGCTTGAGAACGAATGATTCCTGAGCGAGCGTGCCGGAGAGGATAAAAAGGAGCAGAGGATCCTCGCAACAGGAGTCTGTCTGGCTGGTCTTGGTCGTCGTCATCTTCTTCCTCTTCCTCCTCCTCCGCCGCCGCATGATCGAGCGCTCGAGTGACACCACCCCCCCCCGCAAGAACCGAAAGGGTCGCTCGCTGGTGCCTGGGTTTGGCTCGCCTCTCGCTGGTCCCCGGGTCGACGCGAAGACCACACGAGGTGGTCAGGTCCAAGACAGACCCTGGTCTTCAGCCCGACTGTCCTCCGGGCTGGAGGTCCAATTAAAGACCATTTGGTCCGTTTCTTTGGGTGTGCGTGTGTGTGTTTGTGGCGCCAGTATAGTATTAAGTAGTAATTGTACAAGTGCTTTGCTGTACATTATTTGTCTTTCTAGACCGGTGGAATGGATCCCTTTTGGTGTGATCTGGGGAAGAAATTACTATGTTATCAAACTCTTCTGATTTCTACTCACCAATGTCTCCAATACCACAGAAAAAAGTCCTGAGTGAATCACTTTGGGGAAAATTGACGGCATTTTGAAATTTTGTTGATATTTCGGCTTTTTTCGCACAATGAGAATAAGGGTTAGAAAAAAGAAAATACCGATTTCTTTTTTTTCTGGGATACTGGAGTACTGCAAATTGGCTTATATATTAAACATAACATGTTTTATCCTACTATGACAAAATAATTCAGTTCTGACAGAGACGCCATGTGTCAAGTGCACAGCACATAGAACTGGGTAAAGCCAGGTGCAAACGGGATCTGATGGACTTGCAAAAAATAATTGACTGGTTCGAGCAGCATGACCCATTCAACATAGAGATATCCTCATTAAGGTCATTGACCACAGGTATAACCGCTACTGAGGAGGATGGCATCAACTGCGATGAGACAGAAATCGTGGGCGAGAAGATTCATGAGTCACTAGATGGCGTAGCTGTGAACAATGCACATATAAAGAGATCCGACCACGTTCGGACATTAAATGACCTCCAACCCGGCATTAAAATTTCCAAGAAGAATATCCAAATTGAGCCATCTGTATTGTTCATGCGCTGCACAGCACTTGCACAGCGAGAGTCTGAGGACATCAAGTTATACTTCATGTATGAACTGTCGGCAATACCTACATCACTCTTCAAGGATTATTACATGAGGAAGTCTGACAAAGCAGAATTAGCCAGGGTCATCAAGAAAGATATGACAAATATCAACCTCGACGCTGCTGGTCCACTTGGAGACCTGCATATTGTGATAGATAGTGGTTGGCTGCTACACCGCATTCGATGGAAGAAGAATACTACCTATCTCGAGGTTGCTGAACAGTACGAATCCAATCTTTCTAATAAGTATGGATTGTGCTGTGTTGTGTTCGATGGATACGAAGGGCCGTCCACAAAAGATCATGAACATTTGAGGCGATCAGGCAAATGGTCAGCTGATATCAGGGTCAGTATACGTCCAAATGCCACAAGGACCAAGAGACATTTTTCTCAAACACCAAGAATAAGACACAATTAATAGAACTCCTTGCGAGTTTCCTGCAGGCAAAAGGGCATACAACCAAATGCAGCGACGGCGATGCGGATACCTTGATCGTATCTGCAGCTCTGGACTTTTCACGGAATAACCAATCTGTAGTGGTTGTCGCAGAAGACACAGATGTCTTCATTTTGCTGATACACCATTGGAAAACGAACATGGCCGATATATTCATGAGAAAAGAAAACAAGACCAGTTCACAGAAGAAAGGTGCTGAGGTGTATAGCATTCGAGAAGCACATGAAGTGATGGACCCGACCATCCGTCATAATATAATTTTCATTCATGCTTGGAGTGGATGAGACACCACATCATCTACCTTTAGACAAGGAAAACCCCACCTTCTGAAAGCCTTCCCGAAGTTGGATAGCATTCAACATCTGTCTGAAGCATTGTCGGATAGAGAGAAAACAGCAGTTGAGGTCGGTACTTTGGGAGTTTCAATCTTCTGTCAACTCTACGGAGCGAAGGGCGAGTCCTTGACAAGTCTAAGACACACACAGTATCAAGCAATGGTTGCTCGGTGTAATAGAATGGATCCAGAACGACTCCCTCCGACTGAGCGTGCAGCCCATTTCCATAGCCCTTCGTGTGCATCTCCAGATGGTTCAGTGGAACGAACTCAACAAGAAATGCCTGGATGCGCTGGAATGGCGATGGACTATGGACAAAAACATTATGCGCCCAATTATGACGGACTTCGATGCGGCACCCGTAAATGTACTTTAATTTATTTGTTGTAAATGTAAAGTCAGCACCAACAGACAGTGTGCTACAAACCAGTGTTCCTGCCACAAAAATGGCTTAAAGTGTGTGGTTGCATGTGGTGGTTGTCGTGGGGAGAGCTGCCACAACAAGTCAGTTGATGTTGTAATTGACGAAGATGAAGATGATGCATATGAACCTTGAACCAAGCCCATGTATAATGTATGTGTGCGTAACATTTTGTGTTGATTTTGAGATATAATTATAATATAATGGATTGAAGTAGCACAGTAAAGCAACTGTATCCAGGCTGTTGTGTTTTCTGTACGTTTTTGGTAGTCAAGGTGTTTTGAAAACAACCTGTAAATGCCTAATATTCGGGCATTATCTATACCAGTGGGTGGCCATCTTGGATTTGTTTTATTATTATAATGTCTTTCTAAAGCGGAGTCCATTTATTTTTCTTGGTTTATCATTCCAACTATGATGCATAGGGTATTAGGAATAAAAACCAATTCGATCAAGTTACTTTATTGTACTCATGTATATCCATCTTTACCAGGGCGGTCTGGACTCGTGACCGTGCGGCCGCGGAGCTTCGGTTTAACCCGTATATTGGCGGCCATCTTGGATTTTTAATATGACGTCTCTGTCAGAACTAAATTATTTTGTCATAGTAGGATAAAACATGTTATGTTTAATATATAAGCCAATTTGCAGTACTCTAGTATCCCAGAAAAAATATAAATCGGTATTTTCCTTTTTCTAACCCTTATTCTCGTTGTGCGAAAAAAGCCGAAATATCGACAAAATTTCAAAATGCCGTCAATTTTCCCCAAAGTGAATTGCTCAGGACTTTTTTTTTGTTCGGTGGTATTGGAGACATTGGTGAGTAAAATTCAGAAGAGTTTGATGACATAGTAATTTCTTCCCCAGCTTCAACCTATTCCACCGGTCTATTCTATTATTCGGTCTTAGCTCTGCCGTTACGTGCTTCCCTCATTCCCCACCTATTGCATTATAAATACCCCCATTGTTAAATGTTTCAGTTCATTCGCGTCCCTTCTTTCATTGATTGAGCGTGTTGCGTGCTGGGGAAAATTAGCAAGGCCGTTATGCCACCGTAAGGGGACATCTGGACCGACGGTTATCGGCGATTAAACCGCTCGGAATCGCAAACGGAACGAGCGCGCTAAGTGGCTCGTTTCCGTACGGGTGCCGGCGAGGGTGTGAAGACTCGGTAGATCGCCATGTGGTCTTCAGGTATTTTGAGATTTGGTGAATAACCCTGTACCACGTGGTGGAAATATTGACGCTTCACGGTCCAAAACAAAGGACCCGTATTCTCCGGAGAAGTAAGATCTGAATTCCGGGCGATCATTTGAGCAGACTTGCGGCCCATCTAGCGGTCGTGCTCGCGGCCGACATTCCGGCCCCGCAACAATATAACCCGAAACCCTTGATTAGCCTTCACCCTTATTTTGGGGGAATTTCAATTTACAAATGAAAAAAACAACGTTGCATTATCGATGTTTCAGAGAGATGTGCATATAAACATTAATCTTTATAAACAGCTGCATGTGACAGGTGGAAAACAAATTAAGTCAGCAAATGGCTCAGAAAATCGGGTGTCATCAAATGTATTTTGCTTTAAAAGTCAAAGAGAAACCATATAACATTTGTAAAGCAAACCCGAGTCATATAAAATAACCAATCGCTTTAGAAATAGTCATGAGGACAAAAGAAAAAGGATCGCTCGTACGCTGCTGAAGTGAAAAGTTAAAACCTCCACCACCCATAATCATCAGCATAACATACAGGATGAAACTTTGCCACCACGGCACCCATAACCAAGCATGTAGGCATGCACACACACCAATGGAGAGTCCCTTTACAGATCCAAATCTACCCATATGTACCTCTATACCTTGTAGCAACTGCCGACTGTACATCCCGATCGGGACACGAACTGTACCGCAACTGACTGGAGGGCACTCGGTAAGTGGCTTAAGCACTCAAATTAAATGGTTGATAAAGAACGGCTGGCTTGGCAAGCGATAGCAAGCTGATTGGTAATGGCACATACCCGCAAAAAAGGAAACCGGCAATTTTTTCACATTTTCAGATTTCGAGTTTAGTCCACATGATCCAATCCTCCAAACTCAAATTATATTTCCATTATATGCTTCAATTCGTCCATGAGAGAAGATTGTGGAAAATCGTATCATATCATGCATGAAAACACTCCAAGTTACCAATGTGAAAACTATAGCACTTAGAAAAGCGATGTATACAGCGATTGGTAGGTATGAACATCAGGCATTCGATGATATGAGTGAGGAAAATGAAAAAAACATTTTGAATGCTTTATCTTTGGATACCATTGCAGCCTGTTCCAACTAAAGGTATTACCGAGCAGGCCAAACAAAATGCCGAATTAAGACCCCAGCGAGGTAACCCAGGATACATCTTAAGACCCCATAGATATTGAAGTGTCCGAGGATGCACCTGATAAAAGATATAATTAAATAAGGTCGTTAATTATCTTCAAAAGGTGTTTTAATTAACCGAACCACCCAATGTTCACTCCCTTAGAGTCCCCTTAGTATGCATGCAAAGTATCAAGCTGCGAGGTGTCATGGTTTTGGAATTATGGAGAAGACGGATGGACGGACTGACAGACAGATGGAGTGACAGACAGACACACACTGACATTTAATAGTTCAGATAACTTTGGTTATACAGAGTAAAGAACTGATGTTTAGGGTTAGTTCAACAGTAAAGAAATGCTGAGGGAAAGTATTGTAATTAAAAATTAATGGGGTGTCACTTTCACAAACACCTTGAGGCAATTTTTGACAGATATATTGTGTTTTCTATTGCAACACTGCTCCTTCAAAGACGTGCCAGGTTCAATGAGTGATTGAGTTTGTTGACAGGGTGTCAAGCAGTTGTGTTCAAACAGCTTCCCTGAGTGATCATATTTTGCTGAACTTGGTACATTATGGGCAAGTTTCCACAAATCTTCAAAAAAAAATGTTTTGCCAAAATTTCCTAACTCAAACAGAAAGTTAGCAAGGTGTTGGGCTGGCAGGATAGCCTAAAGGTATGCACACTCATATCTGAGCTCTCAAATCTGGATTCATATCTCTGCCCGGCTATAAACTGTCAACCTGGTGTTTTACACGCAGCTGAGGCAGCAATGTGTGTGTCTGGACATAAAACTGTGTGCCCTGTCTGATGACATTAGTTGGTGGACGTTAAACATCTCACATTGTTCTTCGCAAAGAATAGGTGATCTTCATCTGCACTCTAAACAAATGTCATTTCCTGCTCTAACTTACACGGCGCACTGCAACAGGAGCACAACTGCGCCCCCAGATAATGATGCAACGATTCTGATAATCACTATAGAATGATCGTATTGCTCCTCTGCTGGGATTTTACCAAGAGCCAACGATGTCGCAAAGGTGATTGCAAATATGCTGCAATCCACATTGTTTGGTTGCAGTTGAACTTGCTCAAATTTGACTGGTGGATTATGTGGGAACAGCTTCTTCAGGTAGGTCTGCTTGGCCTTTGTCAGGTGCTTGGTGTTAAGGCTATTGTAGATGTGGATAGCTATGCCATCAAAGAACACACATATCCAATGGGTAATGTGTCCTATTGTTATTCCACCCTCCCCCACATAAAATCTGCAAGTGTGACCCAGTGATGACACAACAAAATATAAAGCCCCAATAAGGAATGGACTTTGTGGTCTGAATTGGGTCAGAGCTGCAATAATTTCATGATATTTGTCCATGTGGTCACCTGTCAAATAATCATTATTGTGAATTTCATTCAGATACACCTGTGATCGTGGTCTTATCGCCGTCTGTCTCAGAGATGCCAACTTTTGGAAATCAGAATTAGGGAGGATTTTCAACCGACACCAAATTATGTGCGCCAAGCGCACATCTCGAGCGCGGAGCGCTCGACCCTTGCGCCGGGGTCCATGGCCCGCCTTAGGGCCCTAGAAGCTCTGGGGTTCTAGACGCTCTCTAGTGCCCTCTGAGCCCTATTTTGGAGCATTTAACATGTTAAGAATTCCCACTTTTTGAACAAAAAAAGGGGAAAATTGTGCACTTTTTAATGTTACATGTATGTTAATATTAGTAAGTTAGGGGACAATCAAAGATTAACAAAAAGCACAAAAGAAGCAATATTTTTCTTACCTTACTGGCTGGTACTACTGCTGCTTGCTTTTTCCATGGCAGCTTTGCTGAGTGACAGCTGTGTGGCTCTTTTAGCCCTTCTGATTATGTCTTTGCTGTATTCTCTCTGGTAGCAAGGGGTGCTATGAGCTAGTTTTTCAATTAAGAGAGCTTCCAGGGTTTTGACACTCAAATTGGGACGAAATTCAGTATGATTCTTCCGTACAAGACTGAGTGCCCGCTCACATGATGCGTTCGAATGAGGAATGACCAAGATTCCCTTCATCACTTTGCTCAAATTAGGATACTTCTTGGCACCAGTGCAGGGATCTGTGAGCTGTGAAATCCGATGCCACTGCTCATCCACTCTCACTGTCTCAGTAGCAATTGTAGCTATGGAGGCATCTGCCTGGTAGTGAGCGAATTCACTCTCAAGACTGTCTATGTCACTATCACCGCCACTGAACAGACAGGGGAATTTCTTGATGAAAAACTCCACACAGTCAAACCCCACTTCTTGGTGTAGCTTAACATCCAGCACCTGAGCATGCTTGGCTAATTCATCATCGAGCGGCCAGGTTTTGAAGATGTAATTGCAGGCTTTCACATAATATGAGCGAACTGCACTGAAGAAACCTTGGATGTCTGACTCACTCAGAGTGAAGGTGGATTTCTTGAGACTCCTTTGTTCCCTTATATACAGTTTGGCATCGTTCCCAATCATGAGGTCCTCATCATTCTTCTGATGATTTCTGTCAGAGAAGGGTACATTTACCAGAGCAACCGATGACACCGATGGTTTCAAAAACCGTACGAAGATATCTTTCAGAAGACCATTCAATTCAGAAGACCAGAAGACCAAGATCAGGAGATGAATACAGGGTTCGTCTCTTTGGAGCAGAAGATTCCCCTTCTCAAAAAGCTTGTTAGCATATCGAAGGAAGAAACAATAGAGTTTTGTTTGTGGAGACAAGAACATCCTGTTGACACGTTTTTCTCTAGATTCCTGCACAGTGTTTGAGGAAGATGCGCTTTTAGTTGTAGAACTCGTAGTACACTTAGCCGCAGGGAGATCACACTTGCGTTTACTGCCAGCAGAAGAGGTCAGACTCGTAGTACCAGATCCAATTTTACGTTTGAGGAGAGAGCTTGAGGTAGGTGCAGCCAAGGAAGAAGACCTCTGATTCGAAGGTTTTGCTGAGCTTCTATCAAGTGATTTGGCAAAAGCAGAACTTAACTTGGGTCCTTCTTTGCCTGTAGATGGGACTATCACAGTCTTTCTCGACTCTGAAGGGATCTGCTTTGTAGATGAACGTGATGAAGGGCCGGTGATGCTACCTGCTCTCAGCATTGGTTTTGGTGCTGTCCCTGCTGTCTTCTTCGCAGCAGATACTGCAGTGGTAGTGGTGAATGCTGCTCCACTAGTGCTTGATCCTGCAGTGCCAGTACTGGCAGTAGATACAGTGCCGTCCTTCTTGCTCGTTGTTAGAGTCTTGGCTACAGTTGGTTGCATTTTTCTTCGGACTTCTTCTTTGAAGAAGAGGCGAAGTGGCTCCCACTGTTCAATCAGCCTGTCTAGGCACTGACCAAGGGACAGCCACCTTGTTGCGACATGCTTCAGAATCTTGTGTGTCGGGGCATCACAGAGTTCTTGCAGTGCTTTCACTCCTTTGACGCGTTTACTACTTTTGTCCAAGTAGTAGTAAATATCGATGAGAAAGTCATCTAATTCAATGGGGAAGGCCTGAGCCGCCTTCTTGGCCGTATTGTGCATCATATGGCAAGGGCATCCCATGATGTAGCACTCTGGATTTTGTTTGTGGATATAAGCAGCGACTCCTTTGTGCTTGCCCACCATGACAGAGGCATTATCAGCACAAAAGGAAACACAATTTCCCCACGGAATTTTCCTGTCACTGAACTCATGATCAAGCAGTTTGAAAATGTTTTCTCCAGTGGAATCTTGTTTGCACGCAGGCAAACTTAGCAAACCTTGCTTCACAATCCCAGCACTGTTGTCATAGTACGAAATCAGGACAGGATATAGCTGGGCCTCACCACTGTCATTGCTACCGTCTGTAGCTAGGCTAAATGGAGCTAGTCTAGCAATATCGGCAATAGATGAAGCAGTAACATTTGACAACTCACCAATTACACTGGTCAACAACAAATTTGTTGTCTGCATTTTTAAGCTGATTTAGGACGAATCTGATGCGCTGAATCCAAAACTCACATTAGTTTTGTTCAATCAGGTCAAGTTTTTGAGATATGGCCACATGTCGTTTTTTACATATTTGTTCACATGTACGCATGTGTGGAGCATTTTAGAAGAAGTTGGTGGGGTAAAATGTCATGTCAAATAATTGTTTTGATTGGAAATAATTATTTTAATGACAAGAAGTATTCAGGTACGATAGTTCTAGGTGATTATGTCGAAAAGGGATCAGTTTGAAGTCATAAAACCTCAAAATCTTCCAAAAATTGGTGAGGCAAAGCATAAAGTTCGTGGATCAAAACTAAAGTTAATGGGGCAGATTTTGTAATAATGTGATACAAAAAAGTTGTATTTCTTGAAATAACGAACTCTGAAGAATGTACAATACCTACATGCGCCAATTTATGACATGCGCTTCTGCTCAAGCTTGGAGTGCCACAGTACGAACCCAAAGATTGGAGACTGTTCATTGACAGGAGCAAGCGATCACTGAAATGTGTTCTGCTACACAACGGCAACCAGTTTGCCTCTGTACCCATTGCTCACTCGACTACACTGAAGGAGAAGTATGAAGCGGTGAAGTACGTGCTGGAGAAAATTGGTTATGATCAGCATAAGTGGTTTATTTGTGTTGACCTGAAGATGGTGAACTTTTTGTTGGGACAACAGTCTGGCTTCACCAAGTACCCATGTTTTCTGTGCATGTGGGATAGTAGGGACCGTGCTCAGCATTACACGAAGAAGGACTGGCCTGTGCGGGAGGAATTGGTGCCATGCAAAGAAAGAAACGTCATCAACGACCCTCTGGTGGACAGAGACAGAATACTCTTCCCACCGCTGCACATCAAGCTCGGCTTAATCAAGCAGTTCACCAATAGCTCTGGACAAAGATGGTGACTGCTTCACTTACTTGTGCCAGGCTTTTCCAGGATTGACCATGGAGAAGTTGAAAGCTGGCATCTTTGATGGTTCTCAGATCCGTCAGCTCATCAGAGATCCAGAGTTCAAAAACTCAATGAACGAAGTGGAACTGGAAGCGTGGAATACATTTGTTTTGGTAGTGAAGAACTTTCTTGGCAACAATAAGGCCAGAAACTACGCAGAACTTGTCAACAACATGCTGACTGCTTTCAGAAACCTGGGCTGCAACATGAGCATCAAGATGCACTACCTATTTTCACATATGAACCGGTTTCCTGAGAACCTGGGTTCAATGAGTGACGAGCAGGGGGAGAGATTCCATCAGGACATGAAGGAGATGGAGACCAGGTATCAGGGTCGCTGGGACGCAGTCATGATGGCTGACTACTGTTGGAATCTGAAGAGAGACCTCCCTGCCGCTGAACATTCCAGGAGTTCGAAGAAACGGAAGTTCAAGCCCTGAAGTTTGAACAGTGGTGACGCAACATGCAATTTACTTGTACTTACCTTTATCAATGCCCACCATTCAGATGACAGTAATCGATGTTTCTATCATGTAATCAATAAATGTTGTTGGCAAAACATTTTTTTTCTTAAAAACATGTTTAGGATGATATGTGTTGACAAAAATCAGCTGATAATGCCACAAAAATGTAATTGATTTTGTCACAAGATCTGATTTTTTCAAATCAACTTAGCACAAAAACCTGACCTGATGGAGAGAAACGGATGCCATTTCCTGATTCAGCAGTGCCAGAATACCCTAATTCACTTGTAGAAATCTAGAAAACATTCAGAAAGTAAAAAATTGTTGACCAGTGTTCTTTTTTCTTCTTTGTTCTTGTTCTTTTTTTTTTGTTCTTTTTTTTTTTTTTTCTTGCTTTTTGTTTTTTTTTTTTTTTTTTTTTTTTTTTTTTTTGTTCTTGCACATCTTGCACATCTTGCAAGTTTTTGTTCTTGCACATCCATACTTTGAAGCAACTTTTGAATCTGGAAACATCTTTTGAAATAGAGGTCCAGCATGATCTGAGACTGATATGGGCAAGTTATGTTCCACAATAAATCCACTAAAGAGAAGTTCCGCTCGGGTAACATCCTCTTCCTCGCTTGTCCCTTGTTTGGTGAAATAATTCAGAAGTGTACCGGTACTCGTGCTCGAAGATCTCTCCTTTGCAATGTCTGTGTGCCGTTTGCTTCCAAGTGCTTCCGAATATCATCGCGACCTCCGTGCTCAACTGAAATATCAACGCTGCATACTGTACAATACGCATGATGAATTCCTCTTTCAGACTTTCGAATACACGGGTATTGGAGACTGTATTCGGTCTTGTACTTCTGAGACCATTTCTTGGTCTTCGTAAGCTTCTTTTCTGCCATTTCGTAATCAACATCGAGGGCTTGAAGCATCGGTAACTTCGAAGTCGATGTTCCACAGCTGCAGCGCGACTCGTAGAACTCTAGCGGCTGTTAAACACCGCACGGTGGTCGCGACCGCCGGGCTGGTACGGGGCCCAGCTGCATGCAGTGAGCGTATCGCATGCATATACACTGTGCATACATACCGCATGCACTGTATTGCACACATACCGCATGCACTAAATCTCAGTGCATGATCGCATAAGCGAGATCCAGACCCAATGTTTCGCTGCTCCTCATTTGAATTTGCATTTTTTTACGTACAATTTGGTAGCAGCGAACGTTATGGAGTTACCACATGCTATACGTAGCAGACGATGCTTTTCATTCAATTCTCATACTAGTACATTCTGATTAGTGAACAGTGCAAAAATATCAAAATTTCGGGAGGATAAGGATAGTGATCGTAAGGGCGGGAGTTTGGGTGAATTTTCGGAAGCCTCCCGATGAAATCGGGAGGGTTGGCATTGCTGCTGTCTACTCAGTACTGGCACCACAATATCAAGCGGTACCACCGTTGGCTCCTTTGGTTTTAAAGGAAGACAGCATAATAATGTTTCGAGCACACGTGCTTCCTTCCAGACCACAATTTCATTCTTGACTCTCTTTATGGAGTCATTCTGGTGGGTTTGAGTTTTCAGGCGTCATCTCCAAGGGTACTCAACAGAAACATCAGGTTGTCCCAATAATAAGGGTGAGGTCCTTATCAAGAGCATGTACAGGTGGATAACCAACCAACAAAGTGAAAAAATAAACGTTTCAAATCACTCAAGAGTGTGTGAGCAGTTATGAATACACAACCTAATTTGCTGATGTACCTTAGCATTTTGTTGTATAGTTAGTTCTCCATCACTAAATAACAATCTACTGCTAATTACTGAGTAATAGTTATTCTGATTTTAACAATTGCTAGATTATCATTATTCTGAAATATAGTACTTCATTTTTTGCAAGGACTGTATTGCATACATTTCAATATTTTACAGACATATATATATATATATATATATATATATATATATATATATATATATATATATATATATATATATATATATACACACACACACACACACACACACACACACACACACACACACACACACACACACACACACACACACACACACACACACACACACACACACACACACACACACACACACACGGCAGTGTGTGTGTGTGTGTGTGTGTGTGTGTGTGTGTGTGTGTGTGTGTGTGTGTGTGTGTGTGTGTGTTTCATAACTCCAAAACAATAAAACCGAGCAGCCTGAAACTTTGCATGCATATGAAGAAAACTCCAAGGAAGTGGAAGAGTGAAAATTGGGTGTTTGAGTTAATTAAAACACCCCGTTTGATGATAATTAACGGCCTTATTTAATTTTATCCTTCATCAGGCGATCCTCGGCCACCTCGCTGTCTGGGGTCAAAAGTGTTTCCTCGGTAACCTTGCTGAGGTCTGAAGCCGCCATGTTTTCTGGCCTGCTCAACCGTGTCTTGACCAAGAACAGGCCGCAACGGTTTATTTACGATAAAGTTGTGGTTTTCACTTCCCCACTCATATTATTAAATGCCTGCTCATCACAGCTACACAATTTGAACACATTTGATATTTCAGGCGTCTCCGGGAGGTAAAAATAACGTACACGTCACCTCAACTGAGCTGCACGATGGCGGTTCTCTCGGGTGGTGTCTCGCTGGCGAAAAATGTTGTGCAACTTCATTTTTAGATGACATCGCTTTGTTTAACTTTTCATGTGATGTGTTTTCATCATGTACCCGTCACGTTGACATTCATCCATTAACAGAAAATAAAAAAAAACATCTCCATCGACCTCATGTTCGAAGTTCCTGCTCCGAGTTCCTTCATGTCGGTTTGAGCTGTGAAAGCGTGCCGACATTTTATGGTCGCTTTGGATTGTTTTTTTTTCTTTGAATTACATTTTGTTATTTGTTCGCTTGATTTCCATATTTAAAGAGTTATATTTTAAAGGTAAGCTTTTGTGGTTCTTTTTTGTGTGCTTTATCCGTGTGGAACTACGAACGGAACTTGGAACAAGCTGCGTTTACTGTCACCCGATAATTATTTAACAAGCTTAGCTTTTAAATGTGAAAAAAAACAAATTTAACTGATGCTTTAATGGAGTCGGGTACACCTTGAACATGTGACGCCAATAATTAACGCTTGGGTATCACACTACCTTGGTACGGCGAGAATGGAGGTACAGACGAAAGCAGTTGGTTATCTTTATATGAACCGGGTTTACTCTCAGAATCGCTAGGAGTTTCTCTTTGTGACTTTTAAAGCTGATAACACACAATTTCCAACCCGTTTGCCACATTAACATGTTTTTTTTTTAATTAGAGCCAATTTTTTTTGTTTTTTTACCCATCACACCACGATTGCAGCTGTTTTTACATCATCATGTTTATGCATGTCTTGAAACGTCTACAATGCAATGTTGTTTTAAGTCATTGATTGAAATTCCCCCCAAACAAGGTCATAAAGCCACACTGGGTTTCTGGGTTGTTGATAGTATGTACTGTACTCGGTAATCACACTGACTCCAATCTGCCGATTGCCGTAAAATTGACGATATCGGCCAAGCAATGAAACCGGTCTGGTAGCTGACGGGGTGTGTAGCATTGAGATTATCATGTGTGCACTATGTGTGAACGTCTTTATAGTTGCTGAGGAACTCTGGGAAGGGTTTGAAACAGCATATCACTTACCTTGTGTAGGTCTTCTTGGGTTGCTTTATGCAGCTTCTTCGGCGAGAGGAGGGTGGGAGGGGTCAAGTGTGTGTGTGTGTGTGTGTGTGTGTGTGTGTGTGTGTGTGTGTGTGTGTGTGTGTGTGTGTGTGTGTGTGTGTGTGTGTGTGTGTGTGTGTGTTGTTCATAAAGCATAACTTTCTGGTAACTCACTTCTCCCCCACCCCAACCCCTCTCTCTGTCCCATCCTCGCTCCACCACAGCACTCTCGATATATATATATATATATCCCCTCTCTCTCCCCCCCCCACCGCCACCACCCTCGCACCCCCTCCCTCCCGGAGTGTATTGTGACGTGTGGTAAGGCGTCACTCTCCTCTGCCCTTCCTCACTTCCCCCTGTCTCCCTCCTTTATTTTGCAGGAAGATGGCTCCGATGAAAAGAACGAAATGTACAAGAAGCAACTGTGACAAAAAAACGACTTGCGAAAGCTGCATCTGGAGCAGCCTCAACTCTTCAACAGCAAGAAGCAAGATGAGAAGCAAACGTGGCAGCAATGGCTGCATTCAGAGCAGCCTTAACTCCTAAAGAGCAAGAAAGAAGATGAGAGGCAAATGCACCAGGAATGGCTGCATCCACTGCAGCTGAAACTCCTCAAGAGCAATAAGCAAACACAGAAGCAGTTGCTGCATCCAGAGCAGCTGAAACTCAACAGGAAGAAAGAATATGAAAGGAAAATACTGCAACAAAAGCTGCATCGAGAGTGGCTGAAACTCAAGAGCAAGAAAGAAGATGAAAGGAAAATACCACAACAAAAGCTGCATCTCGAGTGGCTGAAACTCCTCAAGAGCAAGAAACAAGACGAGGCAAACGCAACAAGAATGGCCACATCTAGGAAACAGCCACAAGAATGGCAAAAATTCCTGCAGATCTACTTCAATGGTGACAATACAAAGCAGGCTGAACAGCGCTGCAACAATGGCATTCAAACCAAGTTGGAAGTGGTGTTGCAGTTGCAAGATTAAGCTCCACAAGGAAAACCACTATGTTCCGAGTCTCAAGTGTGCCATGGAGAAGATGACACCCGAGTGCAAAATTGTCATTCATTCAGACAAAACTCCAGCTGGGGAGCATGAGTGGTGCTTCAATGCACCCTCCGCATCAGAAGTGGCTGTCATCCGAGCTAGTGAACAAGATGGAGATCGAGACTTTGTGCTGAAAACTCAGAAATAACTCCCTCCAGAGAATTGCTGAGACACACCCATCATATGATGCATTTCAGTATCCCCTAATTTTTTGGCAGCGTGATGATGGATATGATATTAAACTGCCAAAAACAGATCCAGCAATACGACTGCCAAGTGAAAAGAACATTTCTGCCATGGACTTTTATGCCGACAAGATTATGCTGTGAGCTGGTAATTTCAATCACATCTTGTGTTGCAAAGATCTCTTCCACCAATTCGTTGTCGACATGTATGCCAAAGTTGAGGCAGAAAGGCTGAGATTCATTCGAAAGAACCAAAAGAAACTCCGAGTCAAAAACTATGTTCACTTCAGGGATGCCATGAACAATGATGGGAATGCTGCCAATGTTGGACAATTGGTCATCTTGCCTTCCAGTTTTACAGGTGGTCCCCACTAGATGCATGAGTGCACATCAGGATGCCATGACATATGTGCTAAACTAGGGCCGTCCTGATCTCTTCATCACCCTCACCTGCAATCCAGCTTGGGAAGAGGTGGCTAATGAACTGATGCCAGGCCAAAAACCAAAGCATCGCCATGATTTGCTGGCAAGAGTATTCTGACAAAAAATGAAGGCATTGATGAATGTCATCACCAAGGAAAAATATCTTTGGAGCCATGAAGTGCTACATGTTCACAATTGAGTGGCAAAAGTGTGGCCTGCCACATGCCCACATTCTGACTTTGCTTCAAGATGAACTTCATGTGCACAGAGTGGATGACTTAATCAGTGCTGAGCTTCCAGACCCAGTAATTGATCCACTTCTTTTCAGCACTGTCAAAACACAGATGGTGCATGCCATGGTCCCTGTGGAAGCATCAATCCAAACTCACCATGCATGAAAGATAACAAATGCACAAAAAGGTTCCCATGATATCTTCTGAAAAAGACAAGATGGATACCCACTGTATCGTTGGAGAAAACCAGAAGATGGTGGATTCACAACAACCATCAGAGTTCGTGGTTATGAGATTGAAGTTGACAACAGATGGATTGTTCTATACTGTTCACTCCTCACACATCAATATTGAGTACTGCCACTCTGTGAAATCTATCAAATATGTATGCAAATATGTCAACAAAGGATCTGACATGGCTGTATTTGGCCTGACAATGGATGGGACTGTGCATGATGAGATGGGAAGATACATCAGCAGCAATGAAGCCATCTGGAGGATCCTGACCTTCCCAATTCATGAGTGACATCCCACTGTGGTTCATCTCAGTGTGCACCTTGAGAATGGCCAGAGAGTGTACTTCACGGAGGACAATGTAGGTGAGCACACCCAAGTCCTACAAGACACAACTCACTGCTTTCTTCAATCTTTGCCAGGATGATAAATTTGTTAGGACACTGTTGTATCATCAGATACCCAAGTACTACACGTGGAATGTTGGCAGCAAGAAGTGGGCTCGCCATCAGCGAAGTCACAACCCATCGCTTCGCTGATAGGTCAAATAATGTGTTGGGGTTGGGGGGAGATAGAAGGAGGGAGAAAAAGAGGAGGAAAGTGTTGGGTGAGAGGGGGAAGGGGAGGCAGAGAGGATGAAGGGTGGGGAGTTAGGGGGGTTGACGGGGGAGATACTCCTCCATACATAGTGTGTGAAAGACTTACCCCTCTTTTTCCTTGCTTATTCACCTCTTTTTTTTTTTTCTTTTACATCACACATGTTTATTTTTGGGGTGCCTTATAGCCCCTCATGTAGAGATGCTGGTGCTTTTTTGAATTTTCTGGTGGATCAACTTAATTTGGTGGTCACTCTATGATTTATCTTTTTTTTTTCAGATATGTAAAGATGTGTTTTTTGTGTGTATCCCAAATGAAAGAATTACCTGTTTTTTTTTTCTTGCTATTCGTGAAATAAACAGCGTTTCAAATATATATGTCCCCTCGCCCCGATGAAGAAATGCATAATAAGATCCAGGCTGTCGGTCTCATCAGACCTTCAAAATGAGTCAAACATAGACAATTCTGTGGTCCCGGAAAGCACACGAGGACCGGTGCCAACAGTGAGTAACCTGTTTGCACCACTCGCTGATATCGACATAGACAGTGAGGTTCGTACAACTCGAGATGACGAGTGGATGTATTGACAGGCAGATTCTCTCCAATGAGTTTGCAGAGGAGCATACCAATAAGAAAGAATCAGATAAGATGGGACCCCCCTTGGAGGAAACTGTTAATCCTCCAAGGGTGAACAGATCAAGGGGGAATCTTTCCATGGAAAAGATGCTGAGAGAAATGCTACATGTAAAAATGTAGAGTCAGAAGTGTCGATAAATAATACAGATATCGATGGGTTTGAATGAAATAATGAACAACAAAGATGAAGAGGCTAGCCCTAACAAAACCTCTTCCACCCCATCAGTCAGCACTTCATGTTCTCAAAATTGCGAAGATGGGGGGAATACCATTACATAGAGGTTTCCCAAGAAGATGTCATTCAGTTCCTTGATGAAACTTTGAGGAAAAGACATGTTAAAAATCAAGGATTTTTCCCCAGATTTACATGCTTTTCTTAAAACTGCTAAGGACATGGTCCGCGAACCCAAAAAAAAATGTCAGAACCCCAATTTCAACGGTTAAGGAAGTGCACCACGAAGGCTGGAAAGGAACTCCTCGAGTAAAAGAAAACTTTGAATAAGAACAGTATGGAGATGAAGGTAGCATCTTTAAACATCAATGGCGGTCGCAGCTGTGTGCATCGCCTGCAGGTGTTTCAACTTTTTGAGAACGGAAAAATTGATGTTTTAATGCTACAAGAAACACATGCCAATCAATCCTCTGAGGCTGAGTGGCGCAGAATATGTAAAGGTTGCCACCTTTTCTCTAGTGCTCTGGAAGAGGCTAAAGCAGGTGTGGCAGTAGTCTTGCATCCTCGACTCCAACCCTTAGAGATTGTTTATGGAGAGGTTTGTAAGGGGTTTTTGATTTCTGTTGACTTCATTAGCAGTAATCAAAATATCAGTATAATTAATAAATACTGCACCAGTGCGAGCGCTGAAAGAACTTCCTTCCTTTACAAGTTGTCAGATTTTCTAAGTTCTATTGACTTTACTAGGTTAGTGTGCATGGGAGGAGATTACAATTGTACCCTCAACCCTGGGCTTGACAGAAACACTCCTGAACCCTCTCCCCCCCCCCTCCAGTGCAAGACCATTGGCACAGCTTTTACTGAAATATAAACTTGTAGATATTTGGCGATCACAGAACCCTAACACCCATCAATATGCATGCGTTTGTTCTTAAAAAAATCAAATCACCATGGGCCGCCTAGACAGACTGTATGTGAACCAAGGAGTGGTAAATCTCGTTAAGAGAACATGTATAAGTCTGTCAGGGTTCTCCGACCATCACATGGTTGTAATGGTTTGTGCATTACCGGTTCACTCTTATAGAAGTGCATACTGGACTTTTAATGTCAAACTTTTACAAGACGTACATTTTAAAGATGCTTTTCGATTAGTATTGGGAAAATTAGAAATGGAAAAAAAACATTCATATTTAAACATGAGACAATGGTGGGACTGCACAAAATCCCAAATTCGTGTTTTTTGTCAGCAATATTGCTTGTACACTACTAGTAAAGCATCTGGTTTGATATCTGTGTTAAAATCTGAAATACTTGACCATGAACAAAAAGCTGGAACATCTGTTAAAATGACCAGCAATTGACAGAAAAAAAGACCCTACTGGCCGAACTGGTGAAAGAGCGTGCAGCCGGAGCACTTGTCCACCTCAGGATGAGCAAAATACGGCTGGACATACCAAATAAGGGTTTCTTCAATTTGGAGAAGGAAGGCGACCAAAACTTCCCAACAGATCCATAGCCTTCGCTCTCCTGAAGGTGTTCGCCTGACTTGCCAGAGTGATATTAAGAACTCTCTGCAAAACTTCTACTCAAAACTTTTTTCACCGAGAATGATAGATAACACTGTGGCAAACGGAATGATTGACTTTCTTCCATCCCTTTCAGAAGAGCAGCGCCACTATCTCGAGGGTGACATCTCCTTTGAGGAACTCAGTGTGGCGCTAAAACAAATTGAGGATGGAAAAGCCCCTGGACTGGATGGGCTCCCGGTTGAATTGTATAAAGTTTTCTGGGACATTTTAGGCCCTACTCTACATGTGATTCTCCTTGAAAGCCTTGATCATGGTGAACTACCATTAAGCTGCAGAAGAGCAGTCTTATGCCTCCTTCCCCAAAAAGGTGACTTGCAGCAAATCACAAATTGGTGGCCTGTATCATTGCTCAATACGGATTATAAGATCATGTCAAAAGTGTTTGCAACTCGCTTAAGACAAGTCATCTCTTTCCTGATTGGCGAAGACCAATCGTATTGTGTCCCTGAGCGTTCCATAATGATAATTTATTCCTGGTGAGAGACTTGATCAGCATGGGACAAAATACTCCTCATGGTTTTGGTTTATTACTCCTGGATCAGGAAAAAGCATTTGATAGTGTAGATCATGATTTTTTGTTTGCAGTTCTCACTAAAGTGGGTTTAGGGGAAAACTTCATTTCTGGTATAAAATTATTGTACAACAATGCATCATGTTTACTAAAAGTAAATAATAGTTTGTGTCATTCCTTTCCCTTTCAGCGAGGCATCCGTCAGGGCTGTCCACTGTCAGGCATGCTGTATACTCTCTCTGTTGAACCCTTACTGACTCTGCTCTGGGCTTCCATGTCAGGGGTGTCCTTAGCGGACAACTCTAAATTTGTTATTTCAGCTTATGATGATGACTTGTGTGTTGCGGTTTCAAACCAGCGGGATGTGACTTGAGTATCTCGTTGCTTTGCCAATTTTGAGCTCGCCTCGTCCACGAGGGTAAATTGGAAAAAAAAGTGTGGCGCTTTGGTTGTCCTCTAATCCCCTCTCTCAATCACTGTCTTCACCTTCTCCTCTGCCAACACTTGCAAGAGGAATGCAATGGGAAAGAGAAGGGTTCAAATATCTCAGTATTTTTTTGGGAACTAAAAATTATGAAAAGAAAAATTGGGATGGCTTTCCGGATAATATCAAACAGAAACTGGCAAGGTGGAAGGGAATGCTCCACGTCCTGTCGTTAAAATCACGGGTGACTATCACAAATAACCTGGTGGTTCCAACTATATGGCACAAAGTCATTGCACAAAGTCAAAGTCATTGCACAAACTATATGGTTGCACTCCAACCTCCTAAAGATTTAGTTGCCAACATTCAGAAGGTTCTGATCATTTTTTTTCTGGGGAGGCCATCATTGGCTCAAGCCAGATGTGCTGTGCAGGCCCCGACACGAAGGTGGTCAAAGTGTGGCGCACATCCAAAGTCGAATAATGACTTTTTGACTGATGACAATAAAGCGTCTACTGTATAGTGAGTTTTCACCATGGCATCCTCTCACTAATGCCCTGCTCAGACGAGCAGAAGGAATGAACTACAACCGGGAACTCTTCCTCATAGATCTAAAGCAGGTCGAGAGGACTCAGCTCCACGATTTTCATCAGAGCCTTTTGAATGTGTGGCAATGCCTATGAGTACAGCGATTGGAGGTCTCATATGATGCTAAAAAGTTAATACATGAGCCACTCTTCCAAAATCCATTGTTCTCTTAAATATCCACCAGCAGGTCATTCATGAAAGTCTTTACCAACAGGAAAATTAAAGTACGGGACTTAATGGAGCCTTCCGTGATACAATGGCTACCTGCCAGTTCTGTGTCATCTCAAGTTGGGTTGCGATCAGTTTGAATAGTGAACAAAGTGATAAAAACAGTCATCCAGACGTTTGAAAAACTAAACATTGGATGGAACGGAGTTTATGAGGAAGCAGACCCTCGTCTATTCTTCCCAGAGCTCCTAATCACCTCGGAAAAGCAACTCGGGGTGTTCTCCACAAGCAGTGAAGAAACCGGGGTGTTCCACGTAATGGGAAGGAAAACAATTTATCGAACTTGTCTGGAAACAGTTTTACCCAGTTCTAAAGAACCTGTAAAGAATAAATGGAAGGACTTCTTACCTGCAGCAGCCTTCCTCACTCCAGTCTGGAACGGAATATACAAATTTCCGACAGTCGGTAGAACAGGAGATCTAAACTGGAGACTAGCCCATCAGGCCCTAGCGACACAAACGCTGCTTCACAAGTTTAATTCTCTCGTGTCTAATGTATGTCCTTTCTGTAATGATGTAGAAACTATGAACCATGCATTCATTGAATGTAAGAGATTAACACCTCTCTTTCTGTTCCTTCAACGAATTTTTTGCAAATTTATAGTTGTTTTTTCTCTCAGTTTTTGTGTATGGCATTGCATGTACCACTGCTAAAAAAAAAACCTGTGATGCTGGTTCTTAATTTCCTACTGGGTATTGCAAAGCTTGCTATTTACAAAACCAGGAAAGGGAAATTAGCAAGTGAAAGCAATGGGAATGTACTTTGTTGCATCAAAGGAATGATTTCTGCACAGATACAACTGGAGCACACTTTTCATTTGAATTTGAGCAGCCTCCATGTATTTGAAGAATTATGGTGCATTGACGGCATGGGCGTCGATTGCTTTTGAAAAGTGGGGGGGACATTGAATGTCCAGATCACGAAGCCCACTTCGTGCCGGCATGGACACAGCAAGTCTACCCTTGCAAATTCTTGATTTTATACGCCGCTCGTTGACATGCTGCCTTCTGATCACACAAATCCCTTAAACTAATCTGACCATCTTTTTATCAAATGTAAGCAGACGGAGCGAAATTAAACATTAATCATGCACATTTCAAAGTTTCAAGTGTCAAAGAAATGTGTGTGTGTGTGTGTATATATATATATATATATATATATATATATATATATATATATATATATATATATATATATATATATATATATATATATATATATATATGGAGCTGTTGAACAGCTCCCAAGATCAGAGCAGCCATTTTTAGTCAGATTACCTTTTCTTAAATTGAATGTAGCATTTAATTGAGGAAGCCAAAGCATTTAAAATGCTCTCAGTGAGCTACAGTTTTTGATTGTTGGTAATCAAAGCCTCTCTCTCTTTGTCATGCAGCTAAATATCTGGCTTTCTTGCTGGCCTTGTAACAACATTCTTTGAGCCTTTAGCTCGGAGAAGCCCGATCATAAATCAGCACTGTTTTGGTATAGGTCAAAATGGTACATCTTGCAATAGAATGAGAAGATAATATATATTGTGATAAAGATCTGCCTGACCAATAACAGATCTTCTTGCGAGTGAAAAGATCAATGCTTTGCCAGGCCGGGGGGGGGGGGGTGGGGGGAGACCAGTGCTGGGATGTTGTTGTCTTCAAAGAAAACGATATCTAAGAAAGGAAATATAAACCCGATGAAAGTTGGGGAAATCATGAAAACAGATGAGCAGGAAAAAGTATATAAAGTAAACAAAACTGCTTGCGAGCCAGAGTTTGACTGAGCTGGTATACTGTAGGTATTCTGTGCCTTTCTACTCTCGTGTACACTTTTGGTGCGTATTAAAGCTCTTCTCTACGACGATTGGTGTAGTCATTGCTTATTTCAGTCAGCTGTGAAACCCTGATCTTGATATATATATATATATATATATATATATATATATATATATATATATATATATATATATATATATATATATATATATATATATATATATATATATAGAATTGTTTATCAAGCCTCCTTCTCACGACCCTTGAACCGATTCACTAAACATAAACTGAAAACTAGACTGACATACAAATTGATATTACACAAGTATGGTCAACTTACCTTAAAACTTGCCAAAAAATATGAACCCTCTTGTCTGCCAATCCAGTTTAAAACTTTGTAGCAATGTCTTGGGGGTCAAGTGTCGTCAGTGGATCTCAGTGAACATGACAGATCATGAGATGGTTGAGGCACTGTTGGGTCATTGTGGAACATAACCAAGTCTTCATATGTCTGAGTGCGCCGAATGACTGTTCAGCTTCGCATGAACTTGCTGGGGAAACCAATAGAAGCCTAAGCAAACGTTCTACCTGTGGGAACATTCGACGGACTTCCGGCACCATGTCTACAAAATATCTTACGGCAATCCTCAACAGATGAACCACTGAACTGGTTACGAAAGAAGCCAAGTTCTTGCTCTAGGGAATCCGACAGTTCAGGTCAAGAGAAAACGGACTATTTGTGGTTTGAATGACCCAGACAGGAGCATTTCACCCAAGTCCCTGTACGCCATGAGGTCGGTTGATGTGAAATACTCGTTCAAGTTCTCAGATGCGCTGTCGATGACTTTGAAAAATTCAACTCTGTATACCTCCTCTGCAGAATTGGCAGTGTATTCCTGCGTGCCTCCATCAAGTCTCTTCGGAAGCTTGCGCTTACGAGGGAGGGTCACTGGATCTAGTTGGCACTGCTGGAGCTTCTGTTGTGCTGCTTCGAAAACCTCCTTAAACGTCTGGTCGGTACGGAGAGATTGGAGATTATGTGCAGTTATTCAACAACAACAACAACAGTGTCTGTGCAGACACTGTTGTTGAAACTTCAACTTTCGGTTTGGCAGTATTTGGACTGGGATACAACTGACATCATGAGGTTGAAAAGGCTGATCTAGGAAATTAGGCCGAGTACTCGCACATGCAACCTTTTCTGCTATCTTCTCCTTTGAATAGTCCACCTCTTTCTGGGAACTTGATTGCTCCAGGAGAGTGGTCAGGGATGTGCGACTTGACGCTGTCACGAAAAACTCTCTGATATCCATATCCTCTATGAAACGAGAAGGGAATTACATTTCAGTTGAATAAATTTTGACATGTGAATTATCAGGGTTATTTTTGCGTAACAGGGCATTTTTAAGGTCAACATACTTTTGGCTACGTCACTGTACCTCCAGGCACAATGTTGACGTGTGATAAGCTTTGCGTAGCACATGTATTACTAAAAGAGCACCAATACGAGTTCAGTTCTTAATTTAGCATCTGAGCTCCCAATTTAGCATTCCATTACTCGCTTAGTTCCCAGCTACGCGCTTATTACTTTTGGTTAGGGTCAGATACCCTGGTATTTTATTATCTGGGATTATTAATATTCATCATTTTATTTAATCTGCATTTAATTAACCAATGAGCTAAAGTTGAGTGAGATGATTATGATATTATTGGTTCATAGTTAGTGTCGTCGTTAAAGATTGTGTTCTTGATTTGCATGCCATCAAAAGGGCTCACCAAAGGAATGAGCTAAAATCAGTTGTAATGTGAACATTTATGTAATTCTTTAACTCTCACAAACCACGAGACCAGGAGACGAGGGATTAAGATCTGTTGCCGTCCGGACGTGCACTCTCTTCTTTCCAATTATTGTACATAGTTTGTTGATTTGTAAATATGTTCATCATTTCCACTAATGCATGCCCGTACGTGCAAAAAAAAAAAAAAACACAACTTTGAGACCGCGTGCCTTTGTTTACGTATAGTGCGTGCCCGTACATTTTGTTTAAGTATAGTGCGTGCCCGTACGTTTCGTTTAAGTATAGTGTGATATAAGTTAGAAAGGTGAAATAAACCATTTTGGTCGCTAAAGGGCCCAGAACCGTTGCGGGGTCGACATGGTGGAGAAGATGCTGACAATCCTCTATTTTATTTTCAACGCTGCATTTAAAATCTCTAATTTAATCTTTCTAAATCACACAGTTTCATGAGACACCTTATTCTGTCGGTCGATCCTTCGTCTTTGTCCTCGTGCAAACGGAAAATTATTCGGATGATGGCGGAAGAGAAATTCCTTCCAGAATGTTATTTTTCCTTGTAAAAATTGCAAGCCGCGGCTAAGCGACTAAGCCTAAGCCTTTTTAAATCGGATTTTCGAGGTAATCTCATCACTACCCAATAGATACTGTATAATCCAAGAACAGAATTCAAAAATAATTTTCCGTTCGTTTGTCCGAACCGCTTAGGTGAATTTTGCATATTTTTCAACAGCTACCTTTTAAAATCTATAATTTAAAGGCCCGGTCACACCTTGACGTTTTAGCCAACGTATGCCGATTTTTGAATTTTTTTTCTAAAACGCTGGCACATGTTGAATACGTTATGGGAATGTTTTGATAACATTGAGAGCACGCTGAAAAACACTGCCATACGTAGTTGTACGCTGGCTTTAAATGTTGTACTTTTTGGTTGTCCTCAAATTTTTTCATGCTTGAAATTTCACGACATATGCCGGCGTATGACTCACACGTTCCGCTACGCTGGCCACAAGTTGTATGCACAGTCTGCGATCGTTGACAGACGTCAACACATGCTACTTGTAAGTTAATCATAAGTTGAGACACGCCGAGGTAATGTTTAGCGTACCCGAAACTTATTTCTAACCTATGATTAACGTGTTGTTGGCACGTTACGCGATCGTTGCCACACATCGACAGACGTTACTTTTAAGTTACTCATAGGCTGAAAGACGTCGGTATAATGGATCGTCCTTGCGTCAGCGTCCACGGCCACGGCCAGGACACTTATTGGCAGCATTCTTCAAACTTTTCTTCGGCATGATGAGGATGTTCACACTTCGATGTCTAGCTTGGCTATGATTCCAATTGTCCATCGGCAGCGTCTATTTAAAATAGTCGAGTTTGAGCGTTTTAACACGTTCAGAAGAAACGCTTCAAATTTCCAAACCCCAGCGTCAAAAAACAAAGGCGAGTGACATCAATTTAAATTGTTCATTGTAAACAATGAAAATAGCTGAGTGGTACCGTTTAAAAGTCGTTGAGTGTAAAAAAAATCCAATTGTTGAGCGCAAGCGTCTACTTTCAATAGTGGAGATGCAGCCATTTAAATCGTTGAGTTTATCATTTAAATCGTTAAACGCAAGGACGATCCACCATAACCCACACCCTCCCCCTCACACTCACCTACTACTGCCAACATGAACAAACTACTACTACTACTAATACTAATACTGATACTGATACTGATACTGTTACTGTTACTGCTGACATGGACATCGACTCAAAAAGGACTCAAAAACACTGTTGGGTTCCCCTTTTATATACCAATTCCCAAAACCGCTGGGAACACGTCTTTATATGGCAGTTGTAAGCTAGAAACACGTTAATTTTTTTTTTCTTGTTGACCGGAAGACGTTATTGGAATACGTCTACATACGTCGATGTGTGTTGGGACTACGTAAAGAATTGGTTCAAAGCACGTCAAACATAAGTTAGAAATAAGTTTCGCGTAAAAAAAGACATTACCGCGACGTGTTTCGATTTATGAGTAGCGTTTGTGGACGTGTGTAAGCGTCCACATATCGTGTGTAAAATTTATCCCCATCGCATGCGGAACGTGTGTCATACGCCGAGTACGTCGTAAAATTTTGAACATGTTTAAAATTTCTTGACGTACTCTACTTACTACGACGTATGATAGCGTACTTTAGCGTTGTACTCACGGATACCAAACTTACTCATACCGTATTTGACGTGCCCCAACGTTTTAGACACATTTTTCTTAGGTCGGCATACGCTGGCAAGATCGCCAAGGTGTGACCGCGATGTTGACACTTCCATTTCTACGGCAGTTATGATTCGAATCGTTGTGCGTCAGCCTTTTAATAGGCTACGTCACGACATCGTTGGCGATGCGTGCAACGCGCTATGCCTAAGTTAGACTATCGTTGGGCATCGGTTGTGTAGGCCGACAACAGGTTCCG